>NW_028258312.1:20447500-20787500 GCF_053883595.1 Heterocephalus glaber
GGGGAAAGGCAGCTGATGTATGGGATATTGAAGGCAGATTAAGTTGTTAATGTATATTAGTATATTCTTAATTTCCTTTTAATTGAAAAAGACATATTGACTTTAATTAGAACCATTTCACAGGAACTGTCAATTAGCACATGTCAAACTAGTTAATTCAGAACAGAATTCTTTTAATTAGGGTCTGCTTTCCTTTAACTATGGGGCCAATGAAATCAGCCTTTCCTTATCTAGATTTTAAATGTCTCTAAGACATATAATACAAATGTAGACTCTTATCTATTATTAGAAGCCCATATGGATAACATTAAAATGATGATGCTGGCATTGTTCATGCAGCACAAATCAGAGTCCCTTTATGACTGTTAGAAAAAAAAATGGCTTTGAACAAAGACTACTTTAAATACCAGATTTATCCTACTTTAAAGAGACTACAAAATTTATGACATGCATGTTCACATTTAAAGTATTATTTAATACGTCTGCTCAAATAAATGGGCCTATTCAAACGTTTTGTGTGTTCTATCAGCCGAAGACACATAAAACATTGTCAAGCATGCAGCAACATTTTTCCCTTAAATGAACTGTAATCAAAAAGGAAAAACAGACTGAATGATTTTTTTTTGGCACAACATAAAAATAGCATTGTTAACTTTCATTGCATCCAAAGATTTAATACCAATAGTTGATACAGTGACTAAACCACTAGTGGTGAGCTAATGCGATCTTAGTAATCAGACAGTGTAAAATCCGAAACTTGGCTGTGGCTTAATGTAATGGTGTGGAATTATAGCATTTTAGTTACAGTCGGAGTGAGGCACATACAGTGAGCTTGGTGGGGCAGAGCTGTGTGGTGTTCAGCTACGAAATAAGCATGCTCAAAATTAAAAGAGAAGAATTAAGTGAAATTGAAAGGGAAGATTAATGTGAAATGTAGCTTTCTTTATCATGTGAGGTTTAGCAACTACTTTTCTGAGTTATAGCAAGTGAGGATTACAGAGATTAATGAAAGTAATATTTAATAAGCTAAACTCTGGATTCTGCAGAGAATTATCTGGTAAGATACTTGTTCATCCTGCTATTGGTGTATTTCACTTAGTGATAGTAATAGTGTTTCTTTTTGAAATGTGCTGCACTGTCAGTCTATCAGTGGCTGCATTTGTGCCATTTAGATTAAAGGAAGTATTGTAATCTGCTAATTTTGGTCAACAATAAAGCCGAGTGACAAACAGGTTAAAAAAAAAAGAGTGACAAAAAAATCCTCTTTGTCTTCCAGAGTTGATCCCTTCCTCTTTTGAGCTATTTCTGGTGGTGCCTTAGCTCTGTGTGTTTAAAGGACCCAGTCCACATTTTTCACATCCCTATTTTGTCTAGATCTGTGCTTTTTGACGTTTTTGGTGTCATTTAGTCCTTTAAGTCTGTGATGGAAGTTATTTTTATTTTTGTATGCATATACAATTTTATTACATTTTCCAAAACTTTGATTGTATATATTTTCAGAAAATAAATTCTGTTGTATATATTTGAGATTTATGACATGAGGATATATTAGTCTTCATTCCAGTAAAATCCACACCGGCATACATGCGCCAAAATTTTCAATGTTTTTGTGTGCCCTGAATCCATAGGCTGAAACCTAATGCTCAGCAAATTAGAATTTTGCACTTAAGAGAGGACTAGGTCATGAGAATGTAGCCTCCATGAATGAGATTAGTGCTGTTATGAAAAGACCTGAGAAAGCTGCTTCATCCCAGCTGCTGTGGGAGGACAGAGTGAGAAGATGGTCTCCATGAATCACAAAGCCCCTGAATCATGGAGCCTTAATCTTAGCCTTCCCAGGCCCCCAAACTCGGAGAAAAACTTACCTGTTGTTTATAATCATCCAGGGAATGGTATTGTGTTACAATAGTGAGAACACACCAAGACACTCTTAAAAAGTAATTTTTGCACAAAAAGTGAAGGATAGGGTTTCACTTTGGCATTATTGAGTCCTTGTTGTGTCCTAGGCATTAAACTCGGTCCTGAAACACAAAAATGAGTAAAGTGAAGAATCTGAACAAATAATTGTGATGGTGTTGATATGTTTTCAGAATTACTATGCAATTTTTAAGCGTTTTGTATATTGAATTGATTAAAATTTGATCTATTTTTACAAATACTGTAGTTATAAATATAAGATTAATAATTTTCCACTAAATATAATTCTTAAAAATTATAGGAGGTAATTTTTGAGCTATAAATTTAACTCAAAAGATGTTATCAATCTTTTCCATCTTATTTATTCTGTTTTGGTTAATATTTTCAGGTAATAATATGATTTTTATATATCTTTTAGCTCTTTATTCATTTAAATTCTATAACCTATAATTGCTTATAAAATACATAGGAGATACTGATAAAGTTTTTATAAACTTATCTTACTTAAATTCAAAGTAAACTGTGGAAATGATCTTAGAAGGATGCTAATTAATTTCTCAGTTACCCATGAATAAGTTAAAGTTGCAGTGTTAGGTTTTAAATCTGAAAAGGCAAGGTCTAATTTACAGAAATATCAACATTGCAGAGTACTATATTCAGCAATTATTCTTAATTCCTCTGTACTTCAAAAGGCTTTTGTTTTTTTGTATTTTGGATATATGTTGGTCATTAATAATATAGTATAGTATTGTTAAATATATATATACACACATCTATATTTATGCTCGTGTCTATGCTTAGTATGTATGTGTGTGTGTGTGTGTGTGTGTGTTTAAGAATACAGAATAAAACTTCAAAATCTCAAATAACTGTGAGGAATGAGAAAAGGATACTACTCTACCTTCAGATAATTGTTAGTAATAACTGGATCAAGTTTAGACATGGATTAGGGAAATAAATATGCATATGTAACTAAGACATATTAAGTGATGGAAGGGTTTTGGAGGAATTTTTGTATTTTTAAAATTTTCCTAATCAAAATATAAAAAAACCAAAACTTAAATTTATGGATTTTAAGGTGAAGTAGAAACTTTGTTAATTATTTTATTTACTTCTAGATTTTAAATCAATATGTTGACTTACTAAGGGACTAAATGTGTTGTTCTGTATGTATTTCTTTTATATATATTTTTATTGGTCTGTGTTTGTGATACATAATTATAGTCATCTTAGGGATGTGATTCTATACATATTGCATCTTAATAATTTTTACTTCCCTTCCCCTTCCTGTCTTCCTTTTTCCATCCATCCCAGGTCTGCTTTGCACCTCTACAAAGGTAGCTTCCTGTTTTCTATCATCTTTCTTTTATTTTCCTCTTCAAATAATTTATATTTTGGGTTTCTCATTTACTCTGTTGTCTATATAATTATTCATTCCCCTAGAAATACATCTTTTCTACTTAATGGCCAACAACTTTTTAAAATGTTGGTTACTTATTTTATTATCATTTATCAAATTTAATTTTTTATATCTGTTGAGAGAGAGAATATGTTTATGTAGCTTTTGGAGAATGACAAGGAGGTATTTATTGGTTTCTGCCTTTATTTTCATCAGCCAGTGTTGGGTTAGTTTGGTTCAGTAACAGAGTATTTATTGAACACCCACTATTTCCGGGCAAAGTAAAAATTAGGGATAAACATTGGTTAAAACATTTATCTGGCTTTCTTTTGATTTAATTATAAGGAATGTTAAAAAATTAATGGTCAGTAAATTAGTAACTGCCTTTTAAAAATTGCTTACTTAGTGCTTTAATGTTGAAATATTTTCAAATCCTTTTGTTATGCAAGCTGAACAGTCCCATCGTTGCAATTATTAGTTTCATTTTCCTTCATAGATATCATTTGGGCTTGCATATGTAAAGAAAGTGTTAAACCTCAGCGTTACTATTTAGACAAGTTACCTAACCTCTCTGAGCTTCGGTTCCCTCCTCTGAGAAATGGGAATAATAATAATACCTTTCTTACAGTGTTATAAGGAGTAAATGAAGTAGGCTAAGTATTGTTACATACCAAATAAGTACTGGTTTCTCTCCCTTTCCCAAGTAGTTTTGTTATATTAACTGTCTGTAACGAGACATACAGCTATTTGTTAAGAAAATGCATCCTTAGATGGAATTTTGTCAACATAAATGCTCTACAGTTTGTTGATAGATATTAACAGGGGAACAACCCCTCAGTCCTTGGTGCTTCAGCAGGAGCCAGCTGATGACAGGCGTTTACTTATGACTAACAGTCCTTTCCTCACGGTGCATGTGACATCCTTTATGACTACCGTTCAGTGAAATGGCTTCTAATACAGAACTTGGTGTCTGATAGTTCAGTTCAGAAAATCTAAATATTCTTGAATTGCAGTATTGGCTCCTAAATTATCACCTGTAGCCAAAGATAATCACTAGGTATTTTGGTGTGTTTGGTATAATATGTGCTGAGAATTTTATTAGATTGCTATATTCTTTTTGTGTTGTGATTTAGATGGCTGCATAGCATTCATTTTTTATGAAACTAAACCATTTTTGGCGTTTGGATCATTTCCCCTTTCTGCTCCAATGAATACTGTTAGAATGCCTGTCTTTATACTCAAAAATTTTGTTTGCCTTTCTGATGATTTTTTAAGGTCAATTTTTTTTCCCCTTAAATTCTTTTATTGGTACATTTTAGGTATACAATACGTTTACATTTATCATTGGATGCTTGTACCTGTACATGATGTATCTTTGTTCTTATTTTTTTCCCCATTACCTGTGCGCCCTTCACCCCCTCCACCCTTTCATATTTACATAGACTTCATTTCCATTTTTTTCTTTTCTCATAATTTTTCCTTTCCCTTCTTTTCTTTCCCCTTTCCCTACCACCACCCCTACCCCTTTGGAGCTTTTCTTCCTATTTCAAATTATCAATTATTCATTTTAATCATTTTAACCCTTCTTTATCCTTTCAGTTTCTCATACTAGAGAAACTATTTGGTATTTACACGTGTGTCCTATTTATTTCACTTAAGAGTATGGCCTCAATATCCATCCATTTAGCTATAAGTGTCTCTAGTTTCTCATTCTTTTTTTATTAAAAAAAGTCTCTAGTATCTCGTTCTTTATGGCTGAGTAGTACTCCATTTTATAAAAAATAAACACATCTTCTTTATCCAGTTTCCAGTTGATGAGCACTTGGGCTGTTTCCAAGCTTTAGCTATTACAAACTGTGCCGCTCTAAACGTGGGTAGACATATATTGCTGTGGTATGATTCTTTTAATTCTTTGGGGAAGATACCCATCAGGGGAAGAGCTGGGTCAAATGGGACCTTTAGCCTTAGTTCTTTGAGGTATCTCCATACTGATTTCCACAGTGGTTGCACCAGTCTGCACTCCCACCAACAACGGAGAAGGGTTCCTTTCTCCCCACACCCCCGGCAGCATTTGTTATTGGTTGATTTCATGATAGCAACCATTCTTTCTGGTGTGAGGTGGAATCTCAGTGTTGTTTTCATCTGCATCTCTTGAATGACCTGTGATGTTGAACATTTTTTCATATGTTTATTTGCTGCTTTTACTTCTTTGTCTGAGGAATGTCTGTTCATTTCAGATGCCCATTTTTGAATTGGGTCTTTGAATTTGAGGGGTCTAATTTTTTTCAGTTCTTTATATATTCTAGACCTTTGTCTGACGTACAGCTGCTAAAAATTTTTTCCCACACTATAGGTTGTCTCTTAGCTCTGTTGGTGGTTTCTCTTGCAGTGCAGAAGCTTTTTAATAAGATGAGATCCCAGTTGTTGATTCTTTGTACTGGTTCCCATGCTACTGAGGTTTTGTTCATAAAGTATTTTCCCATGCCAATATCTTCGACTTCTACGTAACTTATCTTCCAGCAAGTTTAGTGTTTCTGTCTTAATATTTAGATCTTTAGTCCACTTCGATCTTAGTTTAGTGCATGGTGAAAGACAGGGGTCTAGTTTTAATCTTTGGCAGGTTGAAATGCAATTTTTCCAACACCATTTATTAAAGAGGCTTTCTTTCCTCCAATGGGGGTGGTTGCCTTCTTTGTCAAAGATGAGGTTGCTGAGCATGTCTGGAGTTGTTTCTGCATCTTCTAATCTATTCCACTGATCCTCAGGTCTGTTCTTTTGCCAGCACCTTGCTGTTTTATCACAGTAGCTCTCTTGTATAGTTTCAAGTTGGGGATTGTGACACCTCCTGCCATGTCTCTGTTGCCTAAAATTGCTTTTGCTCTTGTAGGTCTCTTGTTCCAAATGAATTTTTGGATTGTTTTCTCTAGTTCTGTGAAATATATTGTTGGAATTTCACTTGGCATTGCATTACATCTATATAACAGTTTTATAAGTATGGCCATTTTCATTATATTGGTTCTTCCTACCCAGGAGCAAGGGTTGTCTTTCCATTTTCTTATATCCTCTTCGATCTCTTTTTTCAGAGAGCTGTAGTTTTCAGTGTAGAGGTCTTTTGCTTCCTTTGTTAGATTAATTCCTAGATATTTTATTTTTTTGGATGCTATTGTAAAAGGAATTGTTTCAGTAATTTCTCTCCCAGAGAGACTGCTATTTGTGTATAAGAAGGCTGTTGTTTTTTGAGTGTTGACCTTGTATCTAGCTACTCTACTGAATCTGTCAATTGAGCCTAGAAGTCTTTTGGCAGACTTTTTGGGGCTTCTATGTAAAGTATCATATCATCAGCACATAATGACAGTTTAACTTTTTTCTCTCCTATCTTTATTCCTTTTATTTCTTTCTCTTGTCTATTTGCTGAGGCTAATGTTTCCAGAACTATATTGAACAGGAGTGGTGATAGTGGGCATCCTTGTCTTGTTCCTGATTTTAGCTTGAAAGTTTTCAATTTTTGACCATTTAGTATGATGTTGGCTGTTGGTTTTTCATAGATAGCCTTAATCAGGTTGAGATAAAGACCTTCTATTCCAATTTTCTGTAGGGTTTTATCATGAATGGGTGTTGGATTTTGTCGAATGCCTTTTCTACATCTATTGAGATGATCATGTGGTTTTTGTCCTTGGCTCTGTTAATATAGAGTATTACATTTATTGATTTACGAATGTTGAACCATCCTTGCATCCCTGGGATAAATCCAACTTGGTCAGCGTGTATGATCTTCTTGATGACCCTCTGTATTCTGTTTGGCAATATCTTGTTGAGGATTTTTTCATCTATGTTCATTAGGGAGATTGGCCTGTTGTTCTCTTTTTGGTTTGTGTCTTTCCCTGGTTTTGGAATCAAAGTAATACTTGCTTCCAGGAATGAATTTGGAAGCTTTGCTTCCCTTTCAATTTCCTTGATGAGTTTAAAGAGCAGTGGTGATAATTCTTCTTTAAATATCTTATAGAATTCAGCAGTGAAGCCATCAGGACCTGGGCTTTTCTTTGTTGCTAAATTTTTTATTACATTTTCAATTTCACTCAGTGTAATTGAGGTGTTTAGAATTTCTATATCTTCTTCATTTAACTTTGGCAATTTGTATGTATCTAGGAATCTGTCCATTTCTTCTGTGTTTTCCATTTTATTAGAGTACAGGTTCTTGGGCATTGATGATCCTCTGGATTTCTGCTGGGTCTTTTGTGACTTCACCTTTTTCATTCTTAATTGCATGGATTTGAGTCTTTTCTTTCCTTTTTTTGGTAAGGTTGGCTAAAGGTTTATTGATTTTATTATTCTTTTGAGAAACCAACTCTTTGATTCATTGATGTTTTGTATCATTCTCTTAGTCTCCATTGCATTGATTTCTGCTCTGATCTTTATAATTTCCTCTCTTATACAAGCCTTGGGTTTGCTATGCTCTTCTTTTTCCAGGAGCTTGAGGTTCTGCATTAGGTTATTTATTTGACTTCTCTCTGTTTTCCTCATATGGGCATTCACTGCTGTGAATTTCCCACGTAGAACTGCTTTCATTGTGTCCCATAGATCCCTGTATGTTGTACTGGCATTATCATTTACTTGTAGAAACTGTCTAATTTCTTCTTTAATTTCCCCTGTGACCCATTTGTTGTTCAGGAGGGTGTTATTCAGTTTCCATGTATTTGTGGAGGTTTTATGATTTCTTATGTTATTTATCTCCAATTTTATTGCACTGTGGTCTGGTAATATACAGGGGGTAACTTCAGTTCTTTTATATTTACTTAGACATGTCCTATGAGCTAGCATGTGGTCTGTTTTAGAGAATGACCCATGTGGAACTGAAAAGAATGTGTATTCTGATTTTGTGGGGTGGAACACTCTGCAAACATCTATTAAGTCCATTTGTTCAATAACTTGGTTCAGTTCTAGAATTTCATTGTTAATTTTTTGTCTAGATGATGTGTCTATTTGTGATAGTGGGGTATTGAGGTCCCCCACTACAATTGTATTAGTGCTTGTTTGGTTTTTCTTGTCCATTAATATTTGTTTTGTATAGTTGCATTCATATTTGTTGCATATATATTTATGATTGTCATCTCTTCCTCTTGGATTGTTCCCTTCACAAGGATGTAGTGACCATCTTTGTCTCTCTTAATTAGTTTTGGTTTGAAATCTACTTTGTCTGCAAATAAGATTGCTACCCCTTCTTTTTTCTGGGTTCCTGTCACATGGAGAGCTGTTTTCCATCCTTTTACTTTCAGTCTATGAATTTCCTTTTGAGTTAGGTGTGTTTCTTGTATACAGCATATTGTTGGATTTTGCTTCTTAATCCATTCTGCCAGTCTATTTCTTTTGATTGGTGAATTGAGGCCATAATATTGATAGTTATAATTGATAGATATTGACTCATCCTTGTCATGATGTTTTACTTTTGTTGGATCTTCTATTTCTTATTTTCCCCCCTCTCCCTTTAGTTTCTTACCTTGCCTGGTGGCTTCCCTCTGTTGGGCCTTGTGGAGTAGTGACCTTCATTGTGTTTTTCTAGGATATTGTTTAGAATTGCTTGGATTGCTGGTTTGATATTCATGAAATTTCTCAGGTGTTCTTTGTGGTGGAAGTATCTAATTTCCCCATTGATTCTGAAAGATAATTTTGCAAGCTACAACAGTCTAGGTTGGACTTGACGGTTTGTGTTGAGAAGTCTGCTGTGATTCTGATGGGCTTTACTTTGTAGGTGATTTGTTTCTTTTCTCTAACTGCTTATAGGATTTTGTTCTTCTGTTTTGTTTCTGGCATCTTGACTATTAAATGTCTAGGTGTGGTTTTTTTTTGATCGTGACTAATTGGAGTTCTATATGCCTCACTTATCTGTATGTCCAATTCTCTACCTCTGTCTGGGAAGTTTTCAACTATTACTTCTGTAAACAGTTTTTTAATGTCAATTGTATGTTTTCCTGTTTTTGTGTGGACTCCTATCAGACTTATGTTATTCTTCTTTGCATTATCTAGCAGCTGCTGGATTGATTTCTCATGATCCCTTAATATTTTTAAGAAACCTCTGTTTTCATGGTCCATAACCACAATCCTGTCTTGTGTATCTGATATCCTATCTTCAGATTCCCTTAATCTGTTGTGCATACTTTCCATGGAGTTTTAATCTCCTGGATATCTGTTTGAATCTGTTTTATGGATTCCATTTCTTTCTTATGTTGGGCAATCATGGTTTCCATTTCTTTCTTATGCTGGGCATTCATGCCTTCTAGCATGTTTCTGAGCTCATCTATTGTTTAATCTGTTTCTGTTCTAGAGCCTCTAATCATGTCTTTCCCTCTGCTCACCATCTCTGTAGTTATCTGGGAGATTATTTCTGCTTTGAATTTTTCTAGAGCCTCATTCTTCTGTTTTGTTACTTACTGTGCTATCAGTTCAGGGTGTCCAGGTGGTTGATTATCAGACTTTTCCACCTCATTTCCCCCAGAATTTACCCTTGGTGGGGTAGAATCTGAGTTTGTGCCCTGCTTAAGTGTCTTCTCATTTCTGTTTTTGGTACTGTCCTTGGTTTAATTCCTGGGTTGATACTTCAAAAGTGCTTATTGTCAATGTCTTTGTTGCTTGTAATTAAAACCCTTGTGGAATGACTGCTTCTCAGAGGTGTCTTTCAGATATAGCTGTCCTTAGGTTTTGAGTCTCTAATGATTCTGAGGCTCATTTCATTATACCAGGAAGGACCACTGACTAGATCAATCACAACACCTTAGCCCAAGTGATACAATCAGCAACACCATAGCATCAAGTACATCTTAGAAAATGACAATTTGTGAAAGTTATTAATCTATCACCTTTAACTGTGTGAATTAAATAAAAATCGAGGACCAACCCAACATATATTTATAGTGAATAAACTCTTCAATATGGCAATTTTACTCTTTGGGATGGGAAGTTAGAAGGAGCTGGGGAGGGAAAGATAGGTAGAAGGATAGGGGAAGGTTAGCAGTGAGGCCAGAGGACACAGGTGAGAGAAGGAAAAAGAGAATAAAAGGAAAATAAAGAAGAAATCCTAATTAGGGCCAGAACAGGGACAAAAAAAGAGATGAAGAACAGTGTGGGACAGCAAGAGTGTGAGTGAGAGAGAGAGAGAGAAAGGAAAGAGAAAAAGAAAGAAAAAAAAGTGAAAAAAATTTGGATAGGAAAAACAATTAAAAGTAATACCAAAAAACCCCCCACCCAATAATAATAATTTTGGAAATAAAAAATAAAGATGAAAATGAAGGGCCTCCTTCAGGGTATGTCTCTGCTTTCACAATAGACAACGTAGGCACCGGTGTTTAGATATAAGTCAGTGAGTCTCAGCAAGCCAGTCACAGACCCGTGGGATTCAGGCAGATTTCTCTTGGCAAGTTCTAAGCTGAGCTCCCTGTCCTCCTGTAGGGTTGAACTCTGCAATGTTGTACTGCAGGTTCCAGCTGCCCTTCCCCTGAAGATAGTCCAGGTTCTGATGGTAGGTGATGATCCCTCCAACTTACCCAGTATGGTGATCTGGTGTCCCCTGTGTCTTTGTAGTGTGGAACCAGGTAGCCATACAGCCAAGAGGCTAGTGGTGGTCCTGCAGGGGCCCATGCAGCTAAGTGGATCGCTGGTGTGGGTGTGGCTAGTGGCATGGGGTCCTCACCTTCTGGCTGGTCCCCGCCAGTGTGCTTGGCGCAGGCTGGGTGGGGCAGGACTCCTGGCGACCCGGGACTTTAGGTCAATTCTTAAAAGTGGAATTGCTGGTCAAAAGGAATGAACATTAATACCTGGTATACCAGTTAGCCTTCCAGAAATGTGCCAATTATATTCCTACGAGCCCTATTTGTAACTTTATGACTATCGAGTGGATTGTTTTCTGAATGTAGTTTCTTTAGTTGTTAAGTCAGTTTATTAATGTACAGTTTTTTTGCTAATTGATACTTGTCTAATTGATTCACTCTGGTATTAATTTAAGGAAGAGGCCACATAATATTCAAATGACCCAGTGATCTCACTTGAGAGTTTAAAAAAGACAACTTTTAATTTTAAAGTAATATTTTAAGTAATCTTTAGTATAAGTAGTAACTATATTCCCAACTTGACATAGTCTTATTTGTATGTGTCATGAGATCTCTTTGGGGCTAATTTCTATAGCAATTTTTAGAGGAAAATGAGATTCTTCTAATGTGCAATTAAATTATTTTCATTATTGGCAATATACATTTTAGAGAAACTTAAAAGTAAAAATCAGCTCATTTTATTACATAGTAAAATCAGAAATAGAAAGATATGGTAACGTGATAATATCTAATGAGGGAAATGTTCCATGCAGCTGTCTCTCTTTCTATTAATCCCTAAAATGACTGTATGCTTTTATTTATAAGAGTAATATCAGATACAAACATGTTGCTAGTAATAATACATCCAGATACCCACAACATGGGCTTAAAATTTTAATAAATCCTATCTTTAAAGTAATTTAAATCTTTAGATAATGTAAGATTTCAAATTTCAACAAAGATGTAATATCTACACATGCTACTTCTGAGAGTTACTTAGATGTTTTGCTCTTGGTTGGCTGAATTTAGAACAGCTTCTAACTTGGAGAAAAGAAAACTGGGTCCTGTGTAATGGGTCTTTTATGAGTCACAGAGAAATACAATTTTATTCAGTTATTTTTAAAGCCACCACCTAGGCATACTGACAACCAATTTTATTTATATTACATTATGTAAATAACAAGGTCATATGCTCTCAAACTCACACAGAGAGCACATGAAAGGAAAAGGGGAAACATAATTTTGTTTTGCTGTTATTTGGAATTTTCATTTTTTTTTTGCATGTTGGGTACCTTTTTCTGTTAATTGTATTACACAGACAGCAAAGCTACATTTCATTATGTTAACACCAAGACAGTAAATATGAAAAGCAGAATATTTTGCTGGTGCTAGTTATCATTATATGTTTGTATTAAGCCTGATTAGGCTGATAGCCAAAATTTGGACCTATCCATTCACTATTGGTAAATAGGTTGTGGTGCTAATATAGAGGAATATAAACAGTTGTTATATTGAGCACGCATCACATTCTCTGTTAAATGTATGTCAGTGGAGACAGCTTTGGTGAGGATTGGGAAGAGACAGGGATATGCAGTCACTCATTTGCTTTGACTTTTGCCACCTCTGATTTGTACTCATGACTGTTAGCGATAGGTACAACAATAGAAACAGGATGTGTGCATGTTGGGCACTGGAAAGATGAAATAAGGAAAAGAGTAAAAGAGATTAATGTATCAGATTGAAGTTTATGTATTCATGGGTTCAACATGTATTTACTGTAAATCACTGTGCTAGTTGCTGTAGAAGATGAGTAAGATATGGTTTCTGACCTAAGAAATCTTCTTTTAAAGAAAACTAGATAAATTCCAGGGCCTTTTTCTACTGAAATTCTGCAACATCATGATTGTTTAGTGAGATCTAGTTGTTTTTTCCTACGACTGGACTCTTTGTTGTATATATAGAATATAATTTACTTCCACGAAATTATATGAAGAGCACCCAAAATTTGCTTTCCCTCAAATATCTCTACCAATGAGCTAAAATACCCCTGTTAATTACTGTATTCCTTTGTATTAAAGAGTTATCTATTTGAGAGCTGGGGATTTAGCTCAGTAGTGCCATGCCTGCCTCGCAAGTGCAAGGTCCTGGGATCGATCCTGGTACCAGGAGTTGTGTGTAGGGGGGGGAGAATTATCCATTTGATTTTTAACCTTGGTTCTGTTAATACGGTGTATTATATTTATTACTTTGCTTATGTTGAACCATCCCTGCATCCCTGGGATGATTCCTACTTGGTCAGGGTATACGATCTTCTTGATGATTTCCTGCATTTTGTTTGCCAGTTTCCTCTTGGGGACTTTTGCCTATATGTTCACTAGGGAGATTGGCCTGCAGTTCTCTTTTTTGGTTGAATCCTCTGGTTTTGATATCGGACTACAGCTTGCTTCCAGGAATGAGTTTGGGCATATTGCTTCCTTTTCAATTTCATTAAAGAGTTTGAAGAGTAGTGACATTAGAGCTTTAAATTTCTTGTAGAATTCAGCAATGAATCTGTCAGGACCTGGACTTTTCTTGTTGGTAGATTTCCAATCACATCTTCAATTTCATTGACTGATATCGGGTCATTTAGAAGTTTTAAGGCTTCTTTATTTAGCTTTGGTAATTTATATGTATATAGGAATCTGTCAATTTCTTCTGTGTTTTCCATCTTATTAGAATTCAGGTTTTCAAAGTAGGTATGGTTGATTTCTGGATTTCTGTGAGGGATCTGTTGTGATTTTACTGTTTTCATGGATTTGAGTCTTTTCTTTCCTTTTTTTTGATAAAGTTGGCTAAAGGTTTGTCAATTTTATTTAATCTTTCAAAGAGCCAACTCTTTGATTCAGTGATTCTTTGTATTGTTTTCTTAGTCTCCATTGCATTAATTTCTGCTCTGATCTTTATAACCTTCCTCATATGAGCTTTGAGCTTAACTCGCTCTTCTTTTTCTAGAAGCTTGAGGTTCCACATTAAGTTGATCATCACAATAGATGCAGAAAAAGCACTTAACAGAGTGCAACACCCATTCATGATAAAAAACCCTACAGAAAATTGTAATAGATGGTCTTTATCTAAATTTCATAAAAACCATCTATGACAAACCAACAGCCCGAAAGCTTTCATTCTAAAATCAGGAACAAAACAAGAATGTTCACTATCATGACTCTTATTCAATATAGTTCTGAAAGCATTAGCCAGAGCTATTAGAAAAGAGAAAAAAGTATAAAGAATAATGATAGGAAAGGAAGAAGTTAAATTATTATTATTTGAGAATGACATGATAGTCTGTACAGAAGACCCCAAAAACTCTACCAAAAGACTTCTAGATTTAATAGCCAAATTCAGTAGTTTTGAGCTGGAAAATGATTTCTGAGCAAAAAAAGGTTTTTCCTGCAGCGAGCTGACCTGACAAAGAGCTACCTCCAGCTCATCCCCCCTCCTACACCTACCACATGTCCTCCTTCATTGTCTATCAAGTCATGTAAACTAAATTTAACTTCCTCAACCAATGAACTGATGATAAATGCCTTGCTTCTGTATCCCCACTCCTCTTCCCTTGACCCATATAAACCCTGTTCACTGCCAGCTCCCCCAGCTGATGGCTTTGTGGAGAAATCCCTGATCAGTCTGCCAGTGTAATAAAGCTGTACACTTGCTCCAATCTCCAGGTGCGTTCTCCATTCTTCTTGGCCTGATCTTGCTATACCACTAAGAGCTGCCACACTGTGGACTGTAAGTTTGCCATTACAGTGTAGCTGGATACAAAGTCAGTACTCAAAAATCAATAGCATTCCTCTACACAAATAACAAACTCAATAAGAGAAATGATGGAAAACACATCTTTTGCAATATCATAAAAAACCCTAAAAACTTAGGAACCAATCTAATGAAGGAAGTAAAAGACCTTTACATTGAAAACTACAATACTCTGAAAAAGGAGATCGAAGAAAATATCAGGAAGTGGAAGGATATCCCTTGTTCTTTGGTAGGAAGAACCAGTATAGTGAAAAAGGTATGCCATACTTTCAAAATTGTTATACAGATTTAATGCAATGCTGATTAAATACCAATAGCATACCTCACAGAATTAGAAAAAACAATTCTAAAATTCATTTGGAACCAGAAGAGACCTAGAATAGCAAAAGCAATTCTGGGCAACAAAAAACAGCACAGTACTGGCAAAAATATGGACCTGAGGATCAGTGGAATGGATTAGAAGATGCAGGAATAACTCTAAACAAATTCACTCATCTTATCTTTGACAAAGGAGCCAAACACCTTCACTGGAAGAAAGATAATCTCTTTAATAAATTGTGCTGGAAAAACTGGCTTCATACATGCCAAAGATTAAAACTAGACCCATATTTTTCACCATGCACTACACTAAGATAAAAATGGATCAAAGATCTAAATTAAAACAGAAACACTAAATCTGCTGGAAGAGAGAATAGGTAGAATGCTTGAAGACATAGGTTTAGGCAAAGACTTTATGAAGAAAACATCGACTGTATAGGAAATATCACAAAGAATCAAGAACTGGGATCTCATCTTGCTAAAAAGCTTTTTGCACAGCAAAAGAAACCACCAACAGAATGAAGAGAGAATCTATAATGTGGGAAAAAATTTTGCTAACTGTTCCTCAGACAAAGGACTAATATCTAGAACATATAAAGAATTGAAAAAAAAAATCAGCCCATCCAAATTTAAAGACCCAATTCAAAAGTGGTATTTGAAATGAATAGACACTTCTCAAATGAACAAGTAGAAATGGCAAATAATCGTATGACAAAATGTTCTGCATGACTGCTTATTAGAGAGATGCAAATTAATACAATGCTGAGATTCCATCTCACTCCAGAAAGAATGGCTATTATCAAGAAATCAACCAATAACAAATGCTGGAGGGGCTGTGGGGAAAAAGGAACCCTTACTTTATTGGTAGGAGTGTAGACTGGTGCAACCACTGTGAAAATCAGTGTAGAGATTTCTCAAAAAACTAAAACTAGAGAGGCCAGGGATTTAGTTCAGTGGTGCCACACCTGTCTTCCAAGCACAAGGCACTGACTTTGATTCTTGGTGTGTGTGCGTGTGTGCATATGCACACACACACACAAACAATTAAAAAAACAAAACAAAACTAAAATTAAGGGTTCCATTTGATCCAGCTAGTCCTCTTTTTCTTATCTTCCCAGAAGAATTAAAAGCATTGCACCACAGCAATATATGCACACCCAAGTTTATAGTGGCACAGTTTGTAATAGCTAAATCTTGGAAACAGCCTAAATGTTCATCAACTGATGAATACATAAAGAATATATGGGTTTTTTTTAATACAGTGGAGTACTACTCTGCCACAAAGAAGGATAAACTTTAGACATTTCTAGCTAAATAGATGCACATTGAGACCATACTTTAAGAGATCCTGGGGAGCAGCTGTGTGGCCCAGACCAGTGCGGCTGCAGGAGAATCCCAGCTAGGGCTCCGCCCCAACCCCAGAGGCTCCTGCACACCTGCACAAGCCAAAGGACTGCCCAGAAAAGAACTGCACAAGCACACAAGCTTCAGCCAGAGCTCTGCCATACCATCAGCCACAGCCAAGGACCCACCTGGAAAAGAGCAATAGAAGCACATAAGAAATACCCAGAGGCTCACCTGATACTATTGATAAGTGCGTGGAGACCCTAGCCAAAGCCTGTGCAGACAACAGGAACTGGGGTGCACAGCCCCCAGCCAAAGGCCCTCCCACACAACAGCTACATAGGGTCCCCAGTGAGAGGCACACCTAGATACCATCCCAAGTATGCAGAGGCCCCAGACAGAAGCATACCCAGACAACAGGTCAGCTCAGGGATCCAGAAGGCCACCACTTTGAGCCCAGTAATTGGTGTACTGGTCAGCAGCAGAGTAAAGGCTGGTCGGTGGCTTGCTGAGAATTCAAGACGACTGGGTGAGCAAAAAGTCACTTCAACAAAGACACAGCAGCCTACATCTGTTGAAATGAGAAGACATGTAAATAAGTCTCAAAACCAGACTTCCAGGTCACCTAAGGCAACCCTAAAGGGCAAGGAGATGGAACAATTTGATACTCAACCACCTGGACTCCCTGAACTGGCAACAAAAGAGGATCTGGATAAAATGAAGTCAAATAATTTCTCAGATAACAGCAGAGATTGTGCCCATAGTCCAAGACATGATTAATAAATCTAGAGCGGACACATAAAAAAATAGAGGAGCTGAGCAACATGATGGAATCCCAACATAGGAAACAAATGGAATCCATAAAACAGATGCAAATAGATTTCTAGGAGATTAAAAACTCCAGTGAAAGTCTACACAGCAGAATGAACCAATGTGAGGACAGAATTTCAGATATAGAAGATAGGATTGCAATTAGTGAGCAGGAAAAGAAAAATTTCTTAAAAATAGTAAGAGACCACGAGAAATCAATCCAGCAGCTGCTAGACGATACAAAGAAGAATAACATAAGACTGATTGGAGTCATTGAAGAAACAGGAGAGAGTGCAGATGACATAAAAAAAAACTATTCACAGAAGTAATGGCAGAAAACGTCTCAAATAGGAGAAAAGAACTTGACATAGAGATAAGTGAGGCATATAGGACTCCAACTAGCCTTGATCAAAAAAAATCTACACATAGGCATATATTAGTTAAGATTCCAGAAACTGAACAGGAGACCATAGTTTAAATGAAATAAATCAGACACATATGTTTAAATATTGGATTATTTCTCTGGTGTGAAAAACTGAAATGGTAAACAAGGACCAAAATGTATAAAAGATATTGGGAAATAGGAAGAAAATGTTCAAATGGGAAGGGGAACAAGGTGGGGGAGGAAGGAAGGGAAAATTTAAAAAAAGAGAACAGAAGGAAAAAAATGGAACTAAAACTTTTGTAAATGGAGGGGAAAAGGGGTTGAAGGGAGAGGAGGGGGTTGGGGAAAAAAGAAGAATCAAGATATATTATGTACAACATGTACAAGTACAAATTTCCTCTGAATATGATCATTATGTGTATCTCAAATGTACCAATAAAATTAATTTAAAATAAAGAATTATCCATTGAGTGACCCTATTAAATGGAAATTATTACCTAGGAGGTATAACAAAACACTATTACAGAATATCTAATTTATCAGAATAGTTATTTGAGATACAGGAACTGGCAGAGGAGAATATGAAAATGGGTAACATTTTGGTGGCAGTAGCTGGGACATAGAGGGAGCTCGAATGGATGGAACAACTGGTTTCAGGGGAGCCCCTGGAAAGTGAGGTAGAAGGATGAGGGCTTTAGGGATGGGCTGTTAAGAAAGAGGAGTGAGTACTTCGTAAGAAAGATACATAGATGGCATAGTTCAGCCATCTCAGTCTTCTCCAGGCTGGGCTTGATTATAAACACAGTACAGAGAGATGGGAGAACCCTTGAATTGTACAGACTGAATGACCCAATAGAAGGAAGATTCACTTGATCCTCTGCCCTGCGCTTGTGAGTTTTAATTTGTAGAATTAACTTAAATTTCTTTTGTTTTGAGCTAATGTGTGTAATTAGAGTTAATTTAAACTCAGCTACCCAAATAATGGAGTAAGTATAATAAATAATGGAACAAACTAAGATTTATTAAGACCTTATAGGTCAAGCTATAGTTGAATAAGGCTTTTTGCTTTTCTGCTCGTAAATAACCTTGCTATTTAAAAAGCAAAGTGCTTTCTCCTTGCTTTAAGTTTTCTTGTATCTGTAGGACTAATTGGTAAAATTGTGAACTTCACTATGAAATTCTACTAAAATTTTATTCTACAGTTTGCCTTTCCAGGACTCATTTTTTAGTTTTAGGGATCAATATTCCACCTGTAACCACAGATGGAGGGATTTAGAAATGACCAATTTGACCCTGTGGAGTGTGGAATTTGGTGGTGGTACTTGACTGAAATTAATAGCTATTATGGTGGCTGTTGTGAATGTATTAGCAATTGTTTTTCAAAGAGCACAGTTGAATGTCAAGTCCAATGTCATTTGGTGGAGGGTAGGCGAGGAATATACACACAGTCCTTTATAAGCCTGATGGGGCTGCTTTCCAGTTTTTTAAATTTTACCTTGAATAAACATCAAGATCAACTTATTTTTTCAAAAAGGTCAGACTTAAGAGTTTAGCAAATACACTTTAGTGGCTATCCTGTGACTTTTTCAAAAATGGACTTTAAAAAATTCCCCCAAACAATGTCTCTATCCATTGTTCCTTTCACACTTATTTTTCGCATCCCCAGGTATTGTCATTGTTAAGAGAGTGAGAAAGTCTTTTTATTTTTTTAAAAGGTGTTTTACTAAGAAAATAGACTTTGGGAGGTGGGGAAGAGATTACAGGGAAAAGGAAGGAAAGGGAAAGTGAGGAAATGGAATTTAAAATGATCAAGACATGGTAAATGAATCCATCAAATTTCCAACATGCACTCAAGTTAAAACAAAAAGTATTCACTTACATCTGTTTTTTGTAGCAGATGTTACAAATCCATGGATTGAATTTGACCCACTGAAGTGCTTTTGTTTGAATAGTATTTTAAAAATTAGAAAAATTCACATTGCATTCTGAATTTCCAAATACTTTTTGTTGGAAAACAGTATAGTGACACTGAACCCATATTTCCATACATCAGAAGTCAGCTGGAGCTGTCCAGTGACTCCTTAAAGGTTTTGTTCAACCAGGTATGGTGGTGCATACCTGTAATCCCGGTACTCTGGGAGGCTGAGGCAGGAGGAAGGATCATAAGTTCAAGCCCAGCATGGGCAACTTAGTGAGACTTTGTCTCAAAATATAAAATGAAATTTTAAAAAGGGCTGGAGATGTAGCTCAGTGACAAGGCTCTGTGTTCAATCCTCAGTACAGAAGAGGGGGATGCAGATTTGCTCACTCTAGTGTACACATTCCCTGCTCTTTTATATTATTTATCCACCTCATTCTAGGAAGCATATACGAAGTGTGATTGAAAAACTACAGCGAATGTTTAAACTTAAAAAAATTTTAATACAATAAAAGACATAGAGCCATTGTCCCCCAGAAAATACTCCCTCTCATTTTGAACACACTTGTCCCTCTGTTCTTAACACATTCTGAAGCAGTTCTGGAAGTCCTCTTTGGTGAGTGTCTTTACTTTTGCTGTGGTGGCTGCCTTGAGGTGGAGACCTGATTCACAATGTTTGTCTTTCGTCATTTTCACTTTAGGGATGAGCCGGAAGTTGCACAGTGCCAGATGTGATGAATAAGGTGGATGAGGACACACTGTAATGCTTTTATTTGACAGGAATTGCTACAAATGGGTGATCAATGTGGGGTGATCAAAAATAAGGTGAATGTTTAAATTTATAAAAATTATAACAGTTAAAAACACATTATCATTAACCCCCTTCAAAATACTCAAAGTATTCTCCCTGGATTTAAACACACTTATCATTGTTAGCAACATGTCTTTTACTGTCATTTAAAAAAAAGTTAAACATTCACCATATTTTTCAAGCACTTCTTGTATTCTTAGGCCCAGGATTTTGAAAACTGTAGGTCAGAAAAAACTGCTTATCTCTGTCTTTTGTCCTTCCTTTTCTGAGGCAGAGCGAGCCTGATTACTACCTAAATAGATGAAGAATCTAAGGACAATCAGGGAAAGTATTGACTGGCACCTCAAAAATGTTAAAACATCGTGAGATACTATCATGATTTTATTTTACTATTTTTTTTTTTTTGGGTAACAGGGAATGAACTCTGGACCTTTCACTTGTGAGGCAGGCGGCAGAACCACTGAGCTAAATCCCCAGCCCTTGTTTTTACTAATTTAAAAAATGTTTTATCAAGTTGATTTATAAAAGTCAGCTTTATCAGGATATAAATTACATGAAATATAATTTCAAATGTATGATTCAAACTGTTTTCCAAAATCATTGTGTCATTTTACATTTCCACCAGGAGTATATGAAAATTCAATTACTCCAGTCTTACTATTTGGTATGGTTAATATTTTAATTTTAGTTACTCTCATGGACACCTTGTATCTAATTATATCTCACTGTGGTTTTAATTTTCACTTTCATACCAAGTAAAGGTACTGAACATTTTTTCACGTGCTTATTTTCCACTTGTATCTTTTTTGGGAGAAGTTGTCTGTTTAAAGTGTTTGTCTACTTTAAAAAATTGAGTTATTTTCTTTAGAGGTATAAACACTGCAATGTATTATGTTCTTTACCAGATACATTGTTTGCAAATATTTTCTTCCATTTTGTGGCTTGCCCTTTTATTTCTTAACCATTTTTTGAAAAGCAAAAGTTTTTACTTTGAAGGAGACTAATTTGCTGATGTTTTGTTTCTGTGTTTCATAGAATTTGTCTGATTTTTGCTTTTACATTACGTCTGCAATCCATTTTGAATTTTTATTTAAAGCGAGGCAAGGGTAGGATTTCATTTTTTACCTGTGCATATCTAGTTGTTCTAACTCTCTTTGTTGAAGAGATCACTCTTTTCCCTATTATGTTTACTTCATGCACCTGTTGAAAATCTGATGATCACAGATGTATTCAGAATTCCATTCCATATCACCTATATATATATTATATTTGTTTAAGTCAGTATCTCATTATTTTGGTTATGAGAGCTTTGGAATAAGTCAATAACATAAGTCCTCCTTTTTATTTCATAATTTCTTTTGAAATTAAAAATTTTTTTTGAAATTAAAAAAATAAATTAATACAAATTAAGCTTAATTAAGCTTAATTGTGTCAATTTGATTGGTTTGGGAGCTGCAGGGAATTAGTAAAAGTGGTACACTTCTAGTTCTGTCTTGATGGGTTACAGAGGGTGACCTTGGTTACTGTATCTGGTCCTTTGTGCCTTCCTTTCTGGCACTGTTCCCCTGCTCTGCTTCCTGGCCACCATAGACTCAATGTCTTTGTTCTGCCATGATTTTCTGCCATGATGTTTCTTTCTGTGAGCCAGTCCACCATGGACTGAATCACCTGAAACCTGAAGCCAATTTAAACCTCTCCTCCTTTAAATTGTGGGTGTCAGATATTGTGTCCCAGTGATGGGAAAGCTAATACAATTGTTTGAGATATATCGAGCTATATATACTAGCTATATACTTTAGCTATATTTTGTGTTTTCATATAAACTTTAAAGCATACATATCAATTTCTGCAGAAAGTCTTACTACAATTTTGACTAGAAATATATTGACTCTACAGATTAATTTGGGGAGAATTGACATCTCATAAAATTATACCACATCACATATACTTCACAACATGCCTATTTACCTATATGTCAATATATATATATAATTATATATACATACATACATACATGGTGAATTACATTATTTTTCAGAATTAAATCTTTAACAAAATTTTATTTTTATTAGTATGTTTGTAGTACATAATAATTACATTCACCATGGGGAGCTGGTACATGTTCATAACGCATTTTAATCCTTTTTGTATCTCTCTTCTTCTCTTCCATCTTCCCCCTCCATTTCTTGGTTGTCTTCCCATGTGCAAAGGATTTATCTCTATTTCCTCTCTAGAAAAAAGTAATTTTTCTGTGTCTTTTGAGATGATTCCTCATGTGTGCTCGTGAGTGTTTTACCAATATGATGAATTATATTGATGGATATTTAACTGTTAAACTAACTTTATATCTGTGGTGTAAACTCTGCTTGACCATTATGTGTTATTCTTTTTATGTATTTGTAGGATTCAACTTACTGAAATTCTATGAAGAAGTTTTTTATTTTTCTTATTTATAATGAATATTGATTTGTGGTTTTCTTGCAATAACTTTGGCTTTATAAAATGAGTTCAGAAGTGTTTCTTCTGCATCTATTTTCTGAGAGAATTTGTTGAGTTAATATAATTTACACTTCAACTAGTTTGAAGAACTCATTAGTGAAGGCATCTGGACCTAGAGTTTTTATTGTGATAAAGTTTTAAAAGATACAAGGCTGCTCAGTTTTGGTAATTAATCTTTCATGGAATTTGTTCATTTTGTCTAAGTTGATATACTTGTGGTATAAAATAATTTATTATTTTTCTTTATTGTTATTTTAATGTATAGACTATGTTGACATCCTACATTCCATTTCTATCATTAGTAATTTGTATTCTCCCTTTTTGTCTTGGCCAGTTCAAGATAAAAATTAATTTTATTAATCTTTTCAAAGACCAAGCTTTTTATTTAGTTAATTTTCCTGAATTGGTATCCTTTCTTCTATTTTACTCTTTTTACTTTTATCTTTATTATTTCATTCCTTCTGTAAATTTTAGATTTAATTTACTCTTTTTTTCTTGTTTCTTAAATTAGAAGCTTAGAAGATTAAGTATTTTCTCTAATGTATGAACTTAAAGCTATAAAGTATATGTAAAATAATATATCTTTTTAAGATGTCATTTCTGCCTGAATTAATCCATAAGCACTGTTTTGGCTACATCTCACTGATGTTGATATAATGTGTTTACATTTTCATTTAGTTAAAAGTATTTTCTAATTTTTCTTGTGATTTCTTTTTGAGTCATAGGTTATTTAGAAGAATGTTATTTAATTTCAAGGTTTTTTTTATGGTACTGGGAATCCAATCCAAGGGCATTCTACCATTGAGCTACATTCCCAGTGCTTTTTATTTTTTAATTTGAGGTAGGTCTCTCAAAGTTGCTTAGGCTGGTATGAAACTTGTGATCCTTCTGCCTCAGCGTTTGGAATAGCTGAGATTATATGCATGCAAATATTTGAAATATTCCAGATATTTTATTGCTATTGGCTTCTAATTTTAACTCTGTTATGGCCAGACAATTTACTTCATATATGAGTCCTTTTAAATTTATTGAGATTAGCTAGGTTTGATGGTGCATACCCATAATCCTATCACTCTGGGAGGCTGAGGCAGGAAAATCACAAGTTTGAGTCCAGACTGGGCAACTTAGTGACTCAGTGAGACCTCATCTCAAAAGGTAAAAACATTCTGGGGATGTAGCTCAGTTTTCAATCCTCAGTACAGAAAAATAAATGAATAAACTTGCTGAGACTTTCTTTATAGTCTAGTACATGATCTGCATTAGTGAACCTTTCATGTATACTTGAAAAGCAAGTATACTTCTCTATTGTTGGTTATAGTTTTTATACATATCAATTAGGGCAAGTTGGATTATAGTGTTTTAATGGTTTTCTGTGTATTTATTCTATCCACTTACTGAGAGAAGAGAATTGGAATCTCTAGCTATAATTGCAAAATTGTGTAACTTTTTTCCTAGGTCTGTTAATTTTACTGTAGGCAGTTAGAAGCTCTGTTATGAGGTATTAATATTGTCATGTATTCTCGATATGGTGACTCCTTTATCATTATAAAATATTCATTTTGATGCATGGTAATATTTTTTCAAGTGAAGTCTGTCTCATCTGATAACACTCTAGACTCTCCAGCTTTCTTTTAATTACTGTTTAAATGGTATATTTATTTGCATTTTCACTCATGGTTGTGTTTTTATATTTGAAACATATTTCACCATTGTTTTCCTTTGTTTTAAATCCAAAGTAGTAATCTCCAACGTAATTAATGACATGATTGAGTTTAAGTCTATTTTAGTTTAAGGTATTTTAAAAAAAAATTATTTGTTCTATCTTCTCATCTATTGAGTTATTATGTATATACCTTTATTTTAGTCCTAGTGGTTGTTCTGGGGCTTAAAATTTATATATCACACTCTATCTTTAAATAACATCATATCACTTCACAAATATTGAAAGAATATTTTAACACGGTTGTCATACATTTTACTTCTTCATACTTTGTGAACCTGTAGAAGAAAATAAAAACGAGCAATCTATTTTCCTGAACACTTTACCTCTAGTCACTAAAGTGTGTGTGTGTGTTTGTGTTATACACACAAAGGAATTATCTAATAGGCACCAACTGGGTGTCCTATAATTAATTAAATTCTATTACTATCTTCCTGTAGATAGCATGGGACCCCACAGGTTATGGGGTCAGTCCCACAAAATTATCCTTCACTTTAGGTGCCAGTCCCAAGTCCCAGTTTGACCTGTAGTTTTAACCAGCTACAAATTGAAAATACTCAAGATCACATCCTTGGATAGGATTAATTTGCTAGTGTATCTCACAGAACTCAGGAAAACACTACTTAAATTTACCCATTGGTATAAAAAATAAAATTACAGATGACAAAGACACACAGCCAGATGGAAGAGCTGCATAGGGCAAAGTGTCTGAGAAGAAGCACGGATTTGCCATGTCCTTTCAGGACCTACAGCCTCTTAGGAACTTTGCCATGTTCAGTAATCTGGAAGCTCTTTGAACCCCGAAGTTCAGGGATTTTTATGGAGGCTTCATTATGTAGACGTGATGGTTAAATCATTGACCACCGGTGAAAACCTCAACTTTCAACACATTTTCCCTTTCCCTCTCCTAGAGGTTTGGAGGTGGTGTTGGTGGGATGAAAATTTCTAACCCTCTAAATCACATGCTTGGTTCCTAGAAACCAAGCTTCTGTCCTTGCCAGCTTTCTGAGGTGACAAGAAAATCAGCTTAAAAGGAGGAAAGATTTATTTTTGACTATGGATTCAAAGATCCTAGTTCATGGTTGCTTGGCCCTGTTGCTTTTGGGCCTGTGGCTAGACAGAACATCATGGTGGGAACTTGTGGTAGAAGAAACTGTTCACCACATAGTAGCAGAGAGAGAGAGAGAGAGAGAGAGAGAGAGAGAGAGAGAGAGAGAGAGAGAGAGAGAGAGAGAGAGAGAGAGAGAAACAAGGGACTAGAGTCCCAACATCTTTTTCATAAGCATTCCCCCAATGCCTAACTTCCTTCCACTAGGCCCCCCACCTCTTACTTAAAACTTCTACCACTCCCCAGTAGCACCACAGGCTAGTAACCGAGCTGTCAGTACATGGCCTTTGGGTGATATTTTAGATCCAAACCCAGCCCTTATCCTGAGACTATTCAGGAGCCCACCACGAGTTATCACATTAGACTATGATCTGGAAAATTCCAAGGTGTTAAGATGGTCTGTGTCAAGAACCAGGTTCAAAGACCAAATATTGGAGCAAAAGATTGTCTTAGCATCTTTTATCTACAAAGGTTTTAGGCACTCTGTCTCCAGAATGAGGAAAAGGAACGAAATGTATATTTCATATTATATCACAAACCCCAATAATATATTGTAATTCCTTTGCTTAGACAATCAAGTATCTTTAAAGGAAATTAAAAGATCAGAGAAAATAGCTGTTATTTTTACGCACATATTTATCACTTGTACTTTTCACTCCTTTGTGTAGAGTTAAATTTCCCTCTGGTATAACTTTTCTCTTTCTCTACGAAGAATTTACCTTTACATTTCTTGTATAGTCAGCCCTCCATATCTGTGGGTTCTGTATCCATGGTTCCATCAAATCATGGATCAAAAATATGGGGGAAAAATTGTGTCTGTGCTGAACGCTTGAAGGCTTTCCCTTGTTGTGATTCCCTAAACAATCCAGTGTCACAACTTTTTGCACACTATTAATGTTGTATTAATATAAATAGCCCAGGGATGATTTAAAGGAGACAGAAACATGCTGGGAGGTTATGCTGTGCCCTTTTATTTATTTATTATTTATTTATTTATTTTTGGGGTACCGGGGATTGAACCCTTGTGCTTGCAAGCAGGCACTGGAACCACTGAGCTAAATCTCCAGTCCAAAACTAATTTTGTTTGTTTGGTTTTTTTTGGTACTGGGGATCAAACTCGGGTCCTTGCGCGTGTGCAGCAGGTGGCGAAACCACTGCACCAAATCCCCGGCCCACTGTGCCCTTTTAAATAAGGGACACACACCTGTGGGTTTCAGTATCCCTTTGAGTTCTGGATCCCATCTTCTAAGGATATCAAGGAATGCCTGTAGTGCCGTTCTGATAGCATCAGTTTCTCTCAGTATTTGTTTGTGTGGAAAGGGCTCTATTTTGCTCTCTTTTTTTATAAAGCTTTTTTTCCCTTAAATATAAGAAAATTTTTTTTGGTTTGTTTTGGTTTCACTATTTTAAAGATTTATTTCTGGTTGTAAAATGTCTTTTTGGATAGTTCATTTTCTTCCAGTACTTTCAAGATGTTACTGCATTATCTTCTGACTTGCCTACATTGGTTTTCAGCACCCACACATGCTTGTTAAATGCCTCACCACTGAGCTACACCATTTCTTAGTTTTTTATTAGAAGATTTTATCCTTTTTGGTTATATTGTCCAGCACAAAATCCTTTTTACTCTCTGACTTCTTTTAAGATTTTCTGTTTATTTCTTATTTCCAGTATTTGATTGTGTTGTGGCTTATTATGTCCTTATGTATTATATTGTGATTGTGTTATTATGTTAATATGTGTGATTTTCTTTAGGTTTATTCTGCTAGAGTTTTTTTTTATTGCTTCTTACCTTTGCCATTTATATTTTTCTCCAATTTACAAAATTTATGATGGTTATTTTTGGAATCTTTCCTCTCCCTTTTTCTTCTGGTAGTCCAGCTTCTGTGATATGTTCATATTGGTAACTTGAGACTGTATTAATTTTAGGGAGTCTTTTTCTATTTATGATCAAATTTGGATAGTTTCCATTGCAATAAATTCAAGTTTGTTGCTCTTTTCCCCTTTGGTTGATCTTTTCTCTGTTGTTTATTTTAGCCATAGTAATTTTGATTTCAGATTTTAATATTTGTATTTTTGTGGAATTCAAAATATCTTTATTTCTTTATTCAATTTATTCATATTTCTACTCTATCCTTGATCCTAGTTATGTAGTTATTTTAATGTCCTTTTATGATAATTCTTTCAACTTTGTCATCCCATTTATTTGCTTTTCTTCAAGTTTCTATTAATTGCTCCTTATCTAAAGTTATGGGTATTTTCTTCTTTGGAATCTTTATCTCAGATACTGAACATTATGAATTTTACAGTGCTGGTATTGGGTTTTGTTACATTCCTTTAGAGAGTGTGGACTTGGTTTTGGTGTGCAGTTAAGTTACTGGAGATCAGTTTCATCCTCCTTGCCTTGCATTTAAGCTTTGTTCGGGGTTCCAGAGCAGCTGTTAGTCTGGGGCTAAGTTAGCCTCCTGCAGTCTCTTCTTACATTCAGATATTACATGGTGTTGCTACTCTGGCAAGTGCAAATTATTCTTAGCTCTGTGTGAACTATGGGCACTGTTTGGTATACTGTTTTCTTTTATTTCTTTCCTCCGGCTTGAGAAGTTTTAGTTCATGCATATGCAGTGCAATATGTAGCCAAAGCTGAGAGATCTTCTGCCGATCTTCAGAACTCTGTCTGTTCAGATGCCTCCTGTATGGTAATTTCCCCCACGATTCTCCTTGGATCATCTTCTGCAGATGCCTGTCGCTGTCATTGGATCTCACTGTGACTTCTGGGCTCTGTTTAGATCCTTCATCTCTGATCCAAAGCCTAGGAAGTGCTTCCAAGTGAGAAGCTGGAACAATCAGCAGGCTCAACTCTGTTTTCTTTCTTTTAGGAATGACAGGTCTGTTGCCTGTTATCCAGTATCTGAAAACTTTCATTCCATGTATTTATCCAGTTTTCTAGTATTTAGGATTGGAAAGCAATTCTTATAGTAGTTAATCCTTCAGGAGTACATAATGCTTGTGAAAGTGTTGAAAATTTTGTTAATGTTCTTTAAGGATAACTGTTATCATTTTTTGTACTTTGCCAAAAGTGTCTATGAATTTAACAAAATTATTGTGCATTTCAAACTGTAGTTTAGTTTATTATTTTAAAACATAGTGTATTTCTTAATAGAAATTGTCCTCTGTTATCTTCATAACTGAAGACGAGTGATGGTATGCATTATTTAAAATTTAGGTAATTCTGAATTAATTTCCAGTGGTCTGTGGACTACATTATGTGATTTGGGGGATACAGTAGAATTACCTTACTATTATATCAGTGGTATCGAAGTCCTTCCTATCAGGAGCCTTAGCCATAAGCAAAATAGAGGGCCCACTGCCATGAAGCTTGCTTAATAATGTCAAAATTATGTACTGATTAAGCTAATATTTAAATGACTTCTTATTAGTTCTGTATATGCATATGTTTAGAGGGATGAGTCTGAACTGTGTACAATTGTATGGAAAAGCCTATTTAGAATTAAAGTACGTTTTAGTCACAGTCAAGAAATGATTGTGCATGATACTTTTAATTCACAAATATCTAATAGCTGTCAGTTTTCATCAAAAACTTTTCACTGGAAAACTCTTGTAAACTAGACTTAGTCCTTTCAGTATGGTTGCCAAATTTTCATTGTTATATTATCAAAAGTCAGATTATGTATTTGCTCCTGTCTTGTTAAAGTAGAATTTTTAGTAATTCTTTCTTAATTATCAGTATTTGAAAAATATCTGGGGTATCATCTTCCTGAAAATGTTTAATAGTCACATTAAAGTGACAGACACATGTGGATGATAATGAATGAAATTACTTCCTTACTTATTTGAAACTATATAGAGCAGATTTTCAAATTGTTTTACAGAATATGAATATCATATAAGGTAGGAGATTTGTTGAACGAGTTCCATTGTTGAATAAGTTTGAGAAACAGTGCTTCTGATGTCTAATTTGTGAATATTCATTATGCACATAAGTATTCTGAGAAATCCTGCAGTAAATAAACCTGTTTGATTTTAATTCAATGTTTTCTGTACTTACTTAACTACCACTCCTAGCCACTTTCTAGCCATGAACCTCTTTTTACAGTTTTTATTTTTTACTAGTACATGATTACATTACTGTATGATTACATTGCTTGTGGTGAGTTGGTACGTGTATATACATAACTTAATTCTTTTTCCTATCTCCTTTCCCTTCCCTGCACATCTCTTGATCTCCTTCCGATTTGAACAAAATCTATTTCCTTACTTCCTATTATCTTTTATTTTGCTCTTTATTTATATTTTGTGTTTCTCATATAAGAGAAACCATGCAGTTTGTGTGTCTGATTTATTTCACTTCATATTATGGTCTCAAGGTGCATCAATTTTTCTGCAAATGACTGAAGTTTATCCTTCTTCATGACAGAATAGTACTCCATTGTGTGTAAAGCATATTTTCTTTATCCATTTGACTGTTGATGGACATAAGGGCTGCTTCCAAGAATTAGCTACTATGAATTGTGCTCCCATAAACATGGGTATTCATGTAGCACTGTAATATGATGTATTTAACTCTTTCAGGAAGATACTTATAAAGGGAATAGCTGGGTCAAATGCAATTTAGCTTTTTGAGGAATCTTCGTACTGATTTCCATAGTGATTGTACTACTTTTCATTCCAACCAACAATTTAGAAGGGTTCCTTTTCCCCTCAGCCTTGCCACCATTTACTATTATTTGATTTCTTGATGATGGCCATTCTTTCTGGAGTAAGAAGGAGTCTCAGTGTTGTTTTAATTTGTATCTCTCTGATGGCCAGCCATGTTGATCATTTTTTGGTGTATTTATTGGTCATTTTTTACTTCTGAGAAATGTTTATTCATTCAGTTGCCCATCTTTTGGTTGGGTCTTTTTTCGGGCAGGAGGGTCTAGTTTTTTTGATTTTTAAAATAAATTCTACATATTAGTCTTCTGTCTGAGGAATAGCTGGCAATTTTTTTCTCCTCTTCTGTAGGTTGCCTTTTGACTCAGTTGTCAAAAGTGTTTAGAAGCTTTTTTGTATGACCTTATTTATTGATTTTGGTACTATGTCTTATGCCATTGCAGTTTTCCCATGAAAACCTCTTAACATTTCTTAAGACACTAGTTCTCCACAGAACACGATTTTAAAGATACTGCCTAAATAATGGGTGACATATATCATGTATTATATATGTACCAATATCTGGACCTATAAATCTATAAAGAATGTTAAGGAAAATATAATTGAGGATATGGAAATGTTTTGCCAAGCATAGACTTCTTTGAACCCAATTAATAATTTTGAAGTGCAAAGTTACACAGCAATTTCTCTCTTCAAAATAAGAGATTTTCAATGTGTTATACAGAAAACCAAACCTTATAAGGCATCTTGGAAAAAACCTAAGTGAATCTTATAAAATAAACTTTTGGTGACAAAAGTGTAAATGAATCAGGAACACATGGAATAAATTGCTTTTCAACTTATGCTTATGCATAAAATTTGAGAAATGGCTTAAAATGAGCTTTGACCAAATGTGTTTTGGGTTTTGCTAAGTTAGATACCAAAAAGTTGAGGATGTGCATGGTCCTCATAAGGAATTTACCCATTCCTAACTTCAGATTCCACAAAAGAGTTAGAAAATGAACATTTATGTTTGGAGGTTCTTAACAGCACTAGTGGTGCTACAAAACAAGTTCTTTAAAGTCAGTGACATCTACTTACAGCCCTTCCTAATAGTTTGTTGGAACTATCAACCAATATTCCAAGTTGGAACACTAATCTGCCAGAAATGTAGACATGATATTTTGTTTTTTATTCAGTTTTTGTGGCAAGTAGAAATACGACAGAGGATCTTTTTAAAAGCTATTGTTCCATTAGGTACCTCTTACTCCAACTCTTTGATGTTTGGTCGTAGTACACAGCTCTAATAGGTATTTACTTGTCTATGCAAAACAATAATCAGTGAAGTCAGCAGGCCTCTGGAAATAGAATTTCTTAACTTGTGTTTACTCTGCTGTATTCAAAGCAATAGAGCAGAAAACATTGTAATTCTGTAAAAACACTTGGTCTTGCCTTTTATAAAGTGTGAGGTTCATAATAGAATTTTTAATAAAGTAGTAAGATTTACAGCAAATTGTCTATACTTGATTAGTTTTTATAACCATGGTATCTTACTATTATCTCTAGCATATTCACAGGAAGTAATATTAGATTTAGTAAAAATACTAGAAGGTGAACATTTGGAGCATATAGTTAATGGATGGTCAGGAATTGGTATTTTAGAAGATTAAAATGTGTTTTTCCTGCTAGGAATAAAGAAAAAAAGTAAGATGATCTGCACTGTAGCTATATTCAGGCCTTCACAATTGTAAGAAATGTTTGGAATATTAGTAGAGAGAAAAGGAATATACTGGTAAATATAAACTCTATTCACCTTAATGAGAGTTTTTGTTATGTTCTACTTTATGATGCCTGTCAGATAAGAGTGTAATCTAACCTATAACCCATTACTTACAAGAAGCACTGGATAAAATTTGTCTTATACATTTTTAGATATTTGTATTTGTAGCTTCAGGAAGTACTAATTCTAACATTGAATCATAGTTTTTTTGGTATATGGAATTGCTCTCACATATTTTTAAAAATAATTTTTAAAATTCTATTTGTTCCATTTATGGAACAATAATAAAAAAATCTTTAGAGAATATTATGTGAGAGTCCTGAACTATACTTGATAGAAGGTCTGACTCTTACCTGTCCATTTGCTGTGATGCTTAATTTTATGTGTCAACTTTATTGGGCCACAAGGTGCCCAGACATTTGGTCAGACTGTATTCTGGGTGTGTCTGTCAATGTATTTCTGGATGAGATTAATGTTTGGATTGGTCAATTAAATAAAGCGGACTACATTCTCTTATATAGGTGGGCTTTGTATAGTCAGTTAAAGACCTGAACAGAACAAAAAGACTGAGTAAGAAGGAACTCCTCATACCCGGCTGCTTGAGCTGGGACATTGGTCTTTTCTCCCCTTTGAACTTGAACTGAAACATGAGTTCTTGGATCTCAAACCTGCCAGCTTTTAGACTGAAACTTACTTCACTGGCTCTCCTGTTTCTCTTCCTAGATCTGCAGCTGACTGCAAAACTTGGGGCTTGTCAGCTTCCATAATCACGTAACCTAGCTCTTTATATGAACTCTCTCCTGTTGGTTCTATTTCCCCGAAGAGACTTGACTAATATATGTGCCTTCCTGTCCTTTTCATTAAGCTCAGAACAAACCCGTGCAGCTACTACGCTCAAGCTATCAGGTTGAGACAGAGAGTGGGATTAGACATATTCTCTTGCACAGTCATGCTTATCAGACTTGTTTAGCCACATTCAGTCACTGTTGCGGCTAGACAAAGAAAAAGAGACACGAGACCAGCCATTGTCTCTGTGTGTATTTCACGACAAAATTTAGAATTCTTAGAGACCATTAAAATTTCTCTCAATTTTTTTCACACTATCCAGAGAGTTTTGGTGATTTTGTACCCCACAAGAAGAAAGGCAGGAAAGCTTTTTAGGGTTTATTAATGGTCTAAAATGAGATCATATTATTTTAGAAGGTGGTAAGATCTGTGTTACACACTCCCCATTTGAACATGTTCTTCCTACTTCCCAATATCTATGCGGGAAAGGGCAAGGGAAGGAAGGGAAAAGGAAAGAAAAAAGAGAATACAAGTAAAAAATGCAAACAAAGCTTTTGTAAATGAAGAGGGGGAAAATGGGTGAAAGGGAGGGCAGGGGAATGGGAAAAAAGAATCAAGATATATGATGTACAGTTACACATTCCCTGTGATGTATGTGATCAATGTGTATGAGAAATATGTAGAAATAAAAATATAAAATTGAACAAATCTGTGTTATAAGTAGAGCTCAGCAAACATTTTCTGTCAAGGCCAGATCAGTATTTTCAGTTTTGTGTGTCATAGGGTCTCTGTTACAATTCTGTCATTCTTTTCTGCTAATCAGCTCTGCCATTGATTTTTTTTTTTGTACCGGGGATCGAACTTGGGTCCTTCTGCTTGCGAGGCAGATGGCAGAACCACTGAGCTAAATCCCAGGCCCTACTCTGGCATTGTTTTACAGAGGTAGCCATACTGTGTTTGTGATCCAACAAAGCTTTATTTACAAAAAAAAAGGTAGTGGGTAGATTTTTGTAGATTTCACTTCTAGGCTGTAGTTTGCTAACCCTATTAGAATAAACCTTACAAAAATTATAAGTACTATTTGCCAAGCATGACTTTTTTGAGGGTCTATGTTAAGGGTTCTGAGTTTGATCTTAGAAGAAATTGTAACTTCTCTTCCCAAAGTTCAGAGCCAGAGGCCAGAAATTCCTTAGCAAAGATGAAGATTTGACCCTAAAAAAACTAAAAGTCGAAGAAGTTGTCCAGTTCAGCTGTCAGCCTGTCTTCACCAGATTAGTGCTCCTTGCCTGGAAATAAGTCCAGTTTATGTTGGAATTTTATTCAATACTATATTATATAAATTTGTCTTTGAAAAAAAATTATTTCTCTTTTCTCATGAAAGCTTCTGGTAGCATTGAAATGGTAAAGTTAGATGTGGGAGGGCCATTAAAATTAGGGAAAATATCAGTGATATGACACAGGGGATACCAGGAACTGGCCCATACAGCAGGAGCTGAGTAGCAGGCAAGCATGTTGAGTCCATCTGTCTTTACAGCCACTCCTTGTTGCTCCCATTAGAGCCTGAGCTCTGCCACTGTCCTATCAGTGAGGAGACTGGATTCCCATAGGAGTTCGGTCCCTACTGTGAGCTGTGCATTCCCGGGATCTAGCTTGTGTGCTCTTTATAAAAATGTAATATAATAATAATGGAAACAAAGTACACAATAAATGTAACATATTGGAATCATTATACCCCCCCACACTAGAAAAACTGTCTTTCACAAAACTGGTCCCTGGTGCCGAAAAGGTTGGAGACCACTGACATGACTTGTGAGTGTGTGTATGTTATTCAAGGTTCTCCAGAGAAACCAGTAAGATGGCTATGGAGAGAGACAAAGAGAGCAAAAGATTGAGGTTCTATTATTATAAGGAAATGGCTCACACGATTATAGATCCAGAGAAGTTGAGAAGTCCAGGGCAAGGAGACAGTATAGTTCCAGTCCAAGTCTGAATGCCTGAGAACCAGAAGAAGAGTCAGTGGTGTAAGTTCCAGCCTGTGTTTGAAGACTGGAGAAGACCAGTGTTTCAGCTTGAAGACAGTCATCTGGAGAGAAACAATTCTTTCTTACTCAACTTTTTATTCTATTCTGACTTTTGATGGGTTGGATATGGCCCATCCACATTAGAGAAGACATTTTTTTTTTTACTTAGCCCACCAATTCAAATGTCAATCTTAACCTCAAAGACATGCCCAGAAACAGTGTTTTACAAAATGTGTGAGCACTCCCTTGTCGAGTTAAATTATATGCAAAATTAACCATCAAAATATATGAGGTGGGGAAGGGAGAGAGAGAGAGAGAGAGAATATCTCTGGTAGAGATAAGAAAATTCCACAATGTCTTTCTCATGTTCCCTTTCTTTTGTTTTAAGATTAGAAGTCCCTTTTTGGTTTTCCAGAAATTGATCTGATAATTTTTTATCAAATTATTTATTGGATATCTACTATGTGTGACACATGTGCTACCATTGAGGAGTCAATGGTGAGTTAGGGTCACTGTCCTCAGGAAGGTTACAATCTAGGTGGGAGATGAATGTATAGATAATTTCAATACTGTGCATTAAATGCTAAAACGTGAATGAGCATTAAGGGACCACAGAGGAAAGACATCTAATCTATTTTGGGAGTCTACAAGACTTCCTGGGGAAGAGAAAAATTACACTAAACAATGAAGAAGAGAAGCTTGACAGACAAGAGCTGGGAGAACCTGTCAAAGGCAGAGGGAATGTTGGGGATGAGGGATGAACTCCTCTGACACTTGTCTGAGCTCCTCTCTGTGATTGAGGTGAACCAAGCATGCCTAATGTTAGGCATTTTCAAAGAAAATAAGCCTCTTTATTGGGTGCCATGAACCAAAATGAAACGATGAGGTGTTAATCACCTGTGTGATGTCTAGTAACAAGACAATATTTGCTCACAGCTAGAACATTTTCTTCATCAGAATAATTATCGGAAGGAATGGCAATGAATGAAGCCATAACAGCACCTAATGGTATGTTGAGCACATTGCTGGTTGCCAGGTCTAACAGTGGAAGTCAATGAGTTTAGTTGGGCTCAAGTCTTTTCATTCCCCAAGTTTACTGAGACTTAACTGACAAATAAAACTTGTTTATATTTGAGGTGTACAAGATGATGTTTTGATATGTACTTATGTTGTGAAATGATTACCACAATCAGGCCAATTTATGTGTCCATCACATCATAGTAACTAGCAAATCACAGTAACTGGCAAATTCTCATACCCAAGGAAGAAAGGAAAAGTGACAGTTCTAGTAAGCTTTCTGTAGTGCTCATTTTAGGTCACAGTATCCAACTTGTCATTTGCTTTATAAGTTGTGACCTTGAAATACTTTTTCACCCTAAGATGTCTGGACATTATCATGGGCAAAGAAATGACAAATGGGACCATTCTTACTGCAATACAAAGAGTAGAATGAACAGGGTAAAACTGGAGGCAGTGACACAAATTAGGCCTCTAGATGAGAAGGAAAAAGGCCTAAACCAAGGTAAAAACAGTATAAATGAAGCGAAGTAGATGATTTGCAAGAAATCAAGAAGAATAAATTGAGACTATTAAGAGAACTAATAGGCCCTAATTACTTTACTAGATTGGGTGGGCTTGGTGGATGAGGGACAGTAGTTGAGGAGGATGGTCAGGTGTGCGTAGACAGTGTGGTAGGTAGTGACTCTTATACAAAGATTGAAAATATAAAAGAGGACCTGAGTGTCAAGTAGCTCTTAAACAGCAAGCAGCTGCTAGGTGGGCTTGCCATGCTTCTATAGATTCATGTAAAAAGGAAACATTGAGCTCAGGTAGATTTAGCTTATTTTTCAAAGCAAAATAGGCACCGTGTTCTTTGTGTTTGTAAAGGTTCTGCACGTCCCATGATTCAGATTCCAGGTAGAGGCTGTGCACTCCGTGGGTCTGTGCCCTCCCAACCCTCTAAGAGGCTGCCAGCAAATTTTCCCAGTCTTTATCCTGGAGGTGACATACTTGTTATCCTGGTCATGAAGCAGATATACCCTCTAACTCGGAGGGATGCACCATCTCTAGTCTGAGACATACAAACACCATGACAATTGCCTCCCACCAGGAATGTAATGATTTCAGTTTTGGACATATTGAATTTGAAGTAACTAGAATATCTAAATAAAGACCTCAGTAAACAGTGAACTATTTATAGGATTATTCACTATGGTGTTTATAGAAATGAGATTTAAAAATCTATAAACTTTATGTTAAAATGATGGTGTGCTAGTCATTTGTAAGGTAGTTAGTTACAGCAAGTGTTTGCTCTGCTGCCTAACTAATCACCATGATAACGTTACTAAGTGTAAGATTTATTATTTCATTCATTGCAAACTTAATTCATCTAATCTTAGTCTTCCATTGCTTATGTGGTCTGATGTTCTGCTAATAATCTAAAAAAAGCAAGAAAGTAGTATTGTGGCAGGATATTTATGGCACCCTAGGGAACTGGCCTTGTAACTGTGGCTGTTGCTTGCTTTAGGCTAGAGCAGCCATCTCCAATCTCCAATAGAAATAAAAAGCAAACCTCAAATGTGAGTCACATATATAATTTACAATTTCCTGGCAGCCATGTTTAAAAAACGCTTAAAAAACCAGGTGACATTAATTGTAATAATATATTTAGGACAGTATATGAAAATATTTCAACATGTAATCCACATAAAATTATTAGTGACACATCTTATGTTGTCTTCATACTAAATCTTTCCTATCTGGTGTGAATCTCATACTTAGGGCATATCTTGATTTGGACCAGATATAGTACAAGTGCTTGAGGTGTGGCTACTGGCTACCATATCAGACAGTGCAGAACTAGAGCTCAAGAACAGTAGGTTGTATTTCATCATGTCTGAACATAATTTTTTGTATGTTAGAAGACGAAATACTAAGGTATGCTTTTAGCTTAAACGATTGAATACTGTATTAGCCAGTTTTTATCACTGAGACAAAATGCTTGATACATGCATTAAAGGAGTAGAGGTTTATTTTTAGTTCATGGCTTCAGAGATTTCGGTTCATGAACAGCTGGCTCTAAGGCAGGGACATCACAGCAGAAGGGTGTGGTGAAAGAAAGCATCTCACCTCATGGTGTACAGAAAGCAGAGGTCAGCATCAGAGCACCTCTGTCAGGGGCCAGATATAGTCCCCAAGGTCATGTCTCCATGACCCATCAGGACACACTCACAGGTGTCTTTACTAATCCCCAGGGATCTCTCAAAAAAAATCAGCTCAAGATTAGCCATCACAAATATTAAGGACAACAAACAGTATTATTTAAAAAATGGCCAGCAAATTCATGTTTTTTAAAAAAAGGAGATTATGAGCTTTGCTTAAAAATCAGCTAGATATTGGGCTGGAGGTTTAGCTCAGTAGCGCCAGCACCTGCCTGGCAAGTGCAAGGTCCTGAGTTCAATCCCCAGTTCCACACACACACACACACACAAATCAGCTAGATATTGCAGTGCCTGAAATAGGTACCTTGGAGGTGAAGTAAGCTTGTGGGTGTATCATTGGTATAAACTATGCCAGGGTTTCACTAAGAAGATCTAGTAGCCAGAAGAGTTGAAGTATAATATTCCATCATTTACCCTTAAAGAATAAGTTATGGGTTAGTAGAATTTTATATAATGAGGTGCCTTATTGTTTTGTGGCTTGAGAGCATTTGCTTATTTACTGTGTTAACAAATGCATTGGCTGTACAGTGTAGAAGCACCTCAAAAACCTAAAAGATGTCTGTTAAGTAATTTAAGGAAGAACAGACACTGAGGGGGAAGAGTCTACTGCCCTATACAGCAGTTGGAAGCAATAAACCTTAGAAGGTCTGAAGGGTGCTAGTGGTTTTAGGAAACGACTAGTCAAGTAGTTTGAGAAATGTAAGACCTTCTAAGATGCATGGTAGTAGCCGACCGAGTTTGCTGTGGGCAAGCCCAGTAAGTCGTGGAACTTGCTGTGGATTTTAGTGAGGAGACCTGTCACCCCAAGTGATGCACTGTGGTCACATTGCGCGTGATATACTGAGGGAATGTGCTTAGGGGAAAGTGAATTTGTGAGCTGAGTGTGTGAAATGGCTTGACTACTTGTAAAGCCTGTGGTTATCTCTTTGATGTTGCTTATTATCTGTGATTGTATGTTGAGGATTTTTGTTTCTTTAAAAACTTGGGAAAAGCAAATGGTGAGTGTTACTAGTTAAAAACACTTTCTTTTAAAGAGTGTTCCATAGAAAAAGACAAATAGTTCTGCTTTATCCTTATTGATTGATTTTTTTTTTTTTTTAGGATTCAGCATTAAACATTAGATGAACTCAGTAGCAGAGTGGATGTGCTGGGGGCAATAAATATTGAATAAGGAAGTCAGAAAGAGTGGGGAAGAAGAATGGTGTACACCATTATACACTCTAAGAAATTTGTCAATCCACTACACTAAAATAATCTAGTAAGGCTTAATGCAGTATTTCTGACTTAACTATTGATGAGTCAAACCTGTTGTTATTTACTGTCTTGTAGAAAGGGGTCCCAGAAAGGACAGTGACAGGGATGTGTGACCCAAATGCAGCCCCCCTCCCAGGTCGGAGGGACCGTGTGGTGACCAGTGGGGACACAGAAACAAAGGGGCTAATATTATTTACTGTGTTTATTTTTCTAGGTACTGTTTATACAAACCTGAATTGAAGTGAGGAAAATTGCAGAAAAATTGAATAAGAGGTTCAAAAAATATTAAGGCATTGTTTAGAAATAAATCCCTAAACATGAAATATAAAATGAAAGTGATATTACAGCCCAAATTATGATGAGGATGTGTCAGAAAACTTTGGGAATCAGACAAAAAGGGCTCCTGTTGGCCAAATCCAGGATAATTTGAGTTTTAAAATAATGAGAATGGTAGATTCTAATTCATTAAAACATCCATCATTCTACACTTAGCAATAAACAAATAACAGAGCAGGAGACTCGGAGTGCTGGGTACCTCGTGACTACACTTAAATACCTGAGATACTTAATTCGAAGGAGAGAAAGTTTATCTGGCTCACAGTTTTGGAGATTCGAGTCTGTGATGCGTTGGTCCCGTTGCTTTGTGGGGAGGCAGTGCCTCACAGGCGAGTGCACGGTGGGGCACAGCCACTCACCTGTCAGCCAAGAAGTAAGAAGCAAAAGGAGGGTGACCTCAGGTTCCAAGTCTCCTTCCAGCACAAACTTCTCATGACCTAAGGAACTCTCATCAGGCTCCTCTCCCTAAAGGTTTGCAGCCTCTCCCAGTCACGAGCCCTGGGCCCTCAGCCTTTAACACGTGGGCCTTTGAGGTACATTCAGCATTAGCAGATGCCAACTGGTGAACATGGGATGAATGACAGTGTTAGGAAAAAAGTCACCATTTTGTAACACCAGGCCAGAATAATCACTGGATGCTAACCTAGGGAGTGAGAAGTTGATGAAGACCAGAGTATCCACAAAACTTTAAAAATCTCTCCCCATTAATCCCTTTTGACTTACACAGGGTAAGACAGTTTTTAATTACAAAGAACGGTGGAGTACCTGGTAAATACCACCTTAACCACTCAAGACATCAAAGTTGACGTTGCCAGTACATGGACAAAGCAGGATCACATGCTTCCTGATGTAATACACAGAGAAGAACACAACATCATCTATATAGTATTACTGCCCAAAATGCATAACCTAAACCTACTAAGGAGGAAATATTAGACATTCTCAAATTGAGGGATTTTACAAAGGAAATTGCAGCTACTGTTTACAAAGGTCAGTACTGTAAAAGATAGGGAAAGCTTGAATCTGGAACAGACAAAAATTGCTATGAAGAACATTTTTGGGACAACTGACAAATTAAAATAAGTTCTACGTATTAGATTAGATAAAAGCATTGTGTCAACATTGAATTTCCCAATTTTGATTACTGTAGTTTGATAATTTAAGTGGATGTCTCTTTTGTTGGGAAATGCACAGATGTATTTAGAAGCCAAGGGAGCACTGTGTCTGAGACTTAATGCTCAAGAAATCCAGCAAAATAAAGTTGCATGTACAAAGAGAAAGAGGAGGACAAATGAGAAAGAGAGTAAGAAAGAATCATAAAACAATTGTGTCAACATGTCGACAGTTTAGGTCAAGCACATGCAGTTTTTTATTCTGTGCTTAAAACATTTTTGCAAGTATAAAATTATTTCAAAATAAAAATTGGAAATCAAGAAGTGGTTTGCTGAATGAATTGGGCCTAGAGGACATTTTTTAGTGTGGGAAATTTTTGTGCTGCCTTTATGAATTTTCTTCTCAGAAGGAGAAGAGGCACCCCTGAATATAATTAGAAAAGGACTGCACTCAAAGGATCACTCCTTCCAGCAGTGAAATGAGAAAAATCAAATAGTTTCATATGTTATAATAATTTTAGGTAAGAAAGGGAACAACAAGTATTTCACTAGCTGTAAGAAAGAACTATTTGTCCTTTTAAATATGGGTAATGTATAGATTTGTTGATAAATGTTGATAGACACTTAAAAAAAACAGAGCATATAGAAAAACAAATTAGGCACTAAGGCAAAGTCTGTGTTTGGCCCAAGGGTGCAGGGAATTGAGAGGGAGCCTATAATTTGGAATAAACTTATTTAGGAGGCAGCAGTATGATTTACTTTTACTTTAGGTGTAAGTAAATATGCACAAGTGAAATAAGGCATAAGAAGGAGTGAAATGTGGAAATGGTGATTGGCATAATTATTTAAGTTTATAATCATGGGGAGGGTGACTACTATTAGAAGAGTGACAAGGTCACAATGACCTTTAAAAGTTAAGGACAGGACTGGGGATGTAATGCTGTGGTACGGAACGGCACTTGCTTAGCAGGGGTAAGGCTATGAGTAGCATCCCCAGGACTGCAAAACAAACAAGCAAGCAAACGAGGAAGCAAGCAGAGGAGGGATGGTGAAAAAATGATTTGAAATAGATAAGAGCACAAAGGAGAAATGTTAAAAACATCCTACTTCATGCTACTTTAACAATTATACTAAGTCTGGGTGCTGGGAAGCCGCACCTGTCATGTCAAAAAGAGAGGAATCCTACCTGAATCCTAGTGTGGTCAGTTGCTAACTGGCTTGTTTTAGAAAACAGCTTAGAAATATTGACATTATGGAATGATAAGCATGTAAAGCGCATATAGTGGGGTTTTTTTTTAGGTTGGCTGCAAGGAAATTTTCGTTTTCTTAAAGCCAAAAACAAACAACTAACAAAGAGAAAGCAAATGAATCATTTTCTTTTGAGCCTAATTTGTGAGCCAGCTGCAAAAACTGTGTAAGAGATGAGATACACTGTATTTTAAAAAGTGAGGAAATTAGTACATAAGACATGAAAGCACATTGTTTGTAAGAGTGCCATAGTATCAGCAATTATAAGAGGTGGTCATAGAGGAAAGGAAGAATGAAAATAAACTTCATTAAAAGCTGGATAATGCATAGATCAGAACGAACAAGAGCAGTAAACTCTCACAATGCACCAATGATAGCATGTACCTGTGGTTTCTTGGCATTTAGAAAATAATAAAATTAAAAGTGGCTTACATACAAAGGTAATATAAGAAGAGTAAAAAGCACCATTGTTATAAAAATGAACCTTTCTGAGAGTTTGGAAAAATATAAATTCCAAAAATGATATGTGTGAAATGATCTGTAATTTTAACCCTTATGAGCACGGTCTGAAAGTAGTACCGAATTAAGGAAGAAATTGTGTTGACGAAAGGAGCTATAATTGTAGGGAGTGTACAGGCGGGGTGCTTTGTAGAGTTCTGCCATGGAATAGCAATGAAACATTAGAGGTAGGTGGAAAAAGCATCAGAGGAGGGGATAATTTACAGTCACTTATAATAGTTATTGCTCTCTAAGATACGAGAAGGAGAGCAACCCAACCCCGTGTTCTGTGGCACACTTGGTTCGTGTCTTAGTGACTTTTTCATTGCTGAATGCCATACCTGACACCCACAACATAAGAGAAGGAAAGGTTTATTTTGGTTTGCTTGTCAGCCCATGGTCAGCTGGCTCCAAAGAAGAAACGGCATGGCAGAGAGGCATGGCGGAGGAAAAGCTGCTTATGTCATGCCAGTGGGGAAGCAGAGTCAAGGGAGGAGCTGGGAAGACAGATATAACCTTCTGGGCCATCCCCACAGTGACCCACCTCTTCCGACCAGACCCACTTCCTACCAACAATCAGCTACGATGGCCCTGTAACCTGATCAGCTTACAAAGGTCCCACCAATAATTGCATGAGGCTTTAGGAGAGCATCTAGATACAAACCACGAGAGTTGGCTGATGGAGTGAGTAGAAGCAGTATCCTAGTTGGCACAGCTTTGTTAGCTGCTCAGGTACCTCTGTTCCTTCCATAGCTCCAAGTCTTCTGTACTACTGTTGGCAGAACTCAGACATGGAGAGCTCAGTGGTCCACTGGTCCTCAGAACATCTTGTGTTCAAATAATCTTGATAAATACTTGGAAAATATGCAGCAAATATAAGAGATGGTATTTCAGTAGAATGAATGACCACAACTGTCCTTCAACTGGTGTTTTCATTGAAATCATCAGGTCTGGTGATGATTTCCTAGTTACAGGTTTTATTAAAAGGTTTGACTATATATAACAACTGACTATATATAACGTTTTTGATTGTTATAATGGACTATGTTTTAAACACAGAACTACCATTCTGCCCAGTGGAAGGCGTTGGGGTTCTCACAAACAATATGGCAAAAAAAGATGTGGAGTTTTATTTTGTTAAGTAGTATGCCTGCATATAATGTACACAAAGATCCAGAATACAAGGCTGATGTAATGGCAATCAAATTCCCGTAGAATTTACTTGATTTTAACATCTTCCTTTTAGATTGGAATATGGTATCTTAAAGAAAATCAGACAAATTACTCATTTTGGGAACAAAGACTTTTGAAAGCTGTCAACTCACTGACAGTTATGACGAACATTTATTTCAGGCTCATAAAATGTATTAATCAAACTTGTTCACAGCATGGTGGTCCAAAGAATGTTATTTTATTTTTGAGAAAGATTTCAAATAAGTGAGGAGCACAGCTAACATATCCTACGTAAGTACAAAGCAGGGATGTTTTTCCCTTTCAATATAAGTAAATATCTTTCTCAGATTTACAGAATATACTTATAGTGTACTGCAGGATTCTGTTCATTATAAGACTCTTTGCAAAGGACCTATGCACCATTCATTGAACCTTGAACAATACTTGAAAATATGGGTTGCATTTGCAAACTTCAGTGTATGACATGGAAGGCTGGCAAGCTGCCTCGCTTCTACTTAAAGGATTGTCATTCTGGGAAAAATAAATTTCTCTAACTAGACAAAAGTCAATGTTTTTATGTTTTACTGCAATCAAACTGATAGAGCTGACAATTTAATGTCTCAACACTTAAAATATCTGTGGATAATCAGTTACCGCAATCAATCATAAACACAAACGCTTCTATTTTCAAAGCTTGTATGTCTGTGACTAAGATATAAAACAGTTTGGCGAGACCCTACCCCTACTGTTCCTCACCCTCTACCCCTCGCCATTATCTCAATATTCCTGATTTGTCTTCAGCTTTGTAGACATTTATACACATTGTGCATGTGGAAATAGCTTTTAATGACTCAAGTATGATCAAGTTTAGAAAGTTTTCTTTCACTGTCCTGTTTTTTTTTTGTTCTGATTTTTATGGGTCATTTATAGCTTGTATTCCTGTCAGCAAAACATAGAAGGGTGCTGCCATTCCAACTGGAGACATCATGACAAGTGAAAAAATGCTGAGGGTGTTTTCAAAGTGGGTGCTGAAACTTACATGTCCCTTCTTCGACTTCAGGGTTGCTGGTAGTTGCCCCAAACAGACAGGTATTTAGGATCGATGGTATAGAGCTGGCTCCTTACACATTTCCTGGCAGGTGCAGTAAATGGCTCACTTCTGGAAACCCATCATAGTGGTGATGATTGTGATGGGGCAGATGATGATGACAAAGCAAGGGAGATGGTGACAGCAACACAAAGAGGCTCGAAGGAATTGGATTGCAGGTAGCTCCAGATTTCGCAGAGGTTTTGGGTTCAGTTCACTAAGCTTTGGTATTGATAATGACATGAAACTTGAGACAGTTTTAGAAATCGGTTTCGATTAAGATATGCCACAGTATTGCTGTACTGTGCAAACAAGTTGACTGCTACACACCGTTCTTTCTTCATGATACAATTTTATGAAAGTGGTTTTACATTCCTAACAAAGAATTACTGTGAGCAATCCATAAGGCCAAGCCCTTGTTTGGAATCTTCTATGATTTTTTTAATGCATGATTTGTGTATATATTGACATCCACATTCACCACCACTGCCTCCTTTTTTGTTTCTTTGATTATTTGGAGCTTTGCAATCACACTAAGCAGTTGTAGGACCCTTGGGGCAGCATCTTTTAGTTCCCCATCAGGACACGTTGCAAAACAATCAATCTTACTCTCACACTCACTTGGCGGAAGTGCCACTGCACGAAGAGTGCAATGCTTTGCTCTTGCCATGAAGCCTGGGTGACAAAAGTTTTTACAAGAATCTGACTGTATTTGGGGTTATGAATATGCAATGACTCTCATTAGTATTGAAGCGCCAGAGCTGGGGCTGACATTGCCCGCCACTTTGAGTTGCTGCGGGATCAGCTAATGAATTGTCTTGCTCCCTTACTCACAGGGTCTGCTGTTGTAGCTCCTAAGTTCCAAGGGAAGTTGCCCACTGGGAGAAGACCATTGACTGTAGAAATTAATTATCAAGCACTACTCTTGATTTTGTGAAACAATGTTTAGGCAGCATTTAGATTGTCAAAACAGAAGAGAACTGACCTGCATGAGATAATATCCTAAATAGTAAAATGTAGAGACACGAGGATGTATCCATGTACTTGCATGCACCACTGTGTGTACAGATACTGTCATCCTGGATCATTGTGTGGTATGTAGATAGAATCAAGTCATAGAAATCTGGCATTCTCTTGGTATGCCTATTGTCCTTTCAAATGGAACAAAGAGAGATGATAGAATATATTTCAAAATGAATAGGGTGGAAACACAAAACAACTCCATCAATATTTTACTGTATTCTTTCTTATTCATTCCTGGGTCTGTGCCAAACATTTTGCGGCTCATGCACCTACCATCTTTCATGAATATGTTACTGATAAGGATACATTTCTAACCTCTGATAAAGATATCTGAGCTGATTTGCAGTGTATAAGAAGGGGTAAAAGTGCTCAGAAAACATTTAGAATGGTCCTTTTTCAGGGGGGTAAATGAAATGTCTTTCCCCACATCCCTTCCTCCCTGGACATTTCCTTTCAGCTAGAACTCTTATGTCTTGCTGCAGATTGCAAAGGGTGGCTAGAGTTGAAATTGATGAAGTATGCTAAAAGGTAAGGGGTGTGTTGTAAGTTGTGTAAATATGGCAGCAAACGAAGTGGAAGTCCTTATATTAAGGTGTTTGCTTCCACAGCCATTTATTTAATTGGCAATGACAAGTTATTTCTTGGAAAGAGGAAGATATGTGTTATTTCTTTAGAGCTTCAGAGGGTGGTGCTTTATAACTGCCCTATCAGTTCGGCCCATCACCAGAGAGAGGAAAAAAGCAAAGCCCAAGAAGACATACATGTAAAAGGACCAAGAATGAGTACAGCTTGAAATAAATGCAGCTCTGATAAAAGTGGCTCAAGTGCCATATGTCAAACACTGCTGGCCTTAGAGGCTACACATGATTAAGAACGAATCAGTGATAAAATTGCAAGAAAGATGAGACCACTTGGGTGCTTGCAAAGACCACCTGTCATTCTGCTGGCTCACCAATATTGTTTGTTCGTGTAATCTTGGCTTCCTAGTTAATGGCCATAATACACCTTCTATCTTGAGACCAAAGCCACGAAAATAATTATTTTTTTGAAATCAGACACATCTAACAGGCCCAATCAGATATGAGCACAAAATAAGTTACTGGTTTACTCAGTTTAGTTCCTAAATTTACATTCCTGATCCAATTCACTGTCAGTATAGGGTTTTAAAATTTCACTGGTTTAATGTAATTATATAATCAGGAATAAAGTCCCTCTACAGTTACTCCCCCAAATTTTTTGACTTCCAAATGCTCTGATATCCTAGGCATCCAAACATTTTTCTGTTGTAAGACAAATGTCTACCCCAGGGTGTCAAAAATGTATTAACTTTTACAGATCACACTTAAATTTTAAAATATAAAAATGGAGTAGACCAGCTGAAACAATGATATCTAAGCATAAACTATTTAAAGTGAATGCAAATATTAACAAATATCTGCTACTATGAATACAAGAATCACATTATATGTGACAATATTTCAGATTTAGTTACAACTGTGTTGGTTTTGATTTGGCTCTGTAATTAGCATCTATATTCTAGATTTTTTTGACTGCTGTATTATTTATGGAAGGTTTGTCCAAATATAATTTTGTACTTGTTGCTTTTATCAAAAATTGGTATCTAGTGAAATAAAATGCAAAGAACTTGTACTTCTCACATTTTTCTGAGTGTTTACTAATAACTGTTTGCTGTCCACCCTTTTCTATACACAGCCACAATAGGATTGTAACAGTGGGTAAAACAATATGTTACATTGCTGCTAATCATATGCTAAGTTGTTTGACCATATACGGAAATAGAATTTGCCAACTTGCAACTTGGAAGACAACAGTTGATTCCTTTTTTCATATTTTATAACACACATACTCATAATTAGTATTTTGACACAGTTTTATGATGTGAACCCAGACTTGGAGTGCCCCACAGCAGAACAAGTGCTAAAAATCAGAGATACATTTTTTCTCTTTTGATTACACAGTTATGATCGCACAATAAGAAGGGGGAAAAATGAAGAGGAGCTCCACCATTGATATACTTACCTAAAATTCTGCCAGTAGAGGCTATTTTGATTAACTTGAACATATATGTAAATTTAGTCCATTCTGATTTAGTATTGTATTCACTTTGGTTTATATGTGGATGACGGGCCACCATAATCTTTAGGGATTTTAGGGTCTCTAGAGGTCTTAGAGCTTGAATGAACCAAAGAATTTGCCATCCCCAAGTGCTATCTATATACCCTTCCTTGTCATCTGTAAGTTAACATTTATTGAATGCAACCTGGCTGTTGGATGTGGGGAGAGATGGATTAGAAAGATAGAGAAAACAGAATCTTGGACACTGAGGTTATTTATAGGATGGCTGGGGCGAAGATCACAGGGAAAATGATGGAGATAAATTTTTAGCAATACATACGAACAAATATAGATTGATTTAGTGCGCATGGAGTGCACAAGTATTTCAGGGTTGCCACTTTGAAAACAGCCCCAGGAAGGATAACATAGAGACTTATTTTTTAAGAAAAAAAATAGTACTTCATCTTTCAGTATTCTAGGAATCAGTCATACAGAATGCTAGGAGTGGGTCACGTTCTTGCATTAAAAAATACTTAGCTAGGCCCGGTGGTATGTAATCTCAGCATTCTGGGAGGCTGAGGCAGGAGGTTCACAAGTTCCACCCCAGCCTGGGCAACTTAGTAAGACTGCTTCAAACTAAAAAAGGTAGGGTGGGATCTGGGGACTTAGCTGGGTTCAATCCCCAGTACCGCCAAAGGGGAGAGGGGAAGAATACAATCCAATTTGAACTAACACCAAGGTTATACTTAACAGCAAAGCCCAAGATGTCATATATTAACATCACCAAAAGTACAAGAATGATTACTTTCAAAACTGCTGTTTAAGTTGTCTGGAATTTTAGGCAAATCTCCATGAGAAGTAGGAAGTCTAGACTCATTTTTGTTTTTGAGTATCTGCAGCTTCTCAGCCCTGCCCCGCAAGAGGCCTCTGTTTCCACTGCCCAACTTCTGGCTCGGATTTTGGAAGTTCAAATATTTTATGCATACTTGGCATTTTTTTGAGTAAGACTTCAGTGTGTCTAAAACTCACTTTATCTCAATGGTAACATTTCCTTCTGAAGTGATGTAATTTGAGGTTCCGAATCATGTGTTTATAATGTCCTTTTCAATTTTCTCACTTAAAAAAAAATATCTTTAAGTAGGGAGAAAATGCCTTGTTACCAGCAATCACCCCTTTTAAATGTGAGCAGGACAAGAGTGAGGGAACATGGATTAAAAAGATGAGAGTAATGATTTAAGCAACCTCCTTTCTTTTTTGACTCCCGGGCAGTCTTGGCTAAAAATACTATGTATAAATGTTGATTCTAGATCGATTGCTATCCAGCAAGATCACACACGGAACCCCAAGTGCTGTGTCACTGAGAACAGTCACCGGGGTGGGGGAGTATCTCTCCTTGGTTGTGTTCCCTGAACACTGATCTAGCTGTTCAGTGCCTACCCACAGACCTGGCTCTTGGTAAAAACAAAGTTGTTTAACTACTGTCATTTCCTTTCCTTCCCTCTTTTTCCTCTTATTCCTCTTTTGACTTTCTCAGGTGGTAATAAAAATGCTTCTAGGGTCATTTGCCTTTTTTTTTTTCCTTGTTCACAAAAGACTTTATTATCTAGTGATGCATACTGAGAACATACAGAAATCTGCATGGCCCACTTCACATTCAGTAGAGCAATCTTCACTTTACAATAAGTGAGTGTCAACTGTTTTATGCAATAGACAACACTTTAAGGTCACATTCTTAAAGAAAAGCTTGCCTTTTTAACCTTTTTTTTTTTTTTTGAGACAGGACCTCACTATGCAGTGCAGGGTGGCCTTGAACTCACTATGTAGCCCAGGCTGGTTTCGAACTCATGGCGATCCTCCCGCCTCAGCCTCCTGAGTACTGGGCCTACAGGTGTGTGCCACCATGCCCCAGCCTTTTGCTTTTAAAAAAAGAGATCCAGATTTGATGTGAGTTGTCACATATGTGGCAGCACGGTGGGAGGTGTGTCACCTATGTTATTACTACACAGATTAGTCTGAGTAGGCTGCAAAGAGCAGGTGAGAAATGCATTGACTGAATTATCAGGATGTCACAGGCATCAAGGTTTGAAGTCCTAGGGACTCAGAAGCCCATTCTCTTTGCATTACATGAAAACATTTTAAGGTCTTGAATAACCCATGCTGGAAGTTCAGGCTTTGTGCCAGTCCCACAGGGAAAATGCTTTTGGCTAGAAGTATCACCCTGCCTTTACCTTTCAAGTTAGATGAGATGGATCTAATTAGTTCTGCTAACGCACAAGGCGGATTTTGTGTAGTTGCACCTTAAGTCTCTTAAATATAGGTTTATTTCAGTGAGACTATAATCTTTGTTCTGAACTTATATCTATTTAGGGAGAAGGATATTATAAGACATAATAAATAATTATAATGCAGTTTGCCAAATGATGTAATAGAGGCATATAAAGGAATCTTGGAAACATATGAGGAAATAATTAATTTTGCCTTGCGGGGGGGATGTAAGGAAATGCTATATTGGATCAGAACCTTGAAGGTCAAGAAATTATAATTTTCCAGGACAGGAGGAGTTGAGAACTCATTTCAGGTGACAGAAACGTCATGAGCATATGTATAATTATGCCTGGAATGCGTGGGGAACGGCAAGAATGGTAGATTGTAAAACAGTCACAGAATCTTTCCTTTCTTGCATCTAACTCCAGGCAAAGCGCCGTCACGGAGCTGGGCTGGTCATGTGACATGCATGGGCCAATGGACGTTAGCAAGCAGGAAGGAAGCAGAGACTTGGGATTTCTGTGCTGGGAACCATGGGGCCATAATGTGAATGAGCCTGGAGAATGAACAGGAGACCCTAGGTCCTGGCTGGTGCTCTTGGAAACACTAACCATATAAGGAGATCGTCTTAGGCCACGTAGGTACCAGCTGATCCACCATCCGACCGCAAACGAATCAGGCGGCAGCCCAGACAGACTGACCCAGTTGATTCACAGAATTATGAGCTACATGAAAAGTCATTTTAGCTGGCAGGTTTAGGGTGTTTTGTTATGCACCAAAGCTTATGTACAGAGGATATTTATAAGTACTGTACAGGGAATGTGAAGAGGGGGACTGAAGATAAAGAGGATGTGGAGCATTTCTAGGACCATGCTAAGGAGTTCAGACCTATTTTCTTTTCTTTTCTTTTTTTTTTTTTTTTTGGTACCGGGGATCAAACTAGGGTCCTTGTGCTTGCGCAGCAGGCGGCGAAACCACTGAGCTAAATCCCCAGCCCCAGACCTATTTTCTAATATAAAGTTTCCTGAGCTTCATTAATTTATGCACCACTTTAACAAATGTCTCTAAGCTACCTGGAAGATTTTTTTTAACTGTCCAATTTTAAACCAAAATTTACTTTAAAGCAAACTTAACATTAATTTGACATATCAGTTTGATATGAGAGTTCCATTTTTCTAAACCTATTAAATGTATAAACATTTAAAACTTTGGCCTGCTGCCTATCAGAAGTCATCTTTTATTTTTTATTTATTTTATTTTATTTTATTTTTTTGGTACTGGGGATCGAACTTGGGACCTTGCGCTTGCAAGGCAGGCACCGGAACCACTGAGCTAAATCCCTGGCCCAGAAGTCATCTTTTATATTGTGGGATTAAATTATTTTTCAGGTTATTAGCATAAAGATGGTAGGTGGTTGAAGTCATGGGAGTAGATGATGTCATCCACAAAAAGTTTAGTGTAGAAATCTTCAGTGTTTTTATTCCCAAACTCCTAAAAAATACAACATAATGCAGCTAGAAATAGTGAGTGGTTCATATATGTAATAATTCCCTAATGGGGGCAGAGGGTATCTTTAGATGGAAAAGATGTCCCCCAGGTTATTTTGATGCTACTGCCTCTCACCTTCTGTTTATTTAGCGTGAAACAAGAACAGGGCTGAGGAAGAAGAATTGGTTAAAAGAGACAAAATTGCCTAGAGGTGGCCCTGTCTGAGTGAAAAGGAACTTTTACGGAAGATGAAGTGCTGAGGCTCATGCCCAGTCCCAAAGAGAAATCCAGTGGTTGGGTTGTTCTTTATCAAGGCTGGCTCTTCCAAGTGAAGTACTTGACGTCCAATAGGAACACAAGGAAAGGCCTGGCTAGAATGATCTACGTAGAACTGTCTTATGTTTGAAACACTTCCTAAACCTTCAATAGTCAAGCCCAACAGGGTTTGCAATTGTACTGCTCTGGGCTTGGGTTTTGATGCTTTTCTTTCTCTGTCTGTGGTCCATGTTTTAGAGCAGTGCCCAGTTGGGCACCATGATCCTGATCTCAGTGTAAAGCGATGTGTGAGCCCTTCTCAGGGACAGTGCTAAGGGTGAGGGTGCTGACTGATGCTTTCTTTCTAAAGCCTCGCCACATGTGGGCCTTCTGCCCTGGTACCCATGGGTCCCAGAAGCAAGTTACGCGCCTTATGTTGCTATGGGTGAAAGGAAACTTCTCTAGTGGCAGAACTGAGTGCCTGCCAGCCTATCTGGTCCTCAGGTAATGTTTACACTCCACTTACTTCTTTGCTTATTAATACTATTTTTAAAATGAATGCATTTTTACCTGGCTCAGACATGATTTGGCGCCTCTGGAGCCTGTCAGAGAAACCTCTGCAGCATGGGTTCATTCCTTTGACATCTGGCATTCATGACTCCTGCGTGAGTGGCTCCCCCTGAAATGCACCTTGAAAGCATTCCTGCTGTGCCCCTTCTGTCCAGGCATCAGCGCAGCATTGGCAGTGAACAAGTCAAGACCCAGCTCTCCCAGAAGGAATCAAGAAATGCCTCACTCAGCTCAACCTGGTTTATTTATTTATCTATTTCCAGAACTGGGAATTGAACCCAGGGCCTTCCCACTGGGCTATACCCCCAGCTCTTCTCTTATTTTTATCTTGACACAGGGTCTCACTAAGTTACTTAGTCTGGGCTCAAACTTGCCATTCTCCTGCCTCAGCCTCTCAGAGTGCTGGGAATACAGGTATGCAGCCATCCCGCCTGGCTTTGAACCTGGATGAGAAAATGTGATTGCTTGTTGGGCTGGAAGCTGTTTTCTTGTGCAGTTGGCACCTTAATCTCTTTCTCCTATACTCTTTTTTTTTTTGGTACCAGGGATTGAACTCGGGTCCTTGCGCTTGCACAGCAGGCAGTGAAACCACTGAGCTAAATCCCCGGCCCACTTTCTTCTATACTCTTGATGCTTTTTGCAGCCTCCTAAGTCAGCTAGCTGATGCTCCAGCAACTTTGACATGTGTGAGAGAGGTGTCTTTCATTGCAGTTGCTCAGTGCAGTGGGATTGACGTAGTTATTTACACTTGAAAAGGTGGCATCTTATTAACTGAGGTAGGGGACATGTTTTCAAATAACCGAAGCAGTCTAAAGCCAGACCTATAAATAGTTAAATGTACTCATTTTGACTTCCTGTAACATGAAGATATTAAAATGATGAAAGAAAATGGGTAAGACATCAAAATATAAAAGGAAAAGGGAAGGCTTTTCACTTTCCCTTTGCTCCAGTCTTTCTAATTCCATTTTCTGCTAGGACCTAATGAACGCATTTTAAGTAAAACCCGACCGAGTGCTCTCTTTGCTCTCTGTCTTCCTGCTCCTGCAAACATCACTCCAGCCACTTTTTCAGATCCACTTCAAGGAGACACGGGCGTGAAAACTGTCCCCCATGGCTGTGTGTGAACTGGCTGCTGGGCTGCCACGCACACTGGGTGCAGTTGCTGGAGTGGGGACTGCGGGTAGGTGAGCAGCCAGCCAGCGCTTGGGGAAAGGCTGTAGGTGAGCCAGCCACTAATGGGAAAACTGGGGCCAGCCCTCGTCTTGAGGGGAAATCGGAAAGGCCCTTCTGCATGCCAGGGGATTTGAATATTTGGCAAACAGCTGGCTGGGCTCTGGGAGGGCGCCTCTAGATTCGCCTCGTCAGATGTTCAGAGATAAAACGAGGCAGCCTGCACGCCAGCTCGGAGCTCATAGCCTTGCAGGCAGTTTTGAATTTAGATGTGAATTGTGATATCAATGTCATGGTGGCACATGCTTTGAGAAAGTACTTACAGAGAATAATTGAAAGATTCAGTGTGAAGCTTCTGAAAGCCATAATTTAAAGTTCCAGCAGCCTCCATATTACTCTCCCCATTAAAATTTAAAGTGACAGAAGCCCAATTATCTATGGTTATTTTCTTAAATAAAATCATATTTCTACTCCCAGTGAAAGATTCATCTCTGGCCACTAATCTGTCAGGAGAACCAATCTCGTGGCGACCAGGTTGGTGGCAGAGATGGTTTGCTTTATCTGGGGACAATGGAGTGGCACTGGGGGAAAGCAAAGCTGGAAGGTCTCCATGAGCAGCCAGCAGCGACTCGAGGGAGGCTGATTTGCATGATAATCACCATTATGGATCCTCGCTGGTGCCAGCCTCCACACTTAGCCGAATGCGGCACATCTCTAATAGCAGTGGAGAAGCCAGAGTCGGGCTGCGGCACAGGTTTTACAAAGCCTGCTAGTTAAGAGGAGCAGCCGGCGAAGGGAGACTTGGTGTAATGCTGGGGATTGTTGAAAGACAGGTGGCTTCTCCCTCTTCTTTTATCACAAAGGAATTTGTTTACCAGGAGGAGCCACTTCACGCTGGGCCTCAGTGGCCATCGAAACTCTGGCATGAAAATAGATTGGCGAAAACTTTCCACAGAAACATTTCCAGGGTAGAAGCACAGAGGACAACCAAGCTTCAGCCACTGTTATTTATGAAAAACTTTATTCCTTGGAGTTTTCGGGGACAAAGGAGCATGGAATCAACTGATATTATGACTCATGATGTCAAATGGTACAGCATGTATATATATATGTATATGTATGAATACTAATCTAAGCAATGTCTTATAAATAATGAATCACATAATTTCTCAAAAGTTTCACTTTTGATAAAATATTTACAAGTAGGTCATGGTTCTGCCAAGCTTTGTCAAGACTTCAGCATAGTCAGCCCTTGGCAGTTGGCCAGTTTACTTTTCATCTTTTGGATTTAGCCTTAGGATCTATCCACCTTTTTACAAAACTGATCCCACGATATGAACTCAGCTTCTCCCTTCTCTCTTCTGTTCATTTCTCTGTGAGAGGTGCACACATTCACTTGTGTCCATGGTTTTATCACTGTGTTTGGACTCTGGCTGCCCATTACTCAGGGTCTTCCATTTCCATCTTTGACATTTTGTTGGCCTCTTCTGTATAAACAGTCCAATAAACAGTCCAACCAAAAGCCCCTTTCTTAAATTTCCTAATCTCAATGTTGTTTTCTTTCAAGTAAGAGCTTGTCTGCTTGCTCTTTTGCGCCACTGCCTTCTGAGCATTCACTTTTTAACTTCTTGCAATCTGGATTCAGCCTTCCTTGATGTTCTGAAAATGTTCAGGCACGTTGCACTCCGACTTAATGGACCACTTTTCTTACGCTTACTTATCTAATTGATAAATTTTGGGTGACTTTGTGGTTCCTCTCACTTCTGGTGGAGAAGGACTGTCCTACTAAGTGCATACATTTCCCCCTGAGGCTAGAGGCTCACCCTGCTGTCACTCTCCTGGCTTACATGGATGGCACAATTTTGTAGTTTAGACAGGTAGGTGTGTTTTGGCTTCCTCTATCCTGGCTTCAATCAGTAATAAATTAAGGTGATATTCTGGTCTTTCACCTGTTTTATTTTTGAGCTATTTCTTAACTTTTTAGAACCCATAGAAAAGAGTGTCAATTTGGGGGAAGGCCCGAGAAACCTCAACAAATACAATAATTTGTGTGTTTGTTTGTTTTGTTGGTACCAGGGATCGAACTCTGGCCCTTGCACTTGCAAGGGAGGTGCTAGAACCACTGAGCTAAATCCCCAGCCCTAACAAAAGAAATAATTTGTACAAGTAAAAAGTTAAAGTCCTCTTAATCTCACTTTTGAGAGGTGACTGCTATTGATGCACTTTCTCTGATTTTTGTATACATATGTAAATGTGTGTGTGTGTGGAAGGCAGAAACATTCATGGTGGAAGGGTGTGGTGAAGCAGTTTGTGGTGGCCAGGAAGCAGAGCAGGGGAACAGCGCTAGAGAGGAAGGGGTGAGGGATGGGACCTAGATGCCATGGCCACATCTGCACGACCCACCCAGATTCACCCAGCAACTGTGCTCCACTAATTCCCTAGGTGGATCCCAAAGCCAACCAAGTTGACACTCTACCCTAAAGACCATATAGAATAGTTGGTTTGATTTGCATTATTTAGAGGGGGGAGTTTATACTTTTGAACTTCATGTACAGTAGATAGAGGAGATGAGCTCATTCCAGGTGGTCAAGACTGCAAGCCTACCACAAACTAGCTCCTTCTACACCTTGGCTTTACCACCGGGAAGCAGGTGACCTATTGAGAATCTAACCAGTCTACAGATGATCTTCAGTCTGGCTCCGCTTCCTGTCCAAAATATATAGCAGGCCTAAAAGAAGAGTTGGGCTGCCCTTCACCTGGATAGCTTTGCTTGTGTCCCAAGGCTGTTTCCCTTGCAGAGAGGCTGTTTACCAAGCCAGCCGAGAGAAAAGTGAAAAACAATGTGATGCAATTGACAAAGCTGCAGGATTCTGACTCCTTCAGCTGTCCCCTTGCAAAGTGTGTAGGGCTTATGCGGAGTATTGGCAGTACTGTGATAACCTACACAAGAAAACCTTGTGTATCATGGAGCTGGCTGTGGGGTCATTGAAAACTGCCACAGACATGTGCATGACTGCCATATCTTGTACAGTTTTCCCCACTCATGATACACAGGGAGGCATGTGTGTGTTAGAAAGGAGCGCAGCATGAAGAACAAAGATGACCGCATTAGTTGGGAAGGAATTATCACATAATGTGCACATTTATACAACACTGTGGAAGGGGCCGGGCAGCCTGGCTGTGTGAGATCATTTCCCTGCTCACCAAAGAGATTCGAAATGGACTCTTAATTATGATTGCCGATTTGCTATGGCTAGATTGCTTAATATGAGCATCTGATTAGGTTAATTTTCTTTAATTGATGAGTAGAGCACTTAAACTTGTAGGGTTGAATTTGTTGTTATGTACTGGCAATTTTATATTCTGACTTTTTTGCCAGAGTACAAATTACAGGCAGTCCTTATTTGTTGTAGTTTGAGGTCACGGCTCTTCCTTCCTTCACCTTTGTGTGGCTTTTTAGATCTGCTAATGGAGACAGAGCAGGGCTAAGTGACTGTTAAACTCTTTTCCATATACAGTAAAAGCCATTAACATGGACCTCACTAAATTTGGAATTTATGAAAATGAGGGCAGGGCCTGGGTTAAAGTTTATTTTTGCATTGTCTCTAAACTAAAGGTTTGCTGAGCTAAGAAGTAGTATAAATAAAATTGTAGGAGACTGGCACTATTCCTTTAAAAAGCAGACTTTTGAAGCACTTTAGAGAAAGGTCTTGTTCAAGAGGTAATGAAGTAGAGTGTCAGATGTTATAGGGCAAAGATTTAGGCCACTTACTGTCTATGTGACCTTAGCTTCTCTGTATTTTCCCCCATCTGTAAAGTGGAGATAGTTATCTACTTTGTAGGGTTGCTCTGAGGTTAGATTTAATGTATAGAAAATGCCTGGTGTGAAGTAGTTACTTCATAAATGGCAAGTGATTATTGCCTGACTAAAATAAGTGGAAAGCTGACTTCAAATACTTTTCATTTTTTCACTAAAACAAGGTTCTTTAGAGTTTGTTAACCTCATCTGAGATATTGATTTGTTATTATTTGATTAGAGGGAAACCTAGCAGCTTGGTGTGGCTAGAAAGAGAAAGAGCATTGAAGCCAGGTGAACTCAGGCTTGGAAGTCGTTTGCTTATTAGATCTGGGCAAATTACTGAACATTGCTTCAGTTTTATCTTTTAATTACCAAAGAAAGATTAATATTGTTTTAGTTTATGCTTCTATAACAAAGTACCTGAAAATAAATAATTCATAGAGAACAAAAATTTATTTCTCACAGCTTTAGAGTCTGGAAAGTCTAAGTTCACCTGGGAACATCTGGCAAGGGTGATCTTGCTGCATCCTCACATGGTGGAAGGTATGTGGAGGGGCTGGGAGCGGAGAGGGAGAGTGGGGGTCCCACTCACAGGGATGATGCCCCCGTGGATGAACTGCCTTTTGATTGTCCTGTGGTAATTAAATTTCAACAGGAATTTTGGAGGGAGGGAAAAAGAGTTCAAACCATAGCAGTGTCTGCTCTGGGTCTTTCAGAGGACAAATGAAATGGTGCATGTAAGATATTCAGCTCAGTGACTTTCCGGTTGTAAACTCCCAAATGTCAATTGTTGCTCTCATGATCATTTTGACAAGTGCCACACTTTAGATTTTTCATTCATTCCGACTTGTTTTTTCAATTCACTTGCATTAATGAATTTTACTCCAGATGTAATCTCCATTCTCGGTGAGAATTTTAAGTACATAGTGGAAATTTATAGAGAAGTAAACATGGCTAAATAAATAGGTAAGTGAAAGGTGAAAGAATAATATTTCAAAAGTGAGGCACAGAAGCTTCACCTTAGACAGATCACGCCATAGTGAATTTTGTGCATAATATTGTGTCCTCTATGAAAGGTTTTTAAGTTAAGTAGAAAGAAGTGGAACTTTATAATAAGTAATAAAAAGTGTGGACAGGTGTGGATCTACTCATAGCATTCATTGGGAGAGGAAAAACAGCAAGTCCTGGTGCCACTTTGTTTTTATTTTTTCTTTCCTCTTATGTTTCAGTGTCTGTATGGAGGAGAAAGGCAAACCCTGCAATGTACTGCTTGGAAACTATGATCTATCCTCACCTTAATGATGGCCATACACAGTTTGTAGAATCTGTCACTTCAGCAAACCAGATGGAATCGGATGACTTGCAAATGGATGACACTGGTGGTGAAATAAAAGTAGTCAGGTGTGTGTGTGTGTGTGTGTGTGTCTGTGTGTGTGTGTGTGAAGTGCTGTTCAGTAGGAGAAATGTATTCTACTGAAAACGCTCATCCATGGTACTTTTGTAGAAGCATGAAGTACCTATCTTCCTTTGCAAAAGCAGAATAACTACACTTCTTGATATTCTGTACTATTATAATACAATTTCACAATCATAAACATTTTATACAATTCTGGCTTTTTCAAATAGCCCAATCAATAAATGGACAAGTTAATTGAACAGAGAATTCTCAAAAGAAGAAGTAAAAATGGCCAATTAGCATATGAAAAAATGTTCAACCAGTTAGTCATTAGGGAAACACAAATTAAAAGTACATCGAGATCCTACCTCATCTTAATCAGAGCTGTTATCATAAAGAATACAAAAAACAACAAATGCTAGTGAGGATGCAGGGACAAAGAAACTTTCCTACACTATTGGGGGTAATGTGAATGATCAATATGGAAATCAGTGTGGAGATTCTTCAAAAAACTAAAAACAGGAACAGTATGTCCTTTGATCTGACTGTACTACTCCTTAGTATATTCCTGGAAGAATTAATACAGCATACTATATGGATACGTGCATACCCATGTGTATAAAGGCACATTTCACAATAGCCAAGCTGTGGAAACAGCCTAGATGCCCATCAACAGATTAATGGATAAATAATACGTGCCATAGTTATACAATAGAATATTATTTAGGCATGAAGAAGAAAAAAATCATGTTATTTGCAGGAAAGTGGGTGGAACTAGAGACCTTCATGTTAAGTGAAATAAACCAGTCTCAGAAGGTTAAAAATTACATGCTTTCTCTTATATAAAAAACCTAAAAATAAATAAATAAGAATAAAAAGCAAAGGAGAGAGGAAAAGAAAGTAGTCTTCTGGACATGCGGAAGAGGTTGTGGGAGGGGAAAAGAATGGAAGAGGGGGTAATGGGGATGAGAATAATCAAAATAAGTTATAAACTCATACCGATATGCTATAAAGAGTCTCATCATTCTCTACTGCTACTAGGCACCAATATAATTGCTAAAAAATCAGTTTCTTTTTGCATTATGCATGCCTAGCCTTGCAAAAATAACTAGGCAAGTCATTGTGAGTCCATGTGCCTTTGACTCACCAGGGCTGCCTAGTTTAAGCAGATCATTTAAAAGTTAAGTCAGTTCAGTAAGGGACCACCAGTGTTTCCATATAGGAGTTTTTGTAAGCAGAAGTTTGCAAGTCAGACAAATTCCTTTCTCAGACCATACTGTTGAAGATTTGAGTAAGAAAATGTGCTCACTTAAATACATACCATATTGATTAGTTATATCAGATCATTTTTGGAAGTACTGAGTGGTTAGTTGTATAGTGTAGCATTATTTGTCTCTATCTGGCATACTAGCAGTATCAGGAATAATTGTTAATATTTATTGAGTGTTTACTATATGCAGGCACTGTTCTAGAAGCTGAGGAGATAATAAGAACAGTAGCAAGAAAGACATGGTCTGGTGTTGCTAACAACAACCTTATGTAGTAGGTAGAATGTTTCATCCAAGGTTAGATAACTGTAAAGTGGCTGGGCTGGAATTATAGTGCTGTATTTGTAACAGCAGCCCTACCTGTATTCTGGTTAAGAGACCCTGGAATACAGTGGCGTAAACTAGATAGGAGTTCCTTGACAACAATAGAAGCTGTTTTCTGAATCAGATCTGGACTGGTAGGTTTAGACTTGTGGCTAAGGGCGAAATAAAACTTCTTATTCCTTTGCTGTCACTGGACATTTTCTTTATTCATATATCTGAAGATGCTTAAGTATTCTCTCTAAGCATTTCCTGGGAGCTGAACTCTTAACTTCTATTCACATCCCACTAGCCACACCTCGCTTCCAGGAAGGCCTCAAAATAGTCTTTGTGGCCACGTACTCTGTAAAATTCAGGGCCTGTAAAGGAAGAAGGGGAGAACTGGCAGTCTCTATGCCACATGTTGATAAAAGCTTTGTTTCAAAGTGGGGTTTTAGCCACATACTTGTCCAAGGAACAGATGATCTTATGGCTTTGAGATACGCCTACATCCAATATCCCTTTCTTTTCAAGTAGTATTGCATCAAGGTTATGTATATATGTATCTAGTGTGTACGATATCTTTAAATATCCAAAATATGTGCGATATCATGAATATTACATGACTCTGCAGTCAGTTCTGACCATCTGCAAGTCCTGATGCAAAATTTCACACTAGAAGTCCAATGGCTTTACTCCTTGGCAGAAAGTCTTGTGAAACCCCCAGGATTTGTCTTCCTTGCATTCTCACTCTTAAAAAGGTCTCAGACTCAAAGATCTATGGTGTAAGAAATGTGTTCTTAGAGAAATGCCTTCACAGAAATGAAATTGCTCTGAAGTTTTGAGTAAGACATGTGCTCAGTGCATGAATCGTAAACAACACTGATCCAGAACTTTAGTTTCTCAGAATTCTTGTTCTCGTTTGATAAAGTTCAAACATTTAGTGTTTACTATAGAAAAAACAATTCATACACATTTACCAAGACACACTTAGATATTAGTGGTATTGGGATGAACTCTAAGATCCTTGCCTGGGTGTCTCTTGGGGCCATAGGTACTTAGAAGAGATAAGCACAGGGTCTCTCTCTCTCTCTCTCTCTCTCTCTCTCTCTCTCTCTCTCTCTCTGTTGGACGAGGAGGTCTTCCAAGTGGGAGGCAGTTTCAGACCACTTTTATCACACTGGGCGTGTGCGGGTAGAAAGAAACAACTAGAGAGAGTAAGAACCCTAAAAGACAAAACCTCGAGAGACCACAACCTGCAGAAATTAGAGCTTTAATCTTTACCTTTATACTGTATACCAAAGTTCCATCTGCTCTCAGGAGGTTTACTTGAGTTGGTAATTGATTCAGGGACCTTGCATCTTTTCTTCCTTGGATCTGGGGCTGTCTGGGGGCAGGTGGAGAGGCAGGTGGAGGGGCAGGTGGAGAGGCAGGTGGAAGGACAGGATGGGGGTGGAATTTGCTGTCTCTGTTTTTCTGGATAGCAAGGTACTCTTAGAGGTACACCAGGTTTTCCAAGGACACGACAGCAAGTACAAGACATAGCCTCTAGCTCAGTCTCAAGAACTAACAGTGCATCTGAGGAGCTCAATCATACATAACATTTAGCAAAAACCAGGACCAAGCTGTGAGATATTGATTATTCCACAGACTCCAGATAAAGGGATTTGTTTCTTGGGAAATCTTCTTAGATTGTGTCACAAGTGGAGTGCCAAAGGAGGAAAAGGAGCTAGTTAAAAAGAAGGCAAAGAGAGGATGTGAATGAAGATTTAGGGTGGCCTTTGAGGTCAGTTAACCTGTGCGCTTGAGGCAGACTTCATGTAATAAAGTGGAGTAGGAAAGTGGAAGACTTTAAAACTCATGTGTGGATAAAGACATAGAAACATGTAAGATTGTTATGAAAACAGTGTTGGCTTCTTTAATTTTTTAGGGTATGAAAGAAGAATAAATTAATAATTGGCCAACAAAGTGAAAGAATGAAACATATACATCTCCAAAAATTACAGCATTATAACTTGTCTAGGCTGGGGAGGGGGATTCCTATGAAGTATCTTAGCAACACAGATACTTAGGGAATAAGAGGAAGCCAGGGTTAGGTGTATCAGATTGGGAGTCCAGCTTCACTAAGGTTGTCCTGCAGTTCAGGCCTCAGTGCCCAAGAGTATTTGATGATTTTGGATTGGCCCAGAGATTGGTATTCGAGGAAATCCAGTCCAGCATGAGGTGTGGCCAATTAGACGATCGATAGCAGGTGAGATTCAGAGTCAGGTGCTATCAGGGTAGTGGGAGGCCTCATTACAGCCGGGCGGGGTCCTGGGATAAAGTTTTTTTTTTTTTTAAATCAGAATCCAGTAGATTTAAATTCAAGGCAAAGCACAAGGTGTCACAAAAAAGAGGGTCTGCAGAGGGACATTTCAGAGACAGTAGCCCCTGAGCATGAGAATGAGTAGCGTTTCTTGTCGAGATGTTAGTCTTTCCTGGTCCAGTTGGTGGTGTTGGTGTACACAGATACGCCTGGAAAGCCCAAGAAGGGACCTTCCTGGATGCTCCCACACTGCTGTCATGGGGATTTAGCCACCATGGGGATTTAGCTGCGGTGCCAAGTGTCTGTCTGGGCTGTGGGTCTTCAGGTTTGCTGAAGACCCTGAGCACTTGGCTGGCGGATGGCTTCGAAACCAGCCTCTCTGACTGCAGCTGTTTTTCCCAATTGCACATGTGGTACCACACAATGGGAAGCAGTGGGGACTTTATTCACAAAGGGGTGGGGGACGGAATCTCAAGAAAGGCATTATTTTTATTTATCATGATGAAGCAAGAAAGTGAGGAATCCTTACCTGGGTAAGGAAAGTCTCTTTTCAAAATATATGGGTGTGTGGTGTTTGTGATTTTATTAGGTGTGGATCGGCGTGTGGGTGTGGGATGAACTTCAAAATCATTATTTAAAGCAGAGAAAAAAAAGCCTTAACTAACATTATCACCATAAATGGTCCAGGCTGTTTTAAAAATGTTGAGCTAGGCCAGGGATTTAGCTCAGTGATGCCGCCACCTGCCTCACAAGCACAAGGTCCTGAGTTCGATCCCTGGTACTCCCCCCACACCCAAATGTTGAGCTAAATGCATTTCAGTGATCAGGAAAAGGGCAACGTTTGTGCTTCTGAAAAGGTGTTCTTAGGAGGGTGTGGATTAATAATTGGTTTCCATTTTGTTCACAGATGTACTGCCTCTAGGAAGGGGCAGATACCCCTTGATTACCTGCTTCAAATCACCTTTCATGTTTTATTGTTGGAAATACCCGGTTCGAGGATCACCTCATTACCTATTGCAAAAATGGAAACAGATGAAGACATGGCGAATGCCATGATGGTGCATTCCACCAGCTTCAGGGAGCACGGCTTCGAGACAGCTGTGCTTAACAGCCTGAAATCAGCAAAGATTAAACCCACCCTCCTTGTCTCCGCTGCTCCTTAAATCAGTGCAACCCCTCCAAATTAATGTGAATTGAAACATGCATTGCCTTTCAACTTAATTGAGTACTTATTATGTGTGAATCAGTGCACAAAATAAGGGAGAGAAAATGAGTGAGACAAAAACATGTGGAGCTTGCTTTTAATGAATTTACTATTAGTTTCAGGATGCATATTGTGTTCTTTTGTTTGTAATTAGGTATGTCCCTAAGACAAAAAACAAATGAACAGAAAAGTGTTCTGTATTTTAAGCCCCATTAATGAAAAATAAAACACAACAACAACAACAACAACAGCAAACCTGTACTGTGAACAACTGGGGCTTTTTAAAATTCTATTTTTGTTCTTGTTCTTCAAGTTCTGAGAGATACGATCCATTGTATTTTGTATTATTTTTGTGGTGCTGAGATAGGATCCCTTTTATTGATCCCATAAATATTTAATAGGTTTTCGAGACAGTAATATAATATAGTTTGAGTTAGTTTGCATTGAATTCCAGTTTTTTTCCTTTAGGTGTAGGTTGTCTGCTGGAAAATATATTGATTGTATATTCCTTGGGGGTAGGAAGGTGAATCACACCTGCTGTCTGTGGGGATCTACTTTCCAAGCCCTGGGCCCCACCATTTGGAGTGAGTGATTAGCTAGAAGAGGAGGATCTTGTGCCATCTTGGGGGTGACACTCATGGGCTCAGCATTGCACAGGGAGGGGGCAAAACACATCTGGGCAATGATTCTGTATGAAATATGACTAAATAATTTTTTCAGTATTCATTGCATTGTTCTTTTTGTTCCATAAATTGGGTGACTTTGCAGTTTTTCTAAAGATTTATTTCTGAGCTGAAAATAAGTGTAAGTGATAATTTTTCCAGTGTTATGATATTGACATGACTGTAGCCACTAGACATTTTATGTAGTATCTGTGACACATATTAGTATGTATGAGCCAACAATAGACATGTCTTTGTCTTGAGTAGTGTCCATCTGAATAGAAAATGAACCAGCTTTTCTTTTTTGACATCATCAACAGACTTCTTAATTAAGCTGCCAATATATACTGCCAATAACACTATGTGCTATTTGAGAAATGAATAGTGTAAGTGCTGTTTCTATCTTATTAAATAAACAATGATGCTCCATATATAATAGATTTTAAGTGTTCTTTGAATGGGATAGAATATTGCTCCCTACACAATTTGATGAGATTTCTCATACCATCTCTTTCAATTTAATTTGCAACAATTGTTATTTTGTCTTTTAGTAAGGAATAGCTCTAATTTGACCAATAACTTCAGTTATTTGATTCATTCTTTTTTTTTTTTTGCTACCGGGGATTGAACTCGGGACTTTTCACTTGCTAGGCAGGCGGCGGCACCACTGAGCTAAATCCCCGGCCCCATGTGATTCATTCTTAATAGAACAAATCACCCACTCCCAAACTCCTGGCCATGCTATCAGGTATTTATGTCATTTTGAGTTGGTGTGAAGTAGCTTCCAGGAATTCTTAATCCTCAACTGGTGTTATACTAGCTTGTGAATATGTATTCTGTGTTCTGGGAGATTCATCTCTGAATTTCTGATGCCTGTGTAGTACAGTGAGTGGTGCCTAGCAGGTCCATGTTCAGTAAGTATTTGGTGATCATGGAGTATAAAGGAGCTTTTTTTACCTTTGGCCCTTGAAGCTCAATAGAAGATGGGGTGGGGAGTGAAGTCTTGCTAACAGAATAGCACCTTCACTGGTTGGTAGTTTACTGACAGTCTACTGAGAGTAAGTCCAAATAACTGGAGTTTTTCTTACATTTGAGTTTCCTGGACCCCCTAAATCGTGTCTGGGGATTAATAGTCCTGCCCTGATTTAGCCCAGTTAACAATGTCAGCCCTCTACCTGGGGCAGGGCCTTCACTGGCTTCTCCTACTGTGCTTGTCTAGCAGCAGTGTAGCCATCACTCCATTCGATGGGTGCTCAGCCTGCATCCAGCACTGAGCTGTGCTCTCTCCTTAGTTACTCCATGGAACCTCACAGCATCCACACAGAGAAGGTGCCATCCGCTGCAGAAGCATCTTGCTGACGTCATGGGATCCAAATCCAGATCACTTAGACTCCAAAGGCTGATCTGGTCATTCCTACTCTTGGCAGCTGCATCCTACGAGAAATTCCCAATGCCTAGCAGTGTGTGTGTGTGTGTGTGTGTGTGTGTGTGTGTGTGTGTGTGTGTGTGTAGGGGCAGCTCCAATCTGGATAAAGTCCAGATTCATTGTATTTAATATTCCTGCAGAATACGCTGTCTAACAGATAAAACCTAGCAAATCATAGTTGTTTTGAGAATCAGGGGAAGGCAGAGCAATTGGGAGAAAGCAAAGTTGGAAACAAACCAATTTGAGTCAAACCTTTAGCCTTTACCTCATAATGCTTTTTTTAAAACTTGCTTTTTTTTTTTAACATGGCCTGACACCATGTGATAAATCAAAGTCTGATGTAATTGACCCAGAATTGATCCCCAAATGTCTTTTGGGGGAGCATGCTTTAACTCTGCTTGTTGATTCTGAGGACTAATTGCCACCCTGCAAAGGTAATTACATATGCCATTGTTTATACACATAATAGGCTCCGAACGCATGTTCTGCACAGGAGGGGAGAGCCTTGTCCTCTCGCACATCAGGCGTGTGTGCTATGGTTTGTGTCACAGTGCCACAAATAAATAGCATTTGAACTGCTGTGACTGCTGATTTCCATGCATGTGTGTGTGTTTGTGTGTGTGTGTGTGTGTGTGAGGAGTGAGATGGAAGGTGTTTGTTGAGCTGAAATGCCAGTACTCTGCTTTTCCCTTAGGTTTTCATTTACCAAAACATCTTCTGGATCTGAGTCATTTAGCTTGGTCTGGTAGGAAGACTGTTTTCTCCCTGCTTCGCATATACTTATTAATGAGTCCTCATATTTCTTTACTTTGTGGAAATACATGGTGAGAATCCTTCTCTGCATCCTCCTCCCAGATGCCTGGTTTTACACTCTGCCTTGAGACACCGAGTGGTAGGCTATGTTGGAAGCCTGCGCCTCTCCTCCTACTGTACTGTCTGGCAAACATAAATGCAATCAAAGGCACAGATGACCAATTAAAGCACTTCATACCTCTTTCCTTTAACTGTAAGACAGTGGTTGTCCTAAGTAAATCTAACAAAAAGGCTGTTCTGTGGCAGCCTAACCTTAGCAACCTACAATATTTTTTAAAAATCAAAGCCTTAAAAAACACAAATGTCATGACTTTGTAGTGCTGCATAATGAAAGAAATACATACGTATTCCAATATGGAACTGAACATTGTTTGAGGCTGGAGCAATTCATCGTGTGCTATTCGGTGCCGCAGTGTCCGGCAAATTGCAAGATCTGCTTGTTAGGCTTGACAACAGTGCTGTACCTAACAAAGGCCTCTGCAGCGCCGAGCAGCAGTGGAATGTTGAGTGAGTGGTTTCGCACACAGATGTGCAGGCATAGCAGCCGTGAGGCGCAGATGCGCGTGGCGGGGCAGAGGGCGGGGGCTGGGCCCGGGGTCCGCGGTGCAGCGGCTGGGGTGCCTTCGGGAGGGTGGGGAAGGCCAGCAGTTAGCAGTGGGGACATGGCCCCGCTGACCACATTTAATCAGCCCTCTGTAAACAATTCAACATTTTCATTGTTCTCTAAAAACTAATAAAGAGAAACAGCACTTTTCATTCATCTTGAAGTAATTTTCTGTCAGGTTGGAGCCCCTCGTGGCCTCCAGCTTGTGCAATGCTAGCTGTGTGATGCAACAACTATTGCAATTTATTTTACAAACTCTGGTCATTCACATGTCAGATAGTGTTCACCAAGCTGGCGTCTGAAATTGTGCAGTTAACGAGTTTTACAACATTTCTATCAAGAGAGACTGTTTAGCATAACTGACTCTTAAGGAGTTATTATACCTCTAAAAATCCATTTTAAGGGGCATTATTTAAATAAAATAGAAAAACGGTTCACTGCCTTTTAAAGGGGCTACAAAAAAAGTCCATCAGCTCCAGCGCAGTAATCCTCAGCTTAAAGCACTCTTGAGAGCGCTTCTGGGAATTGTCAGCATAATGAAATGTTTTGTGAAATGTCCAGATAGATTCCTCTCCTCAACAATTTTACTGCGCCATATTTATTTTCCTTCCAGTTTTTAAAGAAGTGAATTACTTTTGGAGAGGATGACTCTGTGTTGTGTAGATTAACTGAGCACATTATTGCCAATGTGCTGGCAGCCAGGGATCCTGTTCATGCTGCCCCCCCACTTAGCACTTGGGCTCCGAAGGGTTAAATCATAATGGTGCTTACAGAATTTAGCATTTTCCCTGCGCTACTTAGTTCTCAAACATTTAAACACTTTTGGCACACAATAGCACCTGTAAATTCTTTCTTTAGAACTTTATCATATGGACACTATTTTGTTATCCTCAATAAATAAATGCAGGGCACCGCATACACGTGTGCACTGACACGTGCATAATAATGCATGTCCTTTAAATCTGGACCATTGCCATAGGAGATGCTATGCAATATTTTACTTGAAGAATACATTCCTCACGTTGACTGAGATGGCCAAAGACCCCAAAGCAATTAATGGCTAGATCCTATACTGGTGGCACTGTATAGCTTAGCATTAAGTTCATTTAATATATTATAAGATCTAACCCGAGTAGAAGACACTGCTTGTCATGTAAATAGCTTAATGGTTCTTTGTAGGATGAGCAAGAAGAAAAATTATGTTTTGCTGTAGCTACAGATATTCCGTAACCTTAGGAGGTGTATCTACAACACTGTACTTTTTCATTTGGCAACAGATGGCCCCTTAATTTCTTAGAGTGCTGTTTGTGCACGCGACTTTAATTTTCTAAAGGAGATGGGCAGGTGTTCTTGTGCCTGTTAGCTGTATCTGACCATAAGAAGCACAGTAACATCCATGAACCAAATACAATTTGACATAATTCACGCCTTTATTACCTCCTACAGAATGGGATTATTTCATGCTGGTACATTAATGTTTCTAGCATGATACTGTCATTCCTGGAAATTTTACTTTTTGAAGTTCAGATGTTGAGGAATGAGTTTTAAAATTCACTACCTGCCTTAGATTTGAGAGAAATGCAACATATTCCATGATCAGCTGTTTTTTCTTACTCCTGTTTCTCATTAAAAAACAGCTATAAAAATTTAGTGGCACTGCCAACTCAGATAATGAGTAAAGATCATGTCTGAATACTCTCACCTTTTTTTTTTAACCAAAGAAATTGCTTCTATTCTATTTCTAGTTTTGCAAATAATATTTATGCTGCTTATCATGCTTTACTTTGCTATTTGTTCTCCTGATATAAAATCAGGAGATGTTGATCAAAATAATATTTCAGTGATTGCAACTGGAACCTATTTGTGTAGTACTTAGATCTTTCCCAATACCCAACACTCAGATAAGATAGAATGTATTAATTTTTTTAATTTTCTAAGGGAGCCGGCAGGTGTTCTTGTGCCTGTTAGCTGTATCTGCTGTACAGCTATTATTTCCGCCAGAACAAATTGCCACAAATTTAGAGGTTTAAAGCAACACAAATGTACTATCTTACAGTTTGGCAGTCCAGGAATCTCATTGGGTTAAACCACTCCTCTACAGAGCTGAGTTTCTTCCGGAGGCTGTAGGGAGAATTCGCTTCTCTGCCTTCCTAGTTTCTGGAGGACACCAGCTGGTGGCTGGCTGCTAGCGGACTCTTTCTCCCTGTTCAGAACTACCAGAGGCAGGGCAAATCCTTCTCCCATGGCATCTGTCTTGCTCTCTTCTGTCACTACATCACTCCCTCTGAATCCAGTTGGAAAGTGTTCTTGACTTTTAAGGACGACATGATTAAACTGAGCTGACATAGAGAATCTAGGATAATCTCCCATTTTAAGGTCCAGACCCTAAATCGTGTCTTCAAATCCCTTTGGCCACATAAGGTCTCATATTCACAAGTTCTGGGGGTTTGGATGCGAACAGCTTTGGAGCACCATTCGTTGTCTTACCACAGTCTCTGAGAGGCCTTTCCCATACCCGTGTTTGGAGGATTCATAGCAGTTATCAGCCCCAAATCTCCAAACTTTAAAAGTCCTGCAGAGACATAGCTTAAAGATTTAGAGTATTCACTCCAATATATGTGCAGTTCTTTCTAAATTATAATATTAATCTTTCTTTTTTGTTGTTTGTGGTACTGAGGATTGAGCCTCGAGCTATATCTCCAGCCCCTTTTATATTTTTTTTATTTTGAGATAGTCTTACTAGTTGTGAAGTTGCACAGGTTGGATTCAATGTGGCAGTCTTCCTGACTCAGCCTCCCAGAATGCTGGAATTACAAGAATGTGCCACTATGCCTGGCTAATCTTGATATTTTTACTGTAATAAAGCTTCATTTCATATATATGTGTACACACACACATATATACATATATACATGGATATATACACATATATGTATATATACATACATATATACACACAAACCAATTTTCTAATGGTTTCTTTTTTTTTTTTTTTGCACCCTTACATATCATCTTATGCTTTCCCTAGTCTATGTGCGCTTTGTTTTGGAGAGGAAGGAGAAAGGATGAAGTTTGGGTTAACTGTGTAAACATGGCTCTTCATTCTTCTTTGAGACATATAAAGCTTCAAGGTGAGGAAGGGACTGTAGACACTTTCTGGGAAGCCCTGATTGTCTTTGGAAGTGAGGAAAAGCTACTTATTTTCATTCCCTTACCACCATTTGTAGTTTCAGAGTGTAACATGCACAAGCTGTCCTGAAAGTTGAGAGTGGCAAATTATAGAAGTATAAGATACATGCTACTTTATACAAGACTAGAAAGAGATTGTCCACCAGGAAACTCTCAAACATGAGTTAGCTATTTGCCTAAGCTAAGGTCTCTCATCAGAATGACTCTTCCTGTCACTGGACTTGAAAATCCCCAGAGACAAATAGTTCAATGACCATTTGAGATGCCAGAATAAAGGGCTGTGTGAAACTGAGCTGGGAGAAAAGGTGATGCTGCTAAGTTCACTTTAAGTCACAATTTTCTCCTTTAGCAAACATCTATATAATACCAGCCACACTTTATCTCCATGCCATGTAGGCTTATTGCAGTGTAGAAAAACCAGCAACTATAACATAAGCTGACTCTAAAGTCTCCTTGAGTTAAATTTTGGGACGTTTTAACAACAGTGACTCTCAAAAAATAGTTTCTTGCTAAGACATGCTGACACACCTCTGAAATCAAAAAGAGCTTCCAGGGGTGAATAAATGTAGGTTGCCACAATAATGTATATCAATTAGGACACAAGTCAATGAGTGTTTGCCAACTGCCGTAAGTATCCTGCAGGCAGTCTGGGCAGTATATTTTTATTCTATTCGCCTCAGGCCACTTTCATTCTCTTCCTGAAAGTGGACAGCCAGGCTTCTCGAATCCTTCACTGATAGTTTCCATCCATGATGTCAAAACAGAACGGGTAGCACATCAATGATTACTGTACAAGATGTTCAACATTACTGCTAAATTTTCCCCACTAAAACCCCATCCAGGGATTAGCAACAATAGGGAATCTGTTTTATTTGCATTTAATTTGTACCTTCACACTATTATCTCTCATGCTTTAGTTTCAGGAAATGTGGTCTCAGGCTATTATAACCACATTTCATGCTGCTGTTGCACTGTTATTTGATCTCTATGGTCGGAAATGACTTACTGAAAAAATAAAGCTAGCATACTTTATTTTAATTATACCAGTGCAGTGTCTAAATAAAAAATGTACTTTATATTTAACATGGAGCACAGATTAACAGTTTTATGGGACATAAAATCTATATCATTTTCTATTTACACATCAGTTATATATCTTTCAGCAAAACAAATGCCTATGGTCTGAATACGAGGAAGTAGAGCATCGAAGTTACAATTGTGTGGGCAGTAAATAACATCTTAATTGGTCTGGAATGCTGGAGTTTGATTTTTTTCTGCCTGGATTTTATTTATTGATCTCTATAGCTTATTTATCTTTCTAGTGATTTGTACAAGTCTATCTCCTTTCCTCAATAAGCCTATCTTTCCTGGTTTTATACTGCAAATCCCACCTGGGGAAATGGTCTGGTGAGAGAACCGAAGTCGCTCCTGGAAAAATCATTATTTAAAAGCTTTTGGAGAGGTGAGGGGTAACTTTTCCATTTTTACACTTTGTCTTCTGGAGAAAAGGGAGAAAGAAGAAGTGCAGCTATTATGAAGTTGCCACTCACTGCATGTTGCAATCATCCTTTACTCTCCTGTTGTTTGGCAGCAATAAGAAAACAAAGAAGGATTTAGTGTACACTGAGAAATGTCCTTTAAATGTTCCTGTACATGATTTAGTTGCTAGTGGAGAAAGCAGACAGGAATGGATTGTGTATTTTCAATGCATCATATGTAAACCTTGGATTTTCTTCTTCTGTATGTATTTCTACTGCTCCATTCCAAATCTCTTTTTAAAAATAGCACTTTAGGATAAACTACCCTTCACATGACACATTGTGCTCTGTAGTGCTGTTGAAAACCAGCAAATGTAGCCATTCTCAGGAAAGAAGGTTGGCAGAAAAAAATCTAATACTTTCTCTAGAACTTAGATATCTCCAGCTGAAGTCAACCCTGTACCATTAGGGATTTCCCCCTTCAGAATCAATGACCCCCGAGTTCTCTGTCAAATTGGCCCTTCCAGTGTCTGTCTTGATGCTCTTTGGTTGTCTTGGTCTCACAGACTGGTAGAGGAGTGCTCTGAAACATGTCTTCCATCGGTGCCGAGGGAAAAACAAGTGTATACGTGGCACGGCTATACTTACGTTACATGAGTGATACTTTGCAAAGTGATTCTATAAACACATTCCAGAGAAGAGACTCTGATAGCCCATCATCACTCTAATGGAACTTTAACTGCCTTGAAATGAGCTAATGAAACTTTTGGGCAGGCCTTTTAGAGAGTACATTTGCATTTGACATAATTAGTGGTAGGCAGATCTCACTACATCCAGGGGGAATCTCGAGACGACTGCTTTGTCGACTATTAGTGCCTAATTTCTGAATGTCAAACCCTGAACATCTTAATTTCTAGAGAATAAGCTCAATTGAACTTGCTCCCCAGTTATGCAAAAACTGCTCAGATAAAACCAAGTGGACACCAATGTAATGAATGTGGTTATTAAATTGTTTCAATTGAAAGAACCCTATTCTTACACCATCATAATGGGAACAATTTATCCCCACTGATTGGCCTGTCTCTCTCTCTCTCTCTCTCCTCTCTCTCTCTCTCTCTCTCACTCTGAGGTCTCTTTGATCTTGAAGCATATTGCAGTGATGTGTCCTATTGAAAAGCGAAACTGGGGCAATTTTAATGCTTTTGTACCTTACCAGTGCTCTATTTTTTCACTGTTTAAAAATAGCTGTTAATTATAAGTGCAGTTTAAATGTCTCAAGTGACCCAGAAATGCAGGTTGGAATGAGACAGATTGTGTGTCTCATATAAAACAGATGTACTTTCACAGGGCATTCTGAATTCAGCCTTTGCTCTGTATCCTTTTCTTGGGTTATTTCAATCAGGTATTGAGCTGGTCTAGCGCTATGCTATAAAAATCCCACACATTTGAACAAGGAACAAGAAAAATGGATTTTATACATTTTTCCTCCACAAAGAAAAGCCTCTTTTGTATATTAGTCACTACTCTGTGGGTGAATGTTATGTTGTAGGTGATAGATAATGGAAGAAAACCACTTTCCACATGGTATTCTAGAGCTTCATTTTGCTGTTTCTTGGTCCTGGGGGTTCTGTTTTAACAGAATACTGTAGTAGTGATAAACATATCTGCTGGATGATGCCCAAGGGCAAATTAACTTCCCGCTAGTTTTCAAACATTTGACTCCATGCCAGTTTCAGAAACCTGTGCTTTTGCCTCCTTGATAACACCAGACCATGGAGATGGTGACATTGCTAGTGACTTTTCAGGTACTGAGACTTTAATATGCTGCATGCTAAGTCAGTAAAATCATGTTACCAATTTATTCTGCTACAGTTTGAACAAATCTGGTACTTACCCAGTTATATGTGTTTGTAGGCAGTAGATTTGAAGGTACTTCTATCTCATTCAGGTCTAAGAAATGACTTTAAAATTAAGTTTAGAACAGAGTGCATTCCAGTGGTTTGATAATCCTATTCAAGTCCCTTCAGATCTTTGGTACATACTCCAAAAATTCCTAAATCCCAATAGTTAGGGAATTCAGGATTCATCATCACTTTTGCTCTACTTGGATCCGGCTCTTGTGAGTCCTTGACCAGCAGAGTGGGGACTTGTCTTAGCCACCGGAGCACTGTTTGTGTTGACTTCCTTCTGCTTCTAACATGAAGTGCCCAATGGGAGTCCTCCATTGCCACAACAGTGACCCTGGCGAAGGCTTAAAGATCAATTTTTCAAGTTCTTTCTAGAAAACTTGTAGATATTTTAGTCAAGTTCTAAGTATAGGCACTGATGTGAACATTTTTCACAGATAATTTTCTATTTAATCCATAATTTTAACCTAACTGGTGATTTGGCTAAATTTTCTAGTTTGCCCAGTAAGATTTATTCCTCTTAGTGTTTATAATCTTGTCAGAGACAATCTGTAGTAGTTGGGCTATGGTGTCATTTTAAGTCATTGGCTTATCTCTTTTTCCTGTTTATTTTTTTTTTAAATTTTATTAGTACATAATGATTACTTTTCATGGGGAGTTTGTAAATGTATATAACACATCTTTATTCATTTTTTGGTCCTTTCCCTCCCCAAGTATAAAGAACAAAATAAAAGATAGATAACAGGAAGTAGGGAGATCTTTTCAAATAGGGAGGGAACAAGAGATAGAGGGAGGGAAGGAAGGGAAAATCCAGTGACATCTTTATAGAGAAAGTATGGTATCAGGAATTTTTAATGGAATCTATATCACAGAGAAATGGTGTTTATAAACAAATTCTAACAATTCTTTAAATTCACACCTTATAGATGCATTTTATGCACTAAGACATATTTCTATTGCTAGTAGAAGAGGAATAGCACACTTAAGGACATATACTACTTACACTACTGCTAAGTGGAGTAATTGAGAAAGTAGAACCAATTAGTGTACATGATGAAAGGGAGAGGGAATTGTCTTAAAGCCTTGTTGCCCAACCAGTCTCTTGGGAGAAGGAGAAAAAAGCAGTGTCACCTTTTGCATGCAGATAATGTTGAATGGACATTGGGACCATAAAATCTAGGCCTGGATATGATTCTGGATAAATGCTGGGTGTAGGGATGGGCTAGAAAATGGGGACTGGCTGGTTTTGAGCAGGTCAGAATGCTAGAGTAGGAACAGCCTCTTTCTGAAAGCTAGGTATTAGAATGATCTGTGGAAGCAAAAAAAAAAAAAAAAAAAAAAATAGAAGGAGGAACTGGAAGCCAGGTAGACATTTAAACAAGAGGGAGCCTCAAATTCCAGATGTCTAAATGAGGAAGTAGTTCAAAGTCAGGCAACTGCCAGCATCCAGGTTCCTGGAGACTGGAGAGGAATGACCAACCATGCAAAAGCTAAGGTATGAGGCCTCCGAAACAAGAAAGGACTGTGATGGATTAGGCAGTGTCTGCTTCAGGTGCCAGAGGGTGGGAGAGACCTCAGTGAGATGAACCTGGGAGGAGAGAACAGGTGAGGAATTGGGTGAGGGCTTTGCCAAAGGGAGAGATGACTTCTGGCAGGCAGATGTTGACTACTAGTACAGTTTCGGAGTCTCCCAACTACTTACTAGCTTTATTCGTTCAGCTCTGTTTCCCAGACAGTCCATGTCCTGAAAGCTCCTAACCAATGTCCCAGTCATAACCTTTTTCGAGACTTCTCTCAGACACGCCATCTGATCTGAAGGCAGGAAAGCTTATGTTGGGATAAACACAAAGGTGTTGGTGTTGGTGACTGGAGGTGACTAGAGGTGCTCTGAATTTTCTCCTTATTTGTATTTTCTCCAGTAGTTTTTGTAAGAATTTATATATAGTTCTTAAGTGATATAGTAGAAAGAACACTTCTGAATCAGACTGACCTGCATTTAAATCTTCAATTTTCTTTTATCGCACAGATTCATGATGTAGCCAAATGAACTATACTTCAGAACTAAAGTTGTCTTCTGTATAAAACCAAATAATAATATCAAAATTGTTATTTCATCCTGTTCCATACCAAGGAAGGAATTAACCATCTACTCTCTGGGAAAAAAGGAAAGAAGGAACTTTTCTGTCTTCCTCCTTTCTCACTCTTCCATCTACTTGCTTGGTTTCTCTCTCCTTCCTCTTTCTTTTCCCCATGCAGAATGCAAGCATATGAGCATGTAAGAGTAGGTCTTCTTGTGGGGGAAGCCTTCTCTGCGGAGAGATACCTTAAAAAGCCCATTTGGCAGAAAATCTAAATCACATTTTCTAATTTTGTTATTCAGGGTTAGGACTGACATTTTAATCTACATGAGGTGATGCTTAGGTTTTATTTCTCGATTGGGTCCCCACCCAAGTTACCAGTAAACAATACCGATGAACAGCCCTGCCAGAACACCACTACAAGTCTCTGGTCTTCTACTGCCTATGCTTTGAATTTTGGAACTGCTATGTGAAGTTCCCAGCACCGTGCCTGGCAAATATTGATAATTCAATAAATTGAAGGAAATAATAGTGATTGTTGTAATAGCAATGCATTATTATTGTTATTAACAGCTGTTTCTGGAGCACCGTTATTCCTCTGGGCTGCAAGTCTTTCTTCGGTTTTTATCTATCTGCTGTTATGCTACTCTTTCCTCCTTCCTGCTGATTTATTCATACAGCTGTTTTCTACCCATGGTATCAAATAGTAATTTTTAATTAGTTGGATGCAGAACGCTTTTTTTCCTGGTTTTCTCAGGGCTCTATGACTGATTTAGGATTGTTTAGTTGTTCAGAGGAGCAAGAGTGGGAAACTGTACTTTTGAACTCAGCGACAGGAGGGGAGGCTTGTAATGATTCTCAGCCTTCCTCCACTTCCCTCCTGCCTGGGCCCTGGTCCAGCTTACAGAGAGGACCCCAGCTCCGGTTAGGAGGAAATGAAGCATTTGGTTAACCTGGCATTAATTTTCCTCAGGCTTCCAGGTCTGCTCTGTCCAAAAGCCCACCTCTGAGCAACGGATTCTTCCTTACCCCACATCCAAGCCTTCACCTTGGCCGATGGTTCTGCAATGCTGTGTGCACGTTTCTCTTTATCCCCCACAGTCCCTCCCAGTTCTGATCTCTGCTGCCCATGCTCCCGCCCTGCCGGGTGCCTCCCTTGTCTGGTTGGCGCCCTCACCCACTTTCTACTCTGTGCCCAATTTGCACTTCCAGCCTACCATTCTCTTTTGTCTGCCCTCCAGCATGTTCAGCCAGCAATGGCCCCAGTCACCTGTCTCACAATTTTAGGGCCAGGTGTGACTTTCCTCCGACCTCACTTCCCCTGTGTGTGCTGCTGCTCAGGGAAGGGCTTCTTCAAGCAGCACCCGTCCTCGTCTTTGCACTTGATATTCCCTATCAGCTTGGAATATTCTTTCTCCAAAAAGTCAACAAAGCACCCAGCACTTTTCCCTTCCATGAACATTCTTAAGAAATCTCATTTCTGATATTGGTTTATGCTGACATGTGACAAATTCAATGGATTCCTGCTTTGAGAGTTCTTTTCTTTTCAAAGTAGAACAATATGGATAGGTCTTTACCAGAATATTAAAGAATGAACTACTCAGAGAGCTATGTGCTCAATCAAACAAATTAATACATCAAACATAGAATGACAGGTTGGAGATAAATTTAGGTTGGTATGCAAATATTCGCAATTAAGCAATTATATTGGGTAGGCAGTTAGAATTTTCATACACATCAGATTCTGAATTCTAACAGAAAGGATATTTATATTTATTTCTCCATTTCCCTCACTTGTTTTTATTGGTGTAAAATGCAAATAATAATATTTATGATCTTAACTATTTTTAAGTGTACATACAGTTCAGTGATACAAGTACAATCATGTTGTATATTTACCACTACCATTCATTTCCAGAACTATTTTCATCTTGTAGAACTGAAATTATAACCACTAAACAATAACTTCCTGTTCACCTTTTCCTCTGGCAACTACCCACTTTGTTTCTATTATTTTTTCTACTCTAAGTACGTCATATAAACAGAATCATACAGTATTTGTGTTTCTGTGACTGGTTTGTTTCACTTAGTATAATGTCCTCAAAATTCATCTATCTTCAGCATTTGTCTGAACTTCCTCATATTTTTATCAAATGTTAGTGTATTTTTTCATCCATTGTATGATTTTATCCTTTGCATGGAATGGAAAACAAATACTTTAAAAATATTGTCTTACAGTTATTATTTTCTTTAGTGAAATACCTAGATGATTGAAATTATGATTTTCTTCTGGAGATTTTAACATTGGCTTAAAGGCAGTTTAACTGAGTGGATGGGAAAATATTTTAATGGTATTACTTGAATTTTGCTCACTGGTTGCAGTGTTTAGATCCTATCTTCGTAATGTTTTTTGTGTGTTTGGTACTTTTCAGAGTAGTGAGGAGGAATCAGAGTTCTGTGCCTCTAGGAGGGGTTCCTCACCTTGCTCTGGAGCCTACTGCCTTCTGGACAGAGTAAGAAAGGATGGATTCATGCTAGGGAATTAGGCTCTCCCATGACCAGTAAGAGACCAAAACCTGTGAGCAGAGAAACTAAATGAAAAAAAAATCAGAGTTCCTGGAGCTGGTGGTGTCTTCATAATATTAGGTAACTGGTCTAAATTAACTTCAATTGATATATTGGAAAATACAAAGATTTGATACAGTTGTGGCAGACATAGTATAGTTAATTTATATAATGTGACAAGAAAACTAGCGTTTGGAAACAAATTGGTAATTATTGAAATAATTTTTGCATTTCCTTTCACTCTGTCTTGGGGAATTAGCTTTTGGGTATTGCCTAGGTAACAATATTTCAGTTTCATTCAAAATGATCACTATTATGATAGTAAAGATCAAATTTCATTGCAACTAGACACATAATTCTTTTCATGTGAACAACTCAAAATCTTTTCTCTTTCTTGAAGGAATACTCAATATGATATGAACTAAAAATTATAATCTTAATAACAGAATATTTTCCATAGCCTTGATCACTACTCAGTAAACACAGTAAGTATCTATCATATACCGAGTGCTTTTGAGGGGGTTTTAAGTGTATTATTTTCATCCTTACAAAAGCAAGAGAGGAAAATTATTAAACTTTTGTTGCAGATGTAGAAATTGTGGTTCAGAGAAGGTGAAGAGTGGATTCAGATTTATCATTGGTCAGAAAAATGAGTTTATCTGACTATCAAAATCTTTGGAAGTCCCATGGTACCTACCAGGTTTCCTTCTCATTCCTTACAAAAAGGATGGTTGATCATACGCGTTAATATGGCATTGATGTGTTGAGTGTATTCCAGGGGAGGAGACAGTCTAAATTCAGATAATGACAGAAACTGACAACCTATTGAGAGAGGAGACCACCCCTCCTTATGGAATTGGACAACTATGGGTTAATTGTGTTACTAGGCAACTACAGGTTAACTGTGTTATTAGGCAACTATGGGTTAACTAGGGAACTATTCTCTTTGTAGAATGACCTGAGTAGCCATGACAACTTCTGTAATCTGTCACCAAAGGAGCGTAAGGGACTCAGAAAGTCCAGCCAGAACTCTTTGCTCTCCCCCTCTTCACTGCTCTGCTTTGTGTAAATCCTGCTTGCTCTATTTCCAGGGAAACTCCAATGGAATTAAGCTTCATAGATATGAAGAGAGGTGTATAAGAAAGTGCTAACTTCTATTCGGGCCTCTCGAGACTGACAGGAGTCACTTGCTGAGTTGCTGGCATTATTAAAAGCTGTTTTTTGCTCCTATCTTAGTGTTAAAAGAGTTGTCCATGCTTGGGTCCTCACTGTTTCCTGCTTCATTATGAAATGTTTCAGGAACTAGTAAAATATGAGCGATGTTAGAAAATCTAGCCAGGAATTAGAAGGACTAGCAGATAACTTGCAAAAGTTGAATATGACGTTTTGAAGACTTTATGATTTTTTAAAAAAATTTTTCTTGGTATTGGGGATCGAACTCAGGACCTTGTGCTTGCAAGGCAGGTGCAGTGCCAGTGAGCTAAATCTCCAGCCCAACTTTATGATTTTTTAAACTAAAAGAATTACATATTTCTCTTAGTCCCTTAACCCAGCTTCTTTTTAAGGCCATGGGCATTCCATGAGAGTGAACCAGATTGAAAGTCAGATATTTGGTCAATGAGAATGTTTCTCTTGTGTAAACCCAGCAGTGTTTTAGCATAAGTACTAATGCCACGATTCTTCAGGCATACATTTTCAGGGCTGTGCTGTCCTTCATCCCTGATAAGCACCTCCAGTATCTTAATGGAGGCAGGGATTGTGCAGTTTGAAAACAAAGCATCATTTTGTTCCGTTGGTTTGATTTCAATGTTTATAACATTATTTACTTTAAAATTTACAGAATGTTAAAAGAATATGAGAGTATGATGCATATTAAAGGAGGACATGAGTTTCAAAAACTTGAGAAACACCTTGCTAGAGAAGTCTTCTCTTCCAGTTGTAGTAGATTGTTGGCCTTCAGACTTCCAGTAGCACAGAGGAATCAAGGATTGACTTGATTCTTGTAAGTGTTATTGAGAAAACCAGGTATCTCACTTTTAAAGCAACATTTTTTATAAGATAAAATATAATTGAAAAACTACATAAATTAGACATTTCCCTTGTAATCAGGGATGCATTTTGAAATCTCTAAGCACACAAAATATATATTTTTAAGGTAAAAATGTTATTCCCACCCACTTTAACCACTGGTCTATTTTGACCTTCCTATGAACACTTCTGGGTCATTTTCATGGCATTTGGTCAGTTCAATATTTTCTGTTTATAATAACCCACTGGTTATAGTCTAGTAAACCCCAGGCAGTCAGTGTCTTCAAATGATTCATGGCTTCTTCTACCCAAGGCAGTTTTTAATAATAGTCAGATATCAAGTTTCTGTGTTAGGGCTTAGATCTTTTCTGCAATCTCGTGTTAAGTCTTGATGCGAATTCACTGTCCGTTTGCTCTTGTGGAATTGAGCTCCCTTTTATAAAGTGGAGACACCTTATAAATATCTCTATTTGCTGCCCTGTCATTCCTAACACTGATCTGTTTCTTTCACAACGGGCTATGACTTGGCTTTCTAAAGGGATTGGGCTTTTTCATTCTCCCATTCAAAAGTAAAATAAAATATGTGAGGTCCCTGTGATTAAGGAGAGAGCAAAGGACAAAACCAACATTTGCTGCGGTCCTCTGATGTTTTTCTGCACACTGGCTGGGCCTTCCATATGTTATCTTATTTGATGTAGGCAGGTACTGGAAACATTGGATCCACTGCATTTATATTGACAATGATATGTGTCAGGTCTATTTCAGGCTCTTCTGATGGTATTTTCTGATGAAAATGTTTGTGTGTGATTGGGAGAGAGAGGATGTGTTTCCATGTTGGCAGATCATAGCTGGCTGGTGGAATGGAAAGTGAGGGTCAGGAAGTCTCCGGAGCTGTGTTGTTGCCAGGTCTTGATAAGGTGGGACCATGTGGATGGCATATGGAAGCCCCGAGGCAGCCTAACTCAGCTCTCAGGTTGGTGACTGATGACACTTTGAGCACATGAGGAGCAAACTCCATGTTTCAACCATCTGATTACCTGGATGTTCTCTTAAGACTACTTAATGCCTTTCCCAACACTCTCTACAGTCTTCCTTTCTGTCTATATGCCACAGCAAGCCATGCACCCTCGCTCTGGAGTCCCAGTCATGGCACACAGGTGTTAGGAGACATGATAGCACTGTACGATAGCTCAGTGTGCTGACTCCTGGCTCTACTGCTGCCTACCTTTGTGACTTTGGGTAAGTCTTTGAACCTCTCAGAGACTCAGTCTACCACAATTGTGAAATAAGTGTAACAATAATACCTACAATGCATGTAAAGCTCAAAACATTGTCCCTGAACATTGTTTTTGGTGGTCTGTCATTGTTACTGTAACTACGACAATAGCAACAACAACTGTTATTATTCTCACTAAAACAAAAATCTCAATAAGAATACATCAATGCCATGGCTTCAAAGAAGCAACCTCTAGTAACTTTATGTCCCCTTATCAAATGATGCTAATTTATGCATTAATAATCTTAATTGCCATGAAACTTTTCTTCATTTTTAACCTAAATCCTGAATGCTATAGATAGGTTCTCATTCCTCTTGAACTATCCACAGAGATTGTTTTCCTTAGAGTCTTCATTTTCTGTAAAATGTTCTCTATTCTTCCCAGAAGGCCCACATTTCATTAGATTTTTGGAGGACATGGAATACAAATTTAACCCTTAAGATAGTCTCATTTTAATCTCAAATACATTCTTTAGAATAAATGTGTTTGTCGTCCCCATTTTCATAGTTATTTTATAATGGAACAAACCATATAGATTTAAGTATATTATGAAACCATTCCTTGGCAATTTTCCTGAAAGCAAAATTAATCTTTTTTTTTTGATGCACACACAACACACATTTATTTGTAAATTTTTAGAAAATGTTTGGAAGAACACATACCAAACCATTAACAGTGGCTACCCCTATAAAATAAGGGGCAGGGTAAACAGGGGTTTGTATTTCATAATTTATATGTAGCTTGATTTTTAAGGGAGCATATATTAAATTTATAATAAAAACATATAAAACTGACAAGCCTTGGATAGAAAGGTATATATTTAATGTGTACACATCTGTTTCTAAAGTAGTCTTCAGAATTTATCTGAGAAGTCACTACTGTTTTACCTTCAAAGTTGGCACTAACATATAAATAATCCTTTTTTCTTTTCATCTCTCTTTTAACGATCTTGAAATTTAGTAAAATTAATCTTTTTAATGGGATATTTTGGAAAAGATTGGCTGAAGAATTTGCTTTGGATACAGTTGGGAGACAAAGCTTTTTTTAAATAGGAGATGGTTTTATTTTTTTATTCTTTCCTTAATGTGGTTGCACAATTCATGCTCATGTTAAATGTTATTAAAATAAGTGTAACTATTTTAAAGTTGATAAGTACATAAATTCTTTTCTTTCAGTGAATGCATATATGGCATGATAAAATTTCACTGTTGGACAATTCATATCAGTTGACGTAGATTTCATAAGATGTCTTCTTATTTCTGTCACAAATCAGAAAGGCTTTGTGCTGTACTGCATGGAAGACAGGTACATGCATTATAAATTCTCCCTTTCACATTCTAAAATTTCAACCAGGAACTTCGGGTCGTTTTGAGAGCTTTTTTAAATTATCAAATGCTATAAATCAGAATTTCAACCTTTCATGTGTGGGGAAATCTCTTAGAGGGTCTTGTTAGGTTGCAGATTCCACCTTGGTGGGTCTGGAGTGGGACTGGAGAGTCTACATTTCTAACTGGTCCCAGGTAATGCCGGTGCTGCTGGGTCTGGCCACATTTTGTGTATCAAGACATTGTATGTCCTTTCCTCTTTGTGATGCCCACCCTCTCAGAAACTCCACAGGATCCTCTTATCCAAAATAGTGGAGAGTAACTGAAATCAGTGAAAAGTGTTAAAATAAGAGACATCACAGGAGAATGAGGATCTCTGAATAAACACTTGGCACCCAATAATTCATGGTCTCTGGACACCAAGTGGGTTCAATCAGCTCTTCTGCCTTGTGGTTCTTTTCTCTCCTGCTCATTATTCACCTTTATTAGCACGATTATTTTGTCCTTACCATTTCTAGGTCTTGTTTCTTTTACGAAGTACATGAAGACAATAAGTCTGTAAAACCTAGTGATCTGGGAGTTTCTGAGCTCAGTGAAAGAGAGAGATGTGGTCTGCACAGAGGAAAAGATGTATTGTCCTTGAAATTTGGAGGGATAACTGCAATGTTTATAAGCGAGAATTATGTTCCATTATTTTTATATGTACCAGAGTGACAAAGCAGAATCAACCAATAGGAAGTATTTCTTACAGAATTCACTGGATTTGAAATGAGTATAGGAATACTTGTTTGTACGGGTACATTGCTGAATGGAAGTCTCTTTAGAAACAGGGTTGGGCTAGCCAGGAGTGAAGTAGGTTGGCATGGCTCCTCACTTCTTCCCTCTAACAGGGCTTGAGATTTGCTGTTTAAAAAATAACTAGTGGCCCACGCTGTCCTTGATGTTGAAGAGAGAAACCAAGCTGAGAGCTACTAAATTTCAGCATTGGTCACCAAGTCAGGAACCTTGGAAAGCATAAGAAAACCATCATGTAAACCTCTTAGAAACTATTTTTGCTTGGTTCAATTTTATTTAAAATTCCAGAAAAAAAAAGTATAGCTCCTTTAAATGGTTTTTAAGAACTTTCTGGAAAAGTTAATCAGTAATTCTGAGTTTTACAGGAATAATAGTAATGTTTACAGCTTCAAAGGGGCCTGAGATGGGTGGTTAAAAATGGACGGTGCAGGAATCCTCTAGGTGTGGAAATGAGGCTGCTCTGGGTGTCTGGCAGGGCTTGGGGCAGGAGAGTCTCCCAGCACTTTTGGACCAATGAGAGAGAGCTGCTTGTAGTCAATGTGCATGAAAGAAATGAAGTATGTTGTCTTAGTCACTTTCCTGTCACTGGACAAAAATTCAAAAGAGAAGAGGTTTCTTTTGGCTCAGGAGTTTGAGAGGGTTCTGTCTCTAGTAGCTTGGCCCCAAGGCAGGATGGGCCTGGTGGAAGGGTCCAGAGGAGGGAAACAGCTTGTGTCATGGTGGCCAGGAAGCAGGGAGTGAGGGGAGTCACCGGGAAGGGAGATAAACCATCTCTTCTGAGCAGTCCTCACTTCTTAACAGTAAGTCAGCGACAGCCCCTGCAATCCAGTCACCCTCCCAAAGCCCCACCGCTGAAAACACGAGCCTTCCGGGGGCATTGCAGATTGAAACCATAATGTGCCTGTTTAAAAAGAGGCACAGGGAAAATACTTCTAGGATGTGAAGACAGTACCTGGGATGCGACTCTTGCGGTACCCTTTGCTTCCCCGCGAGTCACTGTGCATGTAAACTGCTGTGGTGGCTTCTCTGTCCCACACCGTGGCCATAGTTGACCACACTGCCACAAACCATGAGTCTCTGGACAAGTAATGCTGCCTGCTGATGCTCTTCTCTTGTGTTTATTTGTTAAAATGTGGAGAAATTCTGAAGTCCTTTTCTTCAGGCAGCACAATGTTAGATTGAGAACTGTTTGATAGTATTTAAAGGTTAGAAAACGGCACACTCTGCCTTCAAGCATGAATTTTATTTTCTTATTTTTCCCTTTTATTATTAGCACCTATTGATTTCATAAAATATTGGGTTTCAATGTGCATGATGTATTTTGATTATATCCATCCCCTTTATTATCTTCCTTTACATGCCACCCCCTTTATTTCCTTCCTCTTTTCTAATAGTAGTCTTCCTTCTACTCTCTGGCAATCTATTTTTAGATCCCATATATTAGGGAGAACATGCAATACTTGTCTTTTTCAGTCTGGCTTATTTTGCTCATGACAATATGTAGATCCATCCATTTTCCTACAAATGACAAAATTTCACTCTTCTTTATGTCTGAATCATGTATAGATCCCATTTTCTTTATACATTTTTCTGTCAGTGGGTAGTTAGGCTGGTTACATATCTTGGCTTTTGTGAATTGTGCTGCAATAAACATGAGTATGCAGTTATCCTTATAATAAAGTTTTGATTTTAAATTATAGCATGATTTAAATTTATTAAGTAAAATTTAGTATTTGGGCTCTAATTTCATTTTTAAGTACTATTACTCCTTAGTATCTGCAAGGGGATTGGTTCCAGGACCTCCACAGACACCAAAACCTGCAATTGTTCATGTCTTTTATGTAAAATGGTGTAGTGTTTACATGAAACCCATGCAATCCTCTCATATCATTTACATCATCTCCAGATTATTTATAACCTGTATGAATATGTTACATTGTATTGCTTAGGGAATAAGGAGAAGAAAGAAAAGTGTGTAATGTTCAGCCCAGATGTAACTTTTTCCTAAGTATTTTTCAGAACTAAGATCTGCAGATAGGGAGTGACTATTAATATCTATATGGGTTCACTCCCTATGTGCCTCTGATTCTGTCCCGAATTATGGCTTGTAGTTTATGAGGACATAATCACAAAGGGGCTTTATTGTACCAACTCAGGTTTTGAGTAAGGTCTAGGCTGAAGACATGAAGACTTTTAAGTAAGGTGGCCTGTGAACTAGGATTCATTGGTCTGTATGGAACCAACCCTAGTTAATTTTAGTAATGGGGGAATTTATAGGAAATGTGGGAGAATGTACAGGCCAAACAGACAGTCTTGGAATCAAAGTTTGGAAAAGATTGCACTCAGGGCAGCTCTAGGAGCTTGGGCAGTATTGTGTTGTCACTGTTAGAGTGAAAGAGCCTAGCTTATTTCTGTCCTTATATTATTCTGCTCAATATTAAATTGCTGCAAAAGAGATAGTCTGTGTGTCCTTAGCTAAAAACAGTGGGAGATACGCTGTTTATGAAAGGCTTGATGTTTTGGGTCAGCAGTGGTTCCCCAAGGCAACACGGATGTGTTCTCATCCGAACAATGGCGACAGAGGTCAAGCTGGCAAGAAAAACAGATGCGCAAAGTTGAGAGGAGGAAGCAAAGACTGAGACTGGTTTTTCCCAAATTCTTTTTATCAGATGACTGATTTGAGCCTGCGATTAGGTCGTTGGCCCCTCCTTGATTCAGTGCCTCTTTAATTATATCATGCATGTGTGCCGCTTTAACAAATGTCCCTTTTCTCAGTTGGTGTCTTGATACAGGCTGTTGTAACAGGATACCACAGACTGCCTGGCACGAACAGCAAACATTTATTTCTCACAGCTGTGGAGGCTGGGAGGTCTAATATCAGATGTGGAAGGATCAACTCTCTAGTGAAGGCCCTCTTTTTGATTTGCAGATGCTGTTGTTAGCGTCACATTATTACAACAAAAATAACTAAGACAATTAATCTGTAAAGAGGAAAGTTTATTTAGCTCACAGTTTGGGGGGTCTAATCAAATCAAGATTGGATGTTCCATTGGCTTGACCTTTGATGGTGGTGGCAGATAACATATGTATGGGCAAGTGGTTACATCACTAATCAAGAAGGAGGAAGGGAGAGGGCGGGAAGAGAGAGAGAGAGACAGAGACACACAGAGACACAGAGAGATAGAGAGAGAGAAGAGAGAGAGGAGAGAGAGACTGACTGAGCTCCCACAATCCCTTTCAAAGGCATACTTTAATTACCCAAGCACCTCCCATGGGAGACCAAGCCTTTGGAGGACATTCAATACCCAACCTACAGCAACTGTCTTTCCATTGCATTCTCACATGGGTGAAGAGAGAGGGAGGAAGCAAGCTCTTCTATTTCTTCTTGTAAAGGCAGGAACCCATTCATGATGACTCCACTCTCATGACCTAATCACTTCTTATAAACCCCACTTTCTAACCATCAATACTGGAGGCTAAGATTTCATCATATAGTTCTGCAATGGCAGGGAGAGACTCTTCTCATGATAGGTAGAGCACAGAAGATCTCTTGCGGGGGGGTGCCTGAACTTGAGATTCCTGGAGAGACCCTGAGCACTCCAGCCTGGCATGGAGATCCACAGAAGACTTTCCAGAGCCACAGAAAGCTGCTAGATCTTCCCAAAGCACCAGAGCACCTGAAGAGTTAGGTAATTAATTTGAAGAAGGGAGGACACGATTTCCAGGATGAACAGAATTCAGATGGATGGTAGCTCATCATATCAAGTGTATTGGGAGAAGCAGGTGGCTGTTGATCAGAAAGCCCCCCATCCCTACCACTTTACATACACCCTGGCATTATATAGATTCTTGAACTTAGGCCTGAGTACTTTGCAGGTGTACTCTAAAGCGACAGAGGTGAACCTGTGGCATGTGTACTGCAGCCAGCTGTTTATTATCATTGAAAGCTCCAAAAGTCCACCATCACTGCTCTAAAGGGAATCGTGAATTGATTGATATCAAATTTGGTACTTTGTAAAATAAGGACCTGAAATAGAAATTAAGGTCTATAGAAAGTGATACAATTCCATCTCTGATACACTTGAGTTTTGCCTATGATTTGTGTTCTCTAAATTCCAGAGAGCCCTTCAAGGCCTTTGCTTAGAAGTCTTATAGGGGCTGGGGATTTAGCTCAGTGGTGCCATGACTGCTTGTAAGCGAGTTCAATCCTTGGAACAATTAAAAAAAAAAGAAGTCTTATAAAGTCCAATAAAGCAGAAAGAAACTATCTAATGACTAAACTTGGGTGAAATCAAGTCAAAGGGATGAGCAGTTCTTTAAATACAGGCAGTTCTCCCTTTGCATGGTTCTGATACTCAGGAATTTCAATTACTATGGTTTAATTAAATAGCACCTTCCCCTAGCAACAGGGTTCAAATTTTGGTTACCATGGTATATTAATCACAATTAGTTGTCTGATGTGCACTTCCCCTAGTGTCTCAGCCCATCACCATTCTGTAGTCTCAGGTGTACCTCATGATCAGTGACCGATCACATCATTTTATCCATCTCACCAGTGATGGGTCACTGCTTGTGAATTCTTTAGTTCATGAGGAGACATAGTTCCATTGTCTCCTGTCTCTCAGTGAGAAACTTGCATGACATTTTACAAAAATTGATAATTGAAGGAGGGAAGTGGCTGACAAAAATGAAAGTAGAGCAACCAAAAACCAAGCAAACAAACAAACAAGTGATGACTGTGATACTGGAAGTGAAACTTGAAAGTGACTGACATAAAATGAAGATGTTGGGCCAGGGATTTAGCTCAATTGTTCTGCTGCTTGCCTTGCAAGTGCAAGGACCCGAGTTCGATCCCCGGTACCAATAAAAAAAATGAAGATGCCCCAGAGACAGTGACGGTGGCAAAACTATATCAACCCAATCCAACCCAATCCACCCAACCATCTAATCAGAAAATAATAACATCAAAACCCCTAAAAACACCCTACAAAGAAAAATAACCTTTCCACATTGAAGGAGCTGTTAGAGATACTACATAATACTTAAATAACCAAAAACAAAATGTTGGACGCTGACCCAAACTTAGAAGAGTACAATTCACTACGATATAGAATAGATACTTGGTGTGTATTCTGTTACACAATGAGGAAAAGACAAGTGCTGCTTAACCTACTCTTGATAAGATCTTTACAAAACTAAGTGCTTCAACTTTTAATGATTTAAGTTATCAGATACAAATAAATCTTAAATTTTCTCCTGTCTCCATTTTTCTCTATTAGTACTTGACAGTAAGGGATGATTTATTATTTTGATAAAAAAATTTTATAGGTCACAAAACCATCATAGTTTTCCCCATTGATTATTAAGATGGCTTGTGTGATTTCAGTGTGCCTGGTCATTTTTTTACAGCCTCATACTACTCTATCATGAGAGGACTCTGTGTGAAGAAATGTTCTTGAACCCACACATTTAAAATCAACCTCAAAATATCTCCATCTGAAAAAACTTCATGCCTAGGAATTCTCCTCCTGCTCTAAGGTCAAGAGCTGCCCTGAAATTGGGTTCCCATCCTGTGGAGAGAGAAAGAGAAAAGTACTATCTATGAACCTTGTCCTGAGGCCTTCGGAGGCCTAGGCACAGGGTTAGTAAATGCTGCCTCTCCAACAAGCCTTCAGCGTCCTAATGTCTCTCGCTGTTGTTTAATGGTCCTGTGTGGTTGTCCTGGCCCATTTGTGGTATTGTTAGCACATCATCTCATAAGTGGACCAATGGTCATTGTGTGTGATGTTCACAAACCCAGACGCTGCACTCTGGTCATTACTACTCATTCTCGCTGTCATGTTTTATGTGGGAATATGCCTTGAGGGACACAAAACAAGCAGACACTTATATTAACAGAGAGGATAACAGATGCGCTCATCTTTTATCGTCTCTGGGGTTCTTTTAGATCATCGGAAATAGCTATACGAAGTTTAAAGATATTTCACCAAAAATGCTTAATGCAAAGAAAAGTTGTGTTTTCTCCATACAATGTTTATCAGGCCAATCTTCAGGTCTCTTAGACAAAAGAAAAGTTAAAGCCTTTAAGTAAAGATTTTTATAGGCTTTTAAAAGACTTTTTCTGGGTGAAGAAACCTCATTAAATGTATCTGGAAAGGAAGAAAAGAAATTAGGGAAATAGATATTTGTTGAATAGTGTATCACTTCTAATCTTTTGGAACATTGGTAACTTTTACTTTATGTTTGTTTTTTCATCAAAAACATACAATAGGCAGGTATGTATGTGTTCTTAGCACATATACTAGGCAGAGGATTCTTCTCTATTTTCCATTTTTCATTTTTTTCTCTTCATTCTACCCAACTATACACACAATATTAGAATTTATGGGCCTTTCTCATTCAAGACCCTCCAGGCACATTCCCAATTATCTTGTAGTTATCCTGTACAATCCCTTATTAAATTGATGTCTGTCTTTAGTTTTAAATCAGAAAAATTGGGATGAGTTTTATTTCTAGTCTAGCATAATGAAAAATAGATTTGTAAGATATTGCTAAATATGACATCTTTGAGGAGTCCCCACTAAATTATTTATTGGTTTTTAGATTTTATAAAATTATATTACCCTCATACATACTGGCACGAGTCAAAGTGCTGGCACTAAATAAATCCACTTAAGCCTTATAAGGAATATGACTGTGACCCTATAAACTTTCTAGCTTTCATGACAAGAGAGTAAAGAATCTTCAGCTCTTGGGAGAGGTAGGCCCTTCTCAGACAACCCACAATTTTATAAAACGAGGAGAGTGTGAGCTGTGGCATAAGATCATAAGCAGATGGGTTATCAATCGATGGGATTTCTACTTCTAGACATACAGAGCAATTGATATTATTCGAGTTAATTTCCTGTTATAAATAACCATAGAGCTAGACGAGGTGTATGAGGGCATAGTTTTTCAGGTTGTGGAAGCAGGCAGCACAGGCTGTACTCACTGGAAGAAAGAGCAGGAGGTAAACTTCATGTTTGCCCTAGCTCTACAGCTGGTGGGACTTTCCAGCTGGTTTAGGGACCCAAGGCCCTAGTGGAGAAGTGCCAATCTTGTTAAGAAGAGTTCAGGTCTGTGAAGGCGGCTGGAATATGCAGGCTAAGGTTTTGGAAAGGGCATCAGGGGGCGTTGAGCCTCGGAAGACCGTGTGAGTGTTTCCTTTAGGTACTTGGCCAAGATTTGGGCTATGCACTTATAGGGTAAGAGGCTGCAAAGCCTGACGAAGACAGGCTACCAGGTCAAAGGTGAAGTAAGTTGATTTGCCAGTAAGTTTTCTGACTGCTAGAACTAAAACTCAGTGTCCTTTAAAGGACGACTATATAATCCATCTCCCCATGGTGAGTTTTGAGCTAACATAAAAATAGTGTGTTTTAAAATACATATTACAATACTCATATATAAATAAATATGTGAAAGAGCATTTAAGTATAAATCATGAGAAAAAAAAAACAGTTGATCAAAACAAACCTTGAAATGGCCAGGATTTTGGAATTAGCAGATAAAGGCTCCATAATATCTACTGTAAATATATTCAAGAATTTAATAGAAATGATGGTCAAAAATCAATCAACAGATAGTGGCTCTCAGCATGAAATACAAAATATGAAAAAGAACTAAAGATGTGAGGCCCTGAGTTCAACTTCCAACTGCCCAAAACCAAAAACAAAACAAAGAAAAAAACCAAAAGGAAGTTGGAAATTCTAGTGCTGCAAAATACAATCGAGAAACAAAACAAAACAAAGCAAAACCTTTTCTGAGTGGGTCTAACATCATACTGAACAGTATAGAAGAAAGAGTTAATGAATTTCAAGAAAACAATAGAAATTACTAAAACTGAAGAAGGCAGAAGAAAAAGGACAGAAAGAACAAAACCTCAGTGATCTGTGGAAAAATATCAGGGTGCCTAAGATATATGGAGCTAAACAGAAGCTCCTGAGAGAAGGAAAATAGAGAAGGAAAGACTGTTTGGAGAAATACTGTTTCTAAATTTCTTAATCTAGAGGTAAACATCCATCTAATTCAAGCAGAATAAATACCAAGAAAATAATATCTAGGTACACAACAATCAACTTTCTGGAAACCAAAGATGAAGAGATTTTTTTTTTTCCAGTAATGGAGATTGTACCACTGAGCTACATTCCCAACCCCTTTAACTATTAATTTGAGATAAGATCTCTTGAATTTGCCCTAATTGTCCTGAACCCTTTGATCTTGTCTCATTTTCTGAGTAGCTGGGATTTTAGGCTTTCCCACTGCCCTTCGCAAGAGATATAGCCAGAGGGGGAAGATTTAAAAAGAAAAGAAAAGAGAAAAAAGGAAATAAATACGAGGAGAAAAACAGAGAAAGGAAAAGCAGATGGAAGAAAAGAGAAAGAGGAAGGAAGATATAAAAGGATGCATGATGGGAATGAACGATAAAGGTGATTGACTTAGAGAAAATGGTGGATGACAATGCAATGGTATTTTTAAAATTCAGAAAGAAAATATAAACTTCCATCTTTCAATTCAGTAACTTTTGAAAGTATTCTCTAAAAATGGAAGTGAAACGAGACAGTTTTAAGTAAATAAAATTTGAGAGACTTTATTATCAACAGATCCATACTAGAAGAAATACATAAGATTGGAAGAATTCTTCGGTATGATAATCAGCAGCTCAGTGGTACAAGACTCCTGGCAAGGATGACCACTCTTACTGATGGGATGCCTATTTTCACAAGTTCTGTTCAATATTGTATTTGAGGTCCTGGCTAGTGCAATAGAACTAATAAAATCAACCAACCTACCAATTAATCAGTCAAAGGAAGGCTTGAAAAAAAAGCAAATTAATTGTTATTTGCAGAAATTATAAGTGTATATAAAAAACTTCATAAAATTATATAAAAACTACATATTAAGTGATTGAGTAAAGTGACAGGATACAAGGCCAATATATAAAATTATTTGTATTTATATATTAAAGCAAAAATTATTTGAAAATAAAATTTAAGAAAAAAATAACATTTTAGCATAAAAAAGCATAAAAAAAATCCTGCAAAATATGTCGAGACCTTTGCAGGAAAAACTTCAAAATAATGCTGATAACGATAGCAGTTAAAAATGAAACCTAACATTCTTAAATAAAAGAACATTAAACCATGGTCATTGATAGGAGATAATGTTGTTGAGATGTTGCTTCTACCCAAATCAATAAAAGATGAATTAAACACAATTCCAATCAAAATTACAACCCCTCCCCCCTACTTTTTGAAGGAAAGGGCTAATTGTGTAATCTCTATAGAAGTGGAAAGGGCCTAGAAAAAAAATTGGAGAAAGAGCAAAGTTCAAGGAATTAAAACTACTTGATTTCAAGACCTATAAACAATAATAATCAGGGCAATATATGCTGGCATAAAGATGGAAAATATATCAATGGTACAGAACAGAGGTTGGAAATATATTCAATATATAGTTAATTTTTTTCAAAGAAGATGTCCCTTCAATTCAGTGGGGGAATGGAAAATATTTTCAACAAATGATGTTGGAATAATGTACTGAAAAAAGCCAATGTAGGCTCCTTCCTCACAGTGTACACAAATTAATTTGAGATGAAGTATAAATTTCAAGATAAAAATGTAAAGTTTCTCCAAGGAAATAAAATATCACTTTGGACATAGGACAGGCAAAAATTTCTTAGAATGCAAAGGCATGAACTACAAAAATTTAAAACATTGTTAAACTTCATCAAAATTAAAACTTCCAGTAGTCAAAAACATCATTAAGAAAAGGAAAGCAACAGGCTGGAATAAAAATATTTGAAGAAAAATATATGCGTCAAACAATTTTATCAAGAAGATATAAAGAATTCCTAGATATCAAGAAAAAAACCACAAATGACTATAAAAATGGCAAAAAACAAGATCAAGCCCTTTAAAAAGAGGCGAATGGGCAGGAAGCATGCACAAACGGGTCCAAAATCATTTGTCATCAGGGAACTGCAAATTAAAACCACAATGAGATAGCCTTTCATAAGAACTAGGATGGCTTTTGTTAAAAAGGGCTCACACCACCAAATATTTCTGAAAATATGTAAAGTTGGACTTTCCATTCATTACTGGTGGGAGTATGAAATGACAATTTGGGAAACTGTTTGTACTTTTTTATGAAGTTATATATAAATAACCTCTATAACTGCATACTTCCACTCCTCTGTGGAAAAATTTAAGCAAATGTCTACAAAAGACTTGTACAGGAATTTTCATAGCAGTTTTATTCTAGCCCCGAATTAGAAACAAGCCGATGTTCACCAACAGGAGAAGGAATAAACAAACTGTTGTTGTTGAGACAATGAAGTACCACTTGGCAATAAAAATGAAAGAACTAATGATAAACTGAACAAAATGGGTGAATCTCAGAATCATTATTTCAAAGAAAGGAAGCCAGGCTCAAGAGTATATTGTGATTCGAGGGATAGGAACTTCAAGCAATGATAAAACTAATCTGAAGTGAGAATTTGAAATCAAGATGGTTGTTGTCTGGGCATCCAGCTGAGGAAGGAGTGACCTGGAGCCAGTATGAGGAAATTTCATGGAGAGATGGACATTTTCTATAAATTTATTTTGTTGGTTATATGAATGTTTACATTATTTATCAAACTATATATTTAAAGTCTGTGAATTTTGTTGTATCTAAATTTTGCCTACTTTAGAATAATTAAAATCTTCATTGATTCAAATGTTTCAGATTTTGTAAATAAGTTATTAAAATAATCCATGATTTTAAAGATGATTCATTTCTCATTTAGTAACATCTGCCTTTGTTTCATGAATTTTCTTTGTCAAATTTAGTCTCTGAGATTTTGTTTGATCCTTCATTGGAGAATATTTTCACCCAAAACAGTACTCTGATATCAAATTGTGAATGGAAAATTGAATTAAAACAAAATAATCTAAGTTCCGGAACCAAAAAGTGGGCATTCATTTTTAAATAGTTGCAAAATATATGAAATTAGTTTAACGGAATGAACTCTTCTACCCACTAGCATTGCGTGGGGGTGAGGCAAAGTCATGGTTGTTGTCATCCAAAAGTGTTTCTGAGTCCTGAAGAGCTATTTTAGGTGAGCACCCTGACTTACCCCATCCCTGAGTGTCTGGACGATTAAACTAACCCATCTCATTCAAAGGTCTAGGGACTTTCTCTGTGTCAGTGACTTCTATTTTCTCTATGGTTCTATCTTACCGTAAACAAAAGAAGGATCTCAAAAGGGAGCAGCTCTGTGAGCGGCACAAATTGGATTCAGTCTCCTTGGATATGAAGGACAGACTGGTTGGAGAATAGCTGTAAAGTCTGTCGCACAGTTTGGCCCTGGCTGGGGAAACCCTAAGTGGAGAGTGAGGAAAATGAAGTCCAACTCTCGATGATGCTACTCCGACCTGTGGCTTAGAGGATCGCACTTGACTTGGTCACCTCTTACCTTTCTGACCTCTTTTCTCTCAGCTTTGTGCACTCTGCTTCAGCCACCTGGCCTTCCTGAGATTCCTCAACAGACCAGGCCTTGTCTTACCTCTGGGCTTTTGAGCTTCATTGCTTCAAATTTCCTCCCTCCAGCGACCAAAGAGGTCACTTCTTCATCTCTTTCTTCACTCAAATATCTTCTTAGAGAGGGCTTCATTGATCTCTGTAGTTAAACTTAACACCTTCCTGTTATCTGACAATACTTATTCTCCTTCTTTCCTTAGTGATTTTTTCCAGATTCTGTACTGTTTACTTATGTATTCTGTATATTGTTCATCTTCTCACACTGAAGTGTAAGGTTCATAAGAGTAAGTACTTCTGGGGCCAGGGATTTAGCTCAGTGGTTCAGGTGCCTGCCTTGCAAGCACAAGGTCCTGAGTTCGATCCCAGGTACTAAAAAAAAAAAAAAAAAAAGAGTAAGTACTTCTGCAGGAACTGGAATAGCGTATGGCACAGAAATGTTCAGTATTTCTTGAATGATGGAATAAATGAATCTGGAAATGGGAAACTATGAGCCAAGACAATATGCCTTGGATCCTGATTGTCTAGGTTCAAAAGCTGGTCCTTCTAGTTCCTGGCTGTGTGACCTATGTCTTTGTGCCTAATGAAGGTGAATGCCTGTTTCCAATGATTGTTGTGAGGTCTAAATGAATTAACAATATGAAGCATTTAGAACAATGCCCAACATGTTTAAATAATCCATAAATATTAGTCGTTGCTGGTAGTCAGCAATCTATGGATAGCTTTTCTTGTTGGGGCACTGTTGAAGGTCCTCTATACCATCAGAGGGAATTTAAAGCTAGAGCCCTAATCTCAAAGAATTTATGATGCATTCTTATGCATTTCCTCTTTTCCAGATACTTTTTGCACTGTACCTATTGAATTTCAATTTATTCTTTAAGACTCAGCTTAAAGTTGGTCTCCTTGGTGAGGGCAACCCATTTCCTTCAGGTGGAGTAAATTCTCTTTGTATGGAATGTAAAGCATAATTTATTTGTTTTTCTACAAACATTTATTGAGTCACAGGCCAGATGAGGCAATAAGAATATAGCGAATACTAGGAAATGGACTTTGACATCGAGGGCTGTGTAGTCTGGAAGCAAATACTGACAGACACAGAATCAAGGGCAACATAGTGTTCTGAGCTCAGAAGTAGGGAGCGTACTTAGAGGTTTATATTTGTCCCACCTTCTCCATTGTGAGCTCTTGTGCCAGACTCCACATTTCAGTCATTCTTTTGATCACTAATCCCTGATGTAGTGCTTATCTGGCACATGATAGGTGCAAAAATATTTATTGAAATGATAGAAATAATAGGAGAGAATTCTGAAATGCATAACAGAGATGAGTGTGAGTAATGATGATGATGATATTATTAAAAGCTAGTAGTTGTTGAGGATTAGCACTGTAGTTTGGATCCTACATGTCCCTAAATGCCTACATGTTAAAGGCTTCACCTCTAGCATGGGACTGCTGAGTGGTTGTGGAACCTTTAGAAGATGGGGTCTAGTGGGAATGTTGGTTATTATAGCTGTGGCCTTCCTCTTCCTTGTTCTTCCACATCCCAGCCATGAGGTGCCCAGGGTGATCTGCCACATGTGTCTGCCATAATATTAGGCTTCATTACAGGCCCCAAAGCAATGGGGCCCACTGGCCCTGGACTGAAATCTCCAAATCCATGAGCCAAATTAAAACCGTTCTTTTTATGAGTTGATTTTTTCTGGTATTTGTCACAGTAACAGAAAGCTGACTGACACATTTATTATGGGTCATTTATCTTTCTAGTACTATGTATAATTTGTCTTAATTTAATCTGTGAGCAACAGAAATGTCCACATTTTAGGGATGAAGAAACATGCTCAGAGGAGCTAAACAATGTGTCCAGGAGCAGAGCCTGATTTCAATCCAGGGCAGTTTGCTTTCCAATACTATTTTTATCCACTACTCTGTACATCAGAAAGATGCTGGTTGGCATCATCCTGGAAATATTTTATGGTCAACTACTTGTGTCTGAGTATTTGGCACTACTTCTCCTGGTATTTTTCTTGCTCTAAACTCTTTAGACACAATTACAGACATAAAAGTTGCAGACCAATGGCTCCAGGGAGTCATGTTTCAATTAGCAAATTTGAAGCTGATGTGGTCAGCTGTCTGGATTCTGACATACCTATCCTCTTCTTTCTCTTTTTTTGCAGTGTAGTTTAAAATGTGCTGATAGAGAATTGGACTGCTGATGGTTGCACCAACCTACCCATCAAAAAGAAAGAGGCAGTGGGGAACAGTTAGAAAGAACATAAAGATATTCCTTTCCATTTTTTAAAAGCTTTTACCGGAGGAAAGAAGAGAGAGAGATAGGAGATGGTCCAAAGGGGCCTTGTGTTTCATGACTTCAAAGGTACTTAGTGTGGGCTAAGAAGTTATTTTTCTTTTTGGCTTCTCTAAATAAGGATAGACAAATCGTCATAGAAAACAAAGGAAGATTCTAGTTAAACTTTGGACTTATGTAAGCCTTGGAAATTGTTATAAACACTGACATGTTTCAGTGGATATTTATTTAGTCACACTATTTTGGAGGATGTTTATAACTTTAGGGAAAATTTCCTTTTTCCTGTCTAATGAAGCAGTCTGGATGAGAACCTGAATTATTTTTGTAGATTTTTTCAAGACACTTTGCAACATATGAATGTATTTTATTCGAACGGCTATGTGCTTGAAAAAAATCAATATGTACAGAGCAAAGTAAACATGTTCAAAGAGTTTAAGGAAAAATATCAATCTGTCTACTAAATTAGTACAAGATCGGGAGCATGTGACATTGTAAATGTCATAGTAACTTTTCTCAATGCTGAGACAAAATAGCCAACACTCACAGGTTAAAGGAGGAGAGGTTTATTTAGTTCACAGTTTGTAGAGGTTTCAGTCCATAATCGGCTAGCTCTAAGGCAAAGTGGCATGGCAGAGGGGCATTGCAGAGGAGAAACAGTTCGTGGCAGGCAGAAAACAGCTAAAGCAAGCAAGTTCAAATGATCTTAGCAGCTTCTTTCTACCTCTTTTGTATTCTAACTAGTCTACTGGGCTTAGGGCAGGTGCCAAACCAATCAATGGACTGATTGAGTAATCACACACCCTTAATTCCAGCATCGCACACTCTAGATCCAGCCACTTCCGAAAAAGCCCCCACCTATGACTTCATGAGGCTTTGGGGGGACATCTAGACACAAGCCATAACAGTGAGAAACCTCAAAAGTGGACTCACTCTGAGGCAAATGCATGGTGTCTAGATGGATACATCTGCACCTTACATCTGCACCTTCACACAGGCACACAAAAAATCAATCAGCTTAAGCCATATGCTAAGAGTCAGTTTAAAAATTGTGTTCTCATTATGATTTTGCCCAAGAAAATCAGTATTATTATAAGGACAAATTTGATAACATTTAATCCAATGGTGGAGAACTTGAAATGAGTTAAGTAAAGGAGAAGACTGATAAAGCTATTGCATTGTAATTTGACTATTAGAACATCAGTATTGTTATTAAGAATTGATATTGTTGTATTTTTTATTTCAAATCTTAATGAGCTACATTCTTAAGTTTTCTATATTCGACATTAAGGTATTGTCTATTTTGAAAGATGAACTTAGTTGTATTTTATATTTTTTGATATATTATTATATTAATATAGTATAATTATTTAATATATATTAACATGATTATATCACTATATTACTATATTATATATTAATTTTTAATTATTTGGAATAATAATTATGCTGTTAAACACTGGATATAAAAGTCTAATTACATACACTGATACTAAATTCAGTTTGGAATATAGTTTAAGTGGTTTTGATCCCACTTTTAAAAATCCTTCTATGCTTTTTATTAAAACCAAATATTTACAAAAAGATATAACATAAACCAAACAATAAAACTCATTGTTAAGCAAACATAAATGGAAAAATTATGCAAATTACTGATAAAATAAGCAAAAGACATACTTCAAACTTTGAGATGTTCCAGGATTTTAGTTATATTTTAACACACTTTTGAGATGCCTTTCATCCTTTCTCTTAGAATCCAGTTGATAATGTTATCATGTATTTTTGTTGTTTATCATTTCTAGAGCACAATTATTTTAATCATTGTTGTACTGAAACCTAAGGATTATAATTAAAGAAAAGGAGCAACTTTCCTCCCCCTTCCCTTCCCTTCCCTTCCCTTCCCTTCCCTTCCCTTCCCTTCCCTTCCCTTCCCTTCCCTTCCCTTCCCTTTCCTTCCCTTTTATCTTCTTCTCCAGGGCTGGGAATTGAATTCACGGCCTTGTACATCCTAGGCATCCTAGACTGCTGAGGGTTATGTGACTCGGCACACTGTCAGAACATTTTGTCTCCGTGTCTTAGTGTATTTTAACATTCTACTGCTGAGCCACATCCCTAGCCCCATATTTTCTTTTAATATATAGGTTTTCATTAATATTTTCTGGATTAATGAATGAGAGTGTCTTAATATCTGATAATCATAATAATTATACTAACCAAAATTTATTGTGCTACATCTTAGGCACTGCTTTTGATACATTGTTTGATTTTCATACTGGAGAGTTTAAAACACTTTGTCCAAGTTCAAGCTGCCAGCCAGTGATCAATGCAGTCCAGTCTCTCTTTCCCTGAAGTTGTTCTCTTCTTGTTCTGCAGCGTGTTTATGATTCAGTTTTTCTCAGCCTCAAACAAGGAGCACCCTGCATCCTGAACAGTGTTAGTAGAGAAGGGGAGTGGGTTGTCCCAGGTCGCTGGTGTGGCATCTGACTCCTCTGGACTGGGAGCCGAGGGGCTTGGTCTCTGACAAGTGCTCACTTGCGGGCTTCTGCTTCTCAGATGTCCTCTCCTCCTCCTACAGGTTTGTTAGGGTGGCAAACTGACATCTTACAAGCAGTGTGATGTAAAGTTTGCCCTTTTCTGGGCCCTCATCAGAATTTTCATTGGCTCAAAGAGGGAAACTAGATGGGAGCTTTGAGGCAAATGCATTTTGAATGGGAAGTCACTTTGAGTTTGCATTTTTATTGAATGAACAATATGCTGAAATAACTTAAAAATGCTTATTACTTGCTTGGTCGATGGACTTATTTACTAATTTATTTTTTCTTTCAAATTTTAATTTTTATTAGCATATGTTTGGGGTATGCAGTGGTTGCATTCATAGTAGGGAATTGGTACGTGCATATAACACATCTTAACTCTTTCTATGTCCTATCTCTCTACCTCTTGGTCCCTTTCCCATTTACAAAACATCTCTTCTGTTTCCTATTATCTTTTACTAATTTTTAAAAATTAGATTTAAATTCATACTTTTCTCTTCTGTTTCTACCCTTTTCTCTTTCACTCAAATCAATCCAAAACAATCAAACTATACAAGAAAAGGTTGTGTTCATAGTTTGAGTCTAGAATGTTTGGAATCTAAGGGAATTTCCACTTTCATTTTGGATGAATATGTTTATGGGCGTTAGGTTTCAATACCATTAGTTTGAATGTGAGCTTTCGTGTATGTTTACTCGCTTGCTCGCCAGAGCACTAGATATAAATGTGGAGTAGACTGCTAAGGGTTATGTGACTCGGCACACTGTCAGGACATTTTGTCCCTGTGTCTTAGTGCATTTTAACAAAACCTTCCTCTCCAGATGGTGCCCAATTGCTCTTAGTATATTTTATTACTGATACACAGCCATTCAGAGCACCTATCAAGGCCTGTTTTGCTTTTGTGTTCTAATAGATCTTGACACCTGAAATACTTCATCAGATGTAGGACTGGACTCTTGATCTTGCACTTCAAAGTCTCAGAACTGTGACAGAAGTTTCTCTTCTTTATTAAAAAATAAAAGCAAGAACAAAACTCAAAATATACTGTAAAAATGTTCACTACAATACAGTATAAGACAATGAATGGTAAAGCCCTGGCTTTGTTTAATTAATCAGTATGGATCATAACACTCTGGTATCCACTGAAGGACAATTTAAATATGATTCCCTCCTCAATTATTTTAACCCCAAAATAGAAAACATTTAATTCCAGTCAGAGATGTTTAACCCAAAAATAGAAAACATTTAATTCCAGTCAGAGATGTTATTTAACATATTTTTCTTCCAGAGTTGATGCAACTGTCTACCTTACTTCTGGATGACCTATAAAGAATGAAAAATAATTGGATAATGCACTTATTTTGTAAACTGAGAAATGTGTCACAGCTGGGCAAATATTGCTGAGTCAGCCCTTGTCCTTTTAACCCTTTCACTTGCATTAAAAATTCTCATTTTCATACTTCCAACGGACTTCTTAAGATAGATTTGAAAACAAGAGCCTTTGGCCAGAAGGAGCAGGACTCCCCAGTTACCGCAGTCCCGGCTTGGCTGGAAGGCTGTCTGCGGATGGACGGGATTGCCGCAGCCAGGAGAATGCAGGATGAAGGCCGAAGCCTGCAGGCTGAGGAAACACCTCTGGAAACCTGCCCGACGGAAACCCAGAACGGCGTGGGGACACTTTCGTGCCACAGATTGCCTGGAATCGGTCCAAAAACATCTTCTGTAAGAGGAAATGAAAGAGGAAATAAGTTGTTAATCCAAAGGGGTGAGAGGGTTGGGGTGAGAGTTGAGAGGAGGGTTGAAAGGAGAGAAAAAGAACTGAACTGCGAAGGTGAGGATATGCCGAAGAGGGGAAGTGGGTAGTTGGAGCTAGAAATGCGAATAAGCTCACAGAGCTAAGGAGGAAGTGAGGGCTGCTGGGAAGGTAAACACACCATAATGGAAAGGGCAGCCTTGCCAAGAACAACATCAAGATAATTAAAGGAAAAAGCTAACATAAATGTGAGGAAAAAGAGAAAACTGCTGAGTAGGTCTTAAATATAAGAACATTCCAACTCAGCGTTCCCTCAATGACAACATAAACAGGAAAAGGAAGAGAAGTGTTCTGCAGTGGCACTCACAGATATGGCACCCGTTGATAATTGAATTATCACTCAGTTTTCTGTTGACTCAGGTATCGAGGGGTGCACTGGGTGGGGTGAGACCTATAACCCCAACTGTTTATCTCCAGTATGTTCTGGGTCCAGTATGTTCTATTTGTCCTAAGGCCATGATACCCGGATACTTTATTAATTTCCTGAATTGTGTTACTTTGTAGTGCTAATGCCTAGAATTTAGTAAGCTGTAACCAAGTCATTTATCTCTTTTAAAATATAAGACTTTCTCCTGCTCTTTTCAGGCTAATGGTGCTCCTGAGAAATGATGCTGAAAGATGACCAAGCTTGTGTCTAAGTACAACACCAGCCATACACATCGTTCATGCTGTTCTGAAGCAGTTAATGTCAAGCTCTACTTGTGTTCCCTTTTAGTTCTTCAGCATTTCACAGTCTTCTCCCTAGAATAGGATGACTGGAATCTTCTCCAAGGAGAAAAGAGTTATAAAGATTATAAGCAAATAAAAATAACACCCACTTTTTTTGTACAGAGATCCAGATTAGACTTCTAAATTGGTCAAATGAAGCAATGTTGGAATTTCTTCACTAAATTATTACCAAAAATAATATTTATATATAACCTCAGTTATTATAAAAGACTATAAAAGACCTGAAAATATATTTTCCTATGTGATGAAATTTGCCAATCTAATTTTTTCCTTAATATTTCCCTTTAAAAAAATTTGAAAGTTTTTTTGTGTCTATGCAGGTTTATAATACTAGGTGGATATCACTCTGAAAATGCACACCAGTGTATAAAATTCTAGGACTGGCTAAATAAACCCTATATTGTTTTATGTCCACACTTTGGTTAATTTTACAAATTTATTCTCATTTGGCCTTTAAAAATATTTTTGTAAGTTGTTTCTTTGCTAGTATATCATTGCTGATATAGCAATTCATAAAATCAGCTTGGCATATTTTTCTTTTGCCAGAGAAATTGGTGACAAGTAAAATAAATGAGAAACTCTAACTTTCACTCTTACATCACTGTAAGAACTTGAGAATTTATCAGTAGCATCTGGATGTTCTCAAAATTCAAAGAACCAGGAAAGATTACATTTGAATGGACAACCTCCTTTATAGCCAGGGGATCTATTTGGCTGTAAGATAAGCAGGTGTGCCGGTCCCCAGGAGACACACTGTACCTGTGTGACAAAAAGAATAAGCTAAGTAAGAAGGATGAAAAAGAAAGGTTTTCTTCTAGAGGGGATGGGACACGAAACTAAGATTATAAAAAAATTCCCTGAGAAAATTGGGAGCGTAGGACCAGGTTATTTGGATCCACCAGAAGACAGAACGCTGAAGACAGCTTGCGACCATGCAATCGAGGTTCAAGCAAGCAGAGGAAGGAGAAGGAGTGTTGCTGTGCTGACACATCCCAAAGCACTCGCTAGCTGACACTTCTCAGCTGGAGTCAAAAGTCCCACAAAAGCCTATGGAATGGATTGTTGTTGCATTTCGGAATTGAAGATGTAGAATTGGGCCAGATTATACTATTTAAATGGACTCCCTTTGTATTGCTACCTATTGGAAAGAGATGTTTATAATTCACCATTTTTCATAAAGAAAAAGAACACTGGTTAAGGTTATTCTTGTTTTACTTGAGGAAAATATTTATGCATGTGATTTATATTTCTTGTCATATAACTTTTGAACTATGACCTCAAAGAATTTAAAACTATTTTTCAGCACATTCAAGAACACCTCTAGCCCTCAACTATTTATGGTGCTAGGGCACAGTAAGTCTGGAACAACTAAAATATAGAAATACCTGGAGATTCTGATCTAGAAAAAGCCTGAACAATTGAATCTCCTCAACTGTCAGCACAAGTTTTACTAGAAGGGGAATGGAACCCAAAGCAAAGTCAAACAAAGGATGTAGAGTACAACCCTATGAAGCACCCACGGGAAACTGAACTTCAAGTTAAACGTTCCTTCCATCTGTTAGAAAAAGTTGCTTTAAGGCTCTCTCAAGGAAAGCAGTGTATTTTCTTGCACACAGTGGAAGCTCAATATTTGACATACTAAGTTGAAAATAGGGTTCAGATGGTTTTTATGAGTAAAAATTCCTTGTTCCTTGTAAATATTCAATTACATAAAATTACATACACAATGTTTGAAACAAATTTCCACTAAAAGTCTCCTAGATGCTGAAGTGAGGATACATTAAGTCCAGGTTTCATCTTTCTTCCAAGTAAGATCAGGGGCAGACAGAGACACATTTATCTGGGCACACAAACCACACTTTATGACAACTCAGAACATATCATTTGCTTACTGTGTTGTGTTCAAGGTACCCAGAGAGCCTCCTTGAAGAACTCCATCTCTTCCTCAGTTCCTTTAGGACCATCTGACAAAATTTAAGCAATTGCTTTTTCTTTCTTGGGACAGATTTTACTAGGTGTCATGTTCTTATTGTTCACTAAAATGTCATAAGAAGAAAAGCATTCACAGAACCATTTCTTCCTTTGGCTTTGAGTGCAATTGGCTGCCAGGATGCATGAGGGCAAGTTTGTGGGAATGGTGGTTATCTAATAACAGCATTTTAAATACATCCTTACTTTTTGTGTTGTGTTTGGAAACCACTTCCTTACACTGCAGGTTTTATTAGTACTTAAAACTAAGCTTGAATTTTCCTGCTTCTTGGGCAAATAAAAAGTGGGATCCTGATAGTAAATCAATTCTTCCTAATAGATGAAAATCTCCCCCTTGAGCCTTATTTTGAGAAAGATAGACTATTTCCAATCTCAGAGTCTGAAAGGCTGCCCTCGGTTGGGATAAATCATTGGTAAGTCCCCTAGAAGACCCTTGTCTATGGTTGAGGAGTAAAAGAGGAACCAAAGTTAGATTTTTGCCTCTTCTTTCCTCAGAGGAGAGCATGGTAACTCACTTATGTACCAAGCAAAGAAAAATAATTTTATTAGTTTCCTGTTGTTCCTGTAACAAACTACCATGAACATAGTGACTCAAAACAGCATGGATTTGTTCTCTTACAACTTGGGAGTTTGGAAGTCTGAAACCAGTTTCACTGTGCTGAAGTTCAGGTATTAGGAGGATGAGGCTCTTTTGAGCTACTCTGGGAAGAGATTGATGTCCTTGCCTGGTCCAACTGCTGGAGCTGCATTCCTTGGCCCATGGCACATTTCTCTGTCTTTGAAGCCAGCAGCTTAGTAGCTCTTTTCTCCTCCCGCTTCCCTCTGCTCTCTCACCTTGGCTTCTTTTCTCCTGTGACCACATCTCCCTCTGCCTTCCCTGTATGAGGAGCTGGGGTTACACTTTGGGCACACCTGCAGAATCCAGGCTGCTCTCCTCACCTCAAGACTTTAACTTGATGATGACATCTGCAAAATATCCCTCGCTTTTTGCCATGTGAGGAAACTTTCAAAGGTTCCAGAGATTAACATGGATATTTTCGTGACCTCCATTCAGGCTGTCACACGATCTTTCAGCCTTTTCTCAGAATGGTAGGCTATGAATAGGTGATTTACTATGTTTTACTCTTGTGAAAATTTACAATTAAAAAGCCCACAATTGTTTCAACAGAGGTATCAGGGAATTTCTGAATCACAGAAATGTAGTTGTGTCTCCTGCAAGAATTTAGGAAAGAAAAGCATTTTTATAGTTATTTGTGAATTACAATAAAAACTAAACATTACAAGAAAATCCAGCTTGAGCATGAAAGCATCTCTGTTCTACAGATGAGGAAACTGAGGCACTGTGAGATTATGTAAATTGCCCATAGTCATAAAAGAGTGATTGATGAAAACTCAGATTCAAATTCATATCCTAGGCTTAATCTACTCTACTAGAATGAAGAGTGGAGGGTAAGGCTTGATTCCAAACTGATCAGTGAGTCAATTCATGCATCAATCTTTTTGTTGGGACTTCCTTGGTTCATCTAGAGTACTCTCTTATTGTTGCCCTTTGTTGTCCTCTTTCTTTCTTGTCATCATTTTCTGGATGACTTTCTCAGGCTCAGATTTTCTGATCTATTCAAGACAGCTGAAATATATATATATCTCAAGCCTATACTAAGAGCTTTATCTCTCTTCACCATTTATTTAGCCCTCATCTGTACAATAGGAGCTGTGATGCTCCCATTTTGTAGGACTGAGACACACAAAGGAGGAGAAATTTGTCCAAGGTTAAACAACTGGTAGATAGTAGAGTGAAGACTTGAAACGATCATTTTCCCCATCCTGTCAATTTTAAATCTGCAGTGACTTGACCTTCAGCTGTGTAGGTCGTAAGAACAGAACTGGAACTCAAGCCCAGGTCTCTGACTTCAGACTTCTGGCTCTTGATATGCACCATGCTTTGTATGAAATATGGTCCTTACAAGACTGTGGCCACCTCGCGGGGTGTGGCCTTTTCACCTGTCATCCCCCACCCCACCCGCAAGTGGCAAAAGCTGATTTAGTCTCAGCAGAGCAGAAAGGCAGCTGTTGCACATATGCTGCAAAATAAGGCACTGCGGAAGTGTTACCCTTGTTTCATCTCCTTGAACAAATTTCCACTCTCCCATTCACTTGCCACCACACAAAGCGTAGCTTTCTTTTGCAAGAGGATAATCTGATTGCTACTTTTGCTTCAGAAAACTAAGAGGTTCATATATCTTGCCTAGGAATGTTTTTCAGTCCCAGATCCTATAAAAATATTGTGGCATGAGCAGTCCAGCTGAAACTACAGAACGCTGGGAAAATGAGTCTGCAAAATGTGCTGAACATGTCAGTCATCAATCAGCATAGCATAGAACAACGGTTCTCCATAGAGCCAGGTACGGGGAGCTAAGGACACGCCTGCCTGTAGGGCCAGGCGGAGGTCTCAGGTTTATTTTCTGCAAAACTACCCAAACCCATCTCAGTCTTGACCAGGGAATCCCCCGAACCTGTCTTGTGGAGTCCTGACATTTTCACAGAGGTGATAGAAAACATAGAAGTAGTCTCATACTTTTAAAGACTTCAGAAAACATATATACACACAAAATCGTATGGAAATATTTTATAAACTTTATATAAATATATAATGCATTTCATATTTATAATCCACTGATGCACAAGATTTTAAATTAACCTGCAAATAAAAAAAATTCTCTGACTCCTCTTTGTTTCAGTGAAAGCATCGAAACAAAAAGATTTTAAAACTTGCTAAGGGCATTAATTTGGGTGTTATATGGAGAGGTGGATTTGGAATGGGGGAAATGAGGCTTTCATTAAAAATAATGATTCAAAATCTTAAAAAGAAATCCCCCCAAAGAGTTTTTGTAGACTTTCAGTGCAAATTACCAAAAATGTTTATTACTAGGAGACGTCTCATCCTAATCTGTGCAGGTCACGGCTTTCATATCTTCCCTTACTATTTCTGGCAGAAGTGTTCAGTTTTTATAAACACAGCCGACGCTCAGTGAACTGCTTCCCTCACATTTTAGATGAGTCTGTGACCGCCGGGCTGGACGAGCTGTCGTGCTGAGCCCTCCTGGGACACTGTCTCTTCCCTTGCAGCTCTAGCACCAGCTCAGGGGGCGTGGCCGGCCGACATACCCACAGGACTCGCAATAGTCTCGTAGGAATAGATCCAGAGCTCGGGTGAGACCACAGTGCCGGGTTTCCAACAGCATCCTAGGCAGGGCCTGGCGTTCGTTTTAATTGGCAACCTCACCGTTCCTCTCCTCGTGAGCGTGCTCTGCAGGTGGACACGCACCTCATATAAGTCACTTGTCAGCACAGCGCGCTTCTCGGATGCGACAGGTTGGCCATTTGTCAAGGCGACTGCTGGTAATGGATTTTCATGTTTGTTTTATGAAGAGTTTCATTCAAATTCTTTGAAGAACTTTGGCACCACTAAGCGAAATTGGCACAGCGTGTGACATGAACCTCGGAGCAGTGAGCTAGTGCCATGAGGCTGCTTTTGGTGGGTGCTGAAATTCCAAGAGAACTGGTCTGCCCTGGCTGAGACCACCAGGGCAGAGCGTGGCTGGGAGACACCCTCACCAGGTGGGCGTGCATTATCTCAGGACTGCTGGGCTTAGGCCAGAGGGGTGGGCCCAAACTTGTGTCCAACTCCCCCAGGTGTTTCAGCATTTTGCTCTCGACTTAGTGGCCAAAGATCAGCCCTGGCGCACCCTCCCTGGGGCAGCTGCATGCAAGGCTGGGTGAAGGCAAGGAGTGCTGGACTGTGGGGGTCCTCAGAAGACAGGAGTGTGATGATTGTCCTCCTTCCACCTGGCCATGGGGGTGCTCGTCTTGCTCCCCTGGTGACCGTGAAATACAGTAGATGGACAAAATCTTCTTAGAGTAGCTGGCTTAAAGATGTAGAGTGGAGTCCCACGGTGAGTCAGGCCTGCCACGTCCAGCGGCACACAAGCCCAAGCCCTGTTCTTCACCCTCCCTCCATGGGGCCTGAGCTCCTAGAGGGAGGAACTGGCAGAGTGCTCAGAGACAGGACACGCCTGCTGGAGTGTGACAAATGAAAAACTTTAAAATGACATTTCCTTTTTACAAGTCAGACATTTAAGTGGGTCCTTTTTATGGAGCATTTTCCAATTTTATGTCACCTAAGAGACTTTTGCGTTTCTTACAATTCTTCTGCACATTAGAAATGAATTATAGTCTCATCCTCTTGAGAAAAGAATTTGGGGGAATTTGTAAAGCAGACAAAGGCCACCTGTGGCCTGAGATAGACCATTCAACTGGAGATGTCTTTCTTTTTGACTGATAGACTGGTACTAGTGACAGAGAAAAAGAGATAGAATGGCAAAGTTTCAGTATGAATGTAGTGTTTGGTTCTTTTGGTAAATATTTTTACTGTCTCTCCCACTGTTTAACGTGTTTCTCAGTGTTTGTTTGGGGAAATCCTTGTGGCCAGAAATAACGAAATAGCAGCAGGCTGACATTCCAAGCCACGGTGCCCAGGCAGCAGGGTGATGCACCCCAGGCTGGTAGCCACCTTTGGCATGGGCTTTGTGCTGGGCGTTGTGATAACTTTGCATGCTCTCCCTAGTTTTACTCTCACAACAGCCTTAGGAGGAAGGCATGGTTTTGCAGTCTGCAGTTCCCACATGTGGTATCAGAAGCCCAGAAAGAATTTGGCGGAGTTATGAACCCAGGCCTTCTGGTGCAGAGTTCTTTCTGGAGACCACTGCTCTACCTGCTGGCTGACTTCCAGCATGTGGACTGGCCTTTGGCCTTTTCCTCTGATTTTTATCTTATAGGGTTGTGACTGGCATCTCAACAGGCCCTGTAAATGATGCTATTAAGTTTCTTGAGAACTGGATCCAGTTTGCTTTTATATCTAAGAGGTACTAACTTTGTGTTTGCTGGGTGATTGAATTGAACTTAATGTTTAGGCCTCTGTGAATTCTGTGCTTCAGAGAATTGGAAAGGGTCACCTTTTCTTTCCATAATGTGACACCAGCGAGGGCAAAGCACTCTCCCCTGGCCAGTGAGAGAACAACAGATCCCAGAATTTGGTCAGTGTACAGCTGACCTGCCCAACGGCAATGCACAGTGAGGAGTAAAAGCATTTATTGGGATGTAGTTGCCTGTGGCTTTTGCAAGATGAGGTTAGAAAAAGCTCTGGAGGGTTTTTCCCCTCTCAAGTTTACATCTTCATGAGCATCAGCAACATGGAAAGCATCAATAAGATGGAAACCAGGTCTTGGGAGGAAGAGTGGAAGGCACTGGGAACATTACCTCAGAAAGAAGCTTCTGTGAGCATTAGTAGCATTTGTAATTCACGTGGTCTAGTATGAATAATGAAATTCTCTTATGGAATATTCTGTTCATAAAGTTCACTTTGCATGTGTTCCATAGAATATGGTACAAAGCAATCTTACCACAGTTATCTTAAGAAGTTAAAAAGCAAATACTTTATAACCGGTACTGGTTTTCTTGAACATGGGCAGGAATTTGATTCCCATATTCACAGCTATTTCCCCAGCACTTAGAATAGCACCAGGCATTGTTCAAGTGCTGGGAAATATTTGTTGAATGACTATGAACGAAGGAAGTGTGCCGATTGCTTAAAAACACTGTGTTCCCAAGGATCTCATTGCCTCACTATTGATGCCTTATTCTAGTGTTTTGAATTAAAAAAAAAGAGACACTATGGGGGCCGGGGATTTAGCTCAGTGGTTTTGCTGCCTGGTGTGCAAGCACAAGGACCCGAGTTCGATCCTCAGTACCAAAAAAAAAAAAAAAAGAGACGCTAAAATGAAATCTTATATAAATGAATATACAAATATAATATTTTTAATTAATATTTTTTCCTTATTTTATAGCTATTTATGGTAATAAAACTGTGTGTGACAAAACAATTCAGAATCCCTGACTCTGAATGACAGTTGCAGTCACATAGCAGCTTCAAAATCCAATTTATTTCTGCCTTCCATTTTGCTTGCCTCATACTTTACCAGGAAAATGTTGGTTTACACAGAAAGGTAGTTTGCCTTGCAATCTCAGGATATTTTTCGATGAAACTGATTTGGGAGCCTGAGAGAACTAATAGAAAATGTTTGTTTCCAAGTTGAATCATTAAGGGTAAAATACTGATCTGCTCACAAACATCATCATCAATATGTCAGATCAGAAGCCTCACACAAATGCTAAGAGTATGTACAGTATGAATACCTGCTAGGCAGTATGCCAGGAAGGGAAGGTGCCCATGGGTCTGCTTGATTCTTACCTAGGTCTTTACGGTGTTCTCCAGTGTTTGGTGTTCCAAAGAACATTGGGAGTGTGAGGTAAAGAGGTGGAGAGGTAGCAAGGAAGCTTCATTCGTGGTTGGGACTTTGCCTGACTTATGCATTTATTCATTCATCTATTTGTTCATTCTCAAATATTCACTCAAGTATCTAGTGTAAATAAAGGGCTCTTCTGTAAAGATCTTAACATAAAACTGACTATAGATATCTAAGTCTATGTTGGGAAGATGGAGACTCTTGTGAGAATAAGATAATGTAGTTCACAGAGCTTGATGAAACAAAAAATAAATGGTACGGGGTGGAGTGGTTAGTGAAGTGCTGCCTAGTTGCCATGTCTTTGAGTTACTTCAAAATAGGAATATGCTTGGCATTCATCACCCGTTGTGTATACAAGAGGTGACCGAAATATGCAGTGAATGTTTAAATTAGGAAATTATTACAGTAAATGACACCTTGCCACCAATTCCCCTCAAAATACTCTCCCTTGCTTCAAACTCTTGCCACTTTCTGAAGTCATGGAAGATGCTATGGAAGTCCTCTTTTGTGAGTGTCTGGACAAGGCATGATCAAGAATATGGTGAATGCTGCTACCAAGTGGCATTCAACAGAAAGGAAATCTTGTAAAAACATTATGGTGTGTCCTCATCCACCTTATTCACTGGATTTGGCACCATGTGACTCCTGGCTTTTCTCCAAAGTCAAAATGACCATGAAAGGTGTTTTTAATCTATTCAGGATATCGAGGCAGCCATGACAGTGTAACTAAAGACATTCATGAAAGAGGACTTCCAGAACTGGTTCAGAAAGTGGCAAGAATGATGGGATAAATGTGTTCAAAGCTATTTTGAAGGAGATCAATGGCAACATTTGTTTAGCTGTAAGGAAATTTTTATTTAAACATTTGATGTAATGTAGAGTCATTGTTTTGCAGGAAAGATTTGATTTTACAAACTGTGGGAAGGCAAGAGCAACATGAAAGAAGCACATTCCTTGAGTTGAACCTTTTAGGGTGGCCTTAGCCATGTATCATCCAGTGATGAGTGGCTCAACTCACTCTGAGCCAAAGTGGAAACGTAAACGAGGTCAGTTGTTCCTGAAAACTTTGAGCACCTCCCGAGTGCTTTGAATTATGGGGCACACTGTGTTGTACCAAATCACTGGAGATTTATTTGAATTTGATTCAGCTGCCAAGTAAATAGTTGAAGCTTAACAGTTGGAGCTCAGGAAGCTCACGAACCCTTAGCAGTAATGGTGCTTTTCCCCCCTCCTCCTGTGTCATATGAAGATTACCTGGGAATTTAATTCAAAACATCATAAGATGTGCATAGACCCTCCACCCCATGGAAGTTGCCATTTTTACACAGAAACCTGCCCCTCTCTGAATAGTTTCTAGCTGTCTTCTTCTTCCTCTCAAGCAGTGATATCACCATTGCTCAGATTATCACGACTTCTGGGAGAAAGGAAAGAATTAACAAGTATTCAATCATTATCACCTGTAATTGGAACTGGAGACTCTGAAATGTAAAGTACGAGAAGTGAGCAGATTAGCGGGATGGAAAGGAAGCAGGGCTGTGCTAACTGGCTGGAGTTAACCTTTTAATAAAGCATTCCTTTGACCCGGGTTTGGGTCCTCTCTTGTGGCACGACACCTCTGGTAACTTCGTGGGAGAGACACACAGGTCAAATCTGGTCATGGGAGGGGGCTGTGGTTTCCCGTTCTAGCCGGAGGCCCAATTCAACGTCAGGTAAAGGTCAAGTGAGGTCAACACATATCATTGCAAGGAAGCGGCAGCTGCTCTCTTGCCCCGAGTGCTTTTCAATTTGGAAGAATGGAGGGAAGCAGCTTCTCTCTGAATCACTGCTTTCCCAGACTTATGAATTTCAGAACCTCTTGTACATTCCATTGCTTTCCAAAACACAGACTTCTTTCAGGCTTCCTTGCACACAGATTGCAGTGATGTGGGCAAACAATTTTGACAAGATATGCAGCTTTGAGAAAAGGCACTTTAGGGTTACAAGGACATGAACGGTTGCCGGCCTCTCTGTAGGGGCTGGGGCTAGGAGGTGTGATTTTCAGTGCGTGAGAGGGAAACCCAGACTGCAGGGCCTCCAGGCCGGGGGGTCCCTGGTGGTCCTTGAGAGCATACACACATCGTCTGCCTAACCCCAGCTTGGAGAAGAGCAAATGAGCATTTTCCGTCTGGGCTCCAGAAAAAAGGGAAACAAACAAACAAACCATATCTCATTTAAGGCATTTTGCTCATCCCTCTTGTATCTGAGTTCCAAAAACCAACTCATGAACACCACGAACACTTATTGAACACCAACTCATATGCACAGCGCTGGAGAATGCTGAAGAAGAAATTGAAGATCTTCACTCTGTCTTTGAAGAACTGCCCCCCGAAATCAGAGCTGAAAGCTTGTGAAAGCGGATGTAAATGCTTATGAGACAGCAGAGAAAGGGCACATTAATACTTCAGCAAAGAGGGCGGTTGGACAGGAAACGCCCTGTCCCTCCCCACTGACATTTGAGGGCACTGAGGTTCTCCAGCTAGCTTCCCTTTTTGTAAAAAAATAAGACTTTGGACCACTTATTAATTTTCTTCAGCCTTCTCTGCCTGCTCTTATTCTCATTTTCATCTCATCATCAACCATTGGGCTCCATGCTGGTTGGTTTGAACAGCAGTGCCTCACACCCGTGGGGCATGGTGGACAAGGAATCAAACACCTGTGGAGGAAAGCAAAAGAAAAAATGAGATAGATTTGAATACAGGTCTTTGAAATAAGAGAATGACAAAATGCTCCATTGTCTGCTTTAATAATCAAGGTCCTACTTTCTATATGTACACAGTTTACTGAATACATATGGTAAATGATAGCATAAATTTCAAGACTATGTTTTGGCCTATGAAAGGAAAGAGACTGTAGAGAGAATAAGATAGGGAAACGAAGAATTCAGAACAAAGGCAGATCCGACTCTGATATCCTTTGAAATCCTAGAAAACAAATCTTGCAAAGGAAGGCAGTAGCTGTAGCTGCAAGGCAGCACAGTTCTGTGGAGGACCAGGCACTCTGCGGCCAGGGTGCCCGTGCTTAGCCCCAGTGTGTTCTGTGTGATTTTGAGCAGCTAGGCTGTGAGAATGATGGGGAAAGAGAGGAAACCAGGTGAGACCCAGCACAAGTGGGACCCAAGATGACAGAAGAATCATATCAGCTCTAAGACTGGATCCCAATAAAGGATGCATGGCTGATTGTATTATGCAGAGAAGCCAGGCTGTTGTTGGTACCCTAAGTACTGGAGTACAGGGATGCGTCCATGGCAGTTAGGAGACCTCAGCCATTGCTGCTGTTTGATCCAGGTGGGTCAGACACCACTTGGTTACATTCTGTCTTATGTAATCTGTTTTAGTTCAGTGCGAAATGAACACTGAGCTTATCTGTCTTGACATCACCTTAAAAAATAATGTTCTGTTTTCCACCTCACTTTGCGCCTCTTTTTTTTTTGGTACTGGGGATGGTTCAAACTCAGGACCTTGTGCTTGCGAGGCAGGTGCGGTGTCACTGAGCTAAATCCCCAGCCCACTTTGCTCCTCTTTTTATGTCCTTTCTGCATGGTTCCTCTGAAATGTAAGGTCACACTTGTTTGTAGGTTTGTGGTTAGATTCCTTTATTCCTTTACTTACCCTCATGCATGACCTTTTCCAAAAAGTAGTTGTTCTCTTGATCAGGGCCCTAAACTTTGGGAGATTCATTTTTGTGCTTTGTCAGGAAGCACTGAGGCATCATAAGCCTGAGTCCAGAGAAAGTCCTGGTGTTCCTTGGCCTAAAGTTCTGCAGACTCAGGGAGCAGAAATGGACTGTAAGTCTGTGTACCTGTAGGAGTTCCTTCCATAGTTCAGGAACTAAGGCCAGTGTTTTCACTCTAGTTTTTATTGCTAGAACAAAATACCCTAGTCTGGATAATTTATAAAAAATAGATATTTTATTTGACTCATGATTCTAGTGGCTGAGAAATCCAAGAGCATTGTGCTGACATCTGCTCAGCCTCTGGTGAGGGTCTTTGTGCTGTGTCATAAGCAGCACAGGGCAAGTGTGCTAGCTCCAGTCTCTTTTCCTCTTCTTATAAAGAAAGCCACTAATACCATATGGACACCCCAGCCTCATACCCTAATCTAATTCCAATTGCCCAACAAAGGCCTTATCTCTAAATACCATTAATATAAGATTTGGGGGATTAAATTTCTAATGCATGAACTTCTGAGGGTCACACTCAAGTCATTACAAACTGTGGTGTAGTGAGTTGCCTGAGCCCATTTTCCATCTATGCTGGGCTCATTTTATATCTTACTGTTAGGAAGAAGCCGTACATTGGCTTTGTCATCACATAAATGAATGCAGGGGGATTTTAGGTATTTTCTGTAGGGAGAGTGGTCAGTTTATAAGCAGCTTCTAAAAGCAGGCCTGGTAGATATCCAGAACTGAAATTCTGGGACCCAAGCTGCTAGGAGACACAGGTACTGAGTTCTGGCTCTTCTTGAAGACCCTCTGTGCTGCTCTTACAGGCTTCCAGGAAGCCCTCCACCTTCTCAGGTAGTCGGTGACATATGGCAGCATCCCTAGCAAAGGTGTTGCAGTGGTTGCTAGAAGCCCTCCTTAGGCGGTGCATATCACTTTGCTGATTGTTAATGCTTGTGGGGGTTCCAGAGTCAGGTGTCCTGTGATTTCTATGGAGCGACGGCTGACATTACTGCATATGTAGGCAGGATAATGGCTCCCCCAAAAGGTTCACGTACTGATCTCCAGACTCTGTGAGTATGTGAGACTACATTCCATGGTCTGAATGTCAGTGCCCACCCCCTATTCGTATGTTGAATCCTTATCTCCAAGATGATAGTATTAAGAAGTGAGGTATTTCATAGGGTATTAGGTCATAAAGATTCCTGGCCCTTGATTTTGGACTTCTAGAACTACAAACAATAAATTTTATTGTTTATAAATGACCCTATCTAAGGCATGTTGTTATAGCAACCCAAATGGACTAAGATATTGGCAAAGATGGCTCAGAGTTGCAGAGAATTAGTGTTAGTAACCACCTGACTTTAAGAAGGAGAAATTATTCAGTGTTATCCAGATGGGCCCATCGTAATTTTATGCATTCTGAAAAGTAGAAAAGGGAGTTGGAAAAGAAAAGCAGAAAGATGAAAGCATGACAAGAAGTTAGCTGGATAGTGCTGGCCTTTAAGATGGAGAAAGGTGGACAGCGACTAAAGAAAGGGGGTGGTTTCTAGGAGCTGGAAAATGCAGGGAAGAGAAGTCTCCCTTACAGCCTCCAGAAAGAGCACAGCCTTACAGACATATTGGCTTTGATGTTGTGGGCATCCAGAATTAAAACATAATACATCTGTGGTGTTTTGAAGGCAATGCATTTGTGGTACTTTGTTACAGTAGCCATAGAAAACTGATATACTGTCCTAATAATGAACAGCATTGACTGTTGACATTCAGTCTTAGTTCTCAGATATCCTTGTCTTCTCAAGGATAGATTGAGTTCCAGCAACAAATTCTGGAAAGAGTTCTAAATAAGAACACAAGAACGGACAGGTAGTGATAAGTAGGGATCTGAAACAATAGTGTCATGGCTTTGATCACATTGCTGCAAATATAGCTATTTTCCCAACTCTAATCTCTTCCTCCCTATTCTGTCTAGTCTTTCCCTACTTTGAAAGTGAATCGTAAGCCTTTCATCAAATAGTGTGACCTTTATGTATGCTGATTTATAAAAGCATTGTGAGGGTGAGAATTACTAAAGCAGTTATGGAAAACAAAAATCAGCATGGTGTAGAATTATTCCAGCAAAGGTTAATACACTGAATAAAATTAGAATCACTCAGTTACTCTAAGGACATGAAAAATGAAAATATTCTCATGTGGTTGCTTGACCTCCAAACACAACCATTTAAGCATATTTGTGCTATTTAAAATTATAGGTGGAAATGTATGCAAAATCATAAAACTACTAATTTAAATATCTATTTTGAATGTCCAATATCATAGGGTATAGTTTATTCCTGTTTTAGGAGTGTACACCCTAAGTGTATAAATATGATTCCTGTTAATCTCAAGTGCTAAAATAAATGTTTGGTTCAAAAGACAGCTTCTTAACTAAGGTTTTTGTTATATCTTTAAACCTTAGGCTTTCAGAGAAGTGGAAGAAATGAAAAAGTAGTGTTTGTGTTCCCTAATTTCCAGACCTTCTAGCAACTAGAAATTAACTGAGATTGTTATACTGTTTAAGGAAGTAAAGAAAAAAATGAAAAGAAGAGGTTTTCAATATTTTGGAAGCAAACTTCAGAGTTTCAGTCAGATGTGTGTTCAAGAACAATGGTAGTAAGAAAACCGACACCTTCTCCCCAAACTTTGTAGAAGCTTAAAACAGAAAGCTATTTTTACTGCCTAAAATAAAGTATAATTGTTGTGAACATTTCTCACAGAAAGCTCTGTAACTAAAGGAAAATGGAATGCGGTGCACTGTATTTAACGACACAAGCGTATCTTTAGGTTTTCCTAGGCTTGGAGTCTATCCACCTCTGCCCACATTTTAGAGGAAATAATAGAGAGATAAGTGACAAGTGCCAATTTTGAAAAAAGACAGAACTTGGGGAATTAGAAAGATGATGAAGAATGTCAAAAGGTACCAAGGAAATTACCCATGGCATTTAAAAACACGCTGCTTTTTGGAGGAATAGAGAGAAAACCCCAAATCTTTCCATCTCAGTTCTGTGATTGTTTTATGTAAATGTAAAAGCCCATTTTTGAAATGTTGGCAGCTTTCTCATGATATTTGTAATATTTATTGAGTTAAATGTCTTTGTGCAGGAAGAAATGGATAAACTCTCTGGTCACCAAGGCAATGATTTCCTCTGTGGTGCTCTGAAATCTGGAGAGCTAAAGCTGCTTCCAGTGTTTCTTTGATCCTTATTTTTATAGTTCTTCAGAGGTTTATGGAAGGATCTGTGGTGGGCTCAATACAACTGTAGGGTTACTTTCATTGGCCCTGGTATATTAGACTGAGTTTTTCCATGACCTGTAGGGCTGCTGTTGCTATTGTTTGCATTGTCCTGGTTTCCAAGTAAAAAGTGTGTGTTGAGAGACCCGAGATTACCCACTCTATTAGTTTGTTTTATATGCATTCTCTATATAAGTTAACAAATATTTGAAGGAAATATTTATTGGAGTCAGAAAGGATAGGCATGATAATTTAAATTTAAAAGGAATATATTTCCTAATTTGGGCTCCCTGAGTTCATTCAGACCTAAATATTTTTTTTTCATTAAGTTCATTGCTACATTTTAGGTATACAATACAGTTACATTCATAGTTGGGATCTTGTACCTTTACATGATGTATCTTGGTTCTTATTTTTTCCCCATTTCCTTGCCCTCCCTTCACCCCCTCCTCCGTTCCCTATTTACAAAGACTTTGATTCCATTTTTTCCTTTTTTCGTATTTGTACTTTTCCCTTCTTTCCTTTCCCCTACACCTCCCACTTCCTCTACTCCTTTAGACCTTTTCTTCCTCTTTCACATTATCTATTATACCATTTGAACCTTATTTACACTTTTAGTTTTTCACACCAGAGAAACTATTCGATATTTACATGTGTGTCCTATTTATTTCACTTAAGAGTATGACCTCAATGTGCATCCATTTAGCTATAAATGTCTCTAGTTTCTCATTCTTTATGGCTGAGTAGTACTCCATTTTATAGAAAAACTGCATCTTCTTTATCCAGTCTCCAGTTGATGGGCATTTGGGCCATTTCCAAGTTTTAGCTGTTACAAGCTGTGCCATTATAAACATGGGTACACATATATCACTGTGGTATGATTCTTTTAATTCTTTTGGAAAGATACCCAGCAGAGGGATAGCTGGGTCAAATGGGACTATTAATTCTAGTTGTTTGAAGTATCTCCATATTGATTTCCACGGTGGTTGCACCAGTTTGCACTCCCACCAATGGAGAAGGGTTCCTTTCTCCCCACAGCCCTGCCAACATCTGTTATAGCTTGATTTCTTGATAGCAGCCATTCTTTGGGGTGAGGTGGAATCTCAATGTTGTTTTCATCTACATCTCTCAAATTACCAGTGACGTTGAACATTTTTTCATATGTTTATTTGCTGCTTTTACTTGTTTGTCTGAGAAATGTCTATTCATTTCAGATGCCCATTTTTGAATCTGGTCTTTATATTTGGGGGAGTCTGATTTTTTTTTTGAGTTCTTTATATATTCTAGATAATAGACCTTTGTCTGAGGAACATCTGGTAAAATTTTTTTCCCACATTGTAGGTTGTCTCTTAGTTTTGTTGGTGGTTTCTCTTGCAGTGCAGAAGCTTTTTAATAAGATGAAATCCCAGTTGTGGATTCTTTGTGAAAATTCCCATGCTACTGAGGTTTTGTTCATAAAGTCTTTTCCTACGCAAATGTCTTCAAGAGTTCTACCTAACTTATCTTCCAGCAAGTTTAGTGTTTCTGTCTTAATATTTAGATCTTTAATCCACTTCGATTTTAGTTTAGTGCTTGGTGAAAGATAGGGGTCTAGTTTTAATCTTTGGCAGGTTGAAGTCCAGTTTTTCCAACACCATTTAGTGAAGAGGCTATCTTTCCTCCAATGAGGATGGTTGGCTCTTTTGTTAAAGGTAAGGTAGCTGAGTATGTCTGGGGTTGTTTTTGTATCTTCTACCCTATTCCACTGTAGACCTAAATATTTTGACAGCAGTAAATGTGACTTTATTTTTAATTAAAAGACTAAAATTTAGCAGTAATTTAATTTCGGATTTTGTTTTTCAGGTAGAACATGCTCTAGGCAATACCTCTGACCACTATAATTAACACCAAACTTTTCCTAACAATATCTGAGTATGCTTTGAATTTGTTACTTTATTATCAAAACTACTGTTTTTATTCTTTTACTGTTCCTGATGCCCTCCATATCTGTTGAGCATGTCCACCTGGGCATTACTTCATTGTTCAAACTAAGTATGTTAGCAACTGAACTCATTGTGGTCATCATCCTCTGCCTCTTTCTCTGCAGTCACAGTCACTGAAGACTGTGGATTCCAACTATTTCTTATCTCATATTTTATTCCCTCTTATCCCCCTGCTGTACTTTACCTCCTGCACTGCTATTTTGACCCAAGCTGACATCAGGTAAGCCTAGATTCCTTCACTGCTTTACTTATTTCCCTAGTTTCAGTCTAATCCCCATTCATTCTCTCTTCTACTTTAATGTCAGGCAAATCTTTCCCAAGTACAAATGAAATCACATTATTCCTCTTTGAAATTCCTCAGTGACACCCTGTTGCCTATATGACTGTCCAAATTCTTCTATAGAGTAAACAAAACTCTTTAGGATATATATTAATATACAAGTCTATTATTATTTATTATTAATATATACCTATTATTAACATATACTAATTTACATATACTAATAACACCTTTTGAAATTGCTTCATGGATGTTCTAATATGTTTTCATAGATTTTTCTTTGCATTTAAATTTGAGATATTCTATTGTCTTGTTTTTCTCAAGTTTAGGACTCTTTTCTTATCCATGTCAAATCTATTAATGAGATTATAAAAAGCATCCTTTGTTTTTTTTTAGATAGTTGTAATTTCTAGCCTTTTCTTTAGATTCTTGAATTTTTCATCTCTTTGCTTATGTTACTTATCTGAATTTTCATAGTTTCTGCCTTTTCCATTAGACTCCTTGACAGATTGTATTAAATAGCTTTCCCATTGGTGAGTGAAATATCTGAAACCTGCAAATTAAAGGAGGAGAAGCTTGTTTGGTTCATGATTTCAGAGCACTGAGCCCATAATTAGTGAATTTTAAGGTGGAACCATCATGGTGGAAAGATGAGGTGAAACAAAGCTGCTTAGTTCTTGGTAGCTGGGAGACAGACCAGCAGAATAGTGCTGGAGAAGGGGCCAGTGACTATAAATGTTACCAAAGATCAAACCTCCATGACCCACACAGAGCCACCCAAAAGTGAGATTTACTCACAAATAAATCAAAGTGACAACCTAGCTTAGTTTTACATTCTACTCCTTTTCAACTTGATACCCAAAACATCTTAAACCATACCTTATCTTCAAATACATAATAAAAAGTTAATGATTCTACCTAACATGATACAACTATCCTATGTACAACTGGAAATGCAACGGTTTGTTCCCCAAAGTCTCAATAGTTCCAGCATTACTCAGAAGTCCAAGACATGGGTCTGGGGATGTAGCTCAGTGGTGTCGTGCCTGCCTGACAAGCGGAAGGTCCTGAATTCGATCCCGGAAAAAAAAATATCCAAGACCAAAGTTATTTCTGAGACTCAAGACAAGCTCATATCTGTGAACCTCTGTAAAATTCAAAATGTGATTTATAATGTCCTAATATACAATGGCACAAGGTAGATGTTTTTTATTCCAGAAGGAAGGAATAAGGAGCTAGAACAGAATAGGAATAAACTAAACAGGGCAAACCAAGCAGGGCAAACATAAAGTTCCACAGCTCCATGTCTGGCATCTGGACCATACAATGGTGAGATGTGGGTTCCAAAGATCTTAATGGTCCCACTTCTATGGCCTTGATGCTTACAGTCCAAATATTTTTTCTCTTGGACTGGCTCTGCTCACTGCCTGCGGTTTTGCCTAGTAGACATTCCACATTCCTGGCTTCGCAACATCCTCAGGTCTCCCTTGCACTTTTGGCTCCATTTCCGTAGTTTTACACCCCTGCCCCCAGGGATATATCACCTGGCCTCCTTGACCTTCCTTTGAAATTTAGGTGGAAGCCTCTCTGACCTCACAGATATTGCATTCTTTACATCTAAACAACCAGCATTATGTGGACAACGCTAAGGTCTGGTGTCACTGAAAGCAGCAGCCTGGGCCTGTCGGACCATGACTGCAGCAGCCTTTCAGTGCCTGGATGGCAGAACACAGTGAAGTGAATCCCAGTGAACCAATTTCCTATGAGACCCTTTTCAAAAAGTGCCCCAAAAGTCCCTTCTCAAATGAAAGGTTTATACTTTTGCACCCTGAGATAAGAGATGCCCCAATGATTCTAGAAATGCATCTTCTTCTTCCAGTTTAAAATACTTGGTTGATTTTAATGGCACTGATCTCAGCAATCACACCTCCTTGGGCCTCAACTTCACATATTCTTCTTTTTGAGCCAAAATTGAAGTGTTTTAAGTCTTTTTGTTCTGCTTTTTGCTCCCACTTCTCACTATAAACCTGCCTAAAAATAACCAGAAGAACCCATGCCATAGCTTGAATGTTAGGCTGCCTTGAAATTTCCTCTGTTAGATTACTAGAGCACTTCCCTGAACTCAGCCTTCCTTAAAGCCTTAGGACATGGGAAAAATGTAGATAATTTTTTATTTTTTGTGTAACATGCACAGCCTCTAGTCTGGTTCTCAAAGGAGTCCTCATTCCTGACTGAAGCCTCATGAGCCTGACATTTACTGTATGCAATTCTATCAGCTTTCTGGTCCTCTGACCTCTGACAAGAATCACCCATCAGGCTCTGCTTTCAGCATTCTGGGGCTTTTATAGCCCATGTTTTCAGATCTTTCCAAATTCCTCTCACAAACTAGATCCAAAAGCTTCTGAACCACATGGGCAAGTATAGTCACAGCACATCCCCGTAATCCTCTGTGTTAGTCAACTTTCCTGTTGCTGGACACAATACCTGATATCAGCAACTTAAAGGAGGAGAAGTTCATTTGGTTTTCAGTTTCAGAGGATTCAGTCCATGGTTAGCTGGCTCCAAAGCAGAGACATCATGATGGAAAGGTTTGGTGGAGCAAATTTAAGGAAGCAGAGCAGGAGGGCAGCACCAGGAGGGAAGGAGCCAGTGACTAGATATAGTACCCAAGTCATGGCTCTGTGACCCATGTAGACACATCTAAAGGTATGTTTCACTAATCCCCAAGGTAGCTCACAAACCCATCAGTTCAGCTTACAATTCAACTTGTCACACATGTTAATCATGATTATTTTAAATTCATGTCAGACAATTCCAACATCCATGTCATACTGTCATACTGGGTCCTATTTTGATGATTTCTTTGTTTCTTCATCTCAGGGCTTTTTTCTCCTTTTGTCATGCTTGTGACTTTTCTTTTTTAAGATGGAAATATCATATCAGGTAGTGGTATGAAGATTTATGTTAATCCTGCTAAGATTATGCTTGTGCTTAAGATTGTCATAGCTGTGTTTCCTGGGGCTTCAGATTCTTCTGGCAACCTTGTTTTTGCCATCCCTTTTCACTTTGGAGCTTCTTTATTACAGTATATGTGCTGCCGAAGTGAGCACAAGGGAGCTTCTTCACACACTGCTCCTCAGAGAGCCTGTGTTTTGGTGCTCTTTTAGCTGTAATCCACTATTATTATACTAAGGCTCTTTTGGCCTGGTGATACAGTCTATGATTTCTGACTAAATCTTGGTCTTTTAGAAGGTCTGTGTCTGTGTTTTTTCGAGGGACACGGTCTTCACAAGGGTTTCTACCCTCCAGTGGTTTGCTTCTATTCACTGTTCCTCATCCTTTCCTGGATTGCAATGTTTGCATCAATTTCCTTAAAGCCTTATCCCCTGTTCACTAGTTTTTCTTTCCCCTTGAGTAAGACTGGAAGCCTGGAGAGGGCTGGAGTGGAGAGAAATTCCTTTCTTTAGCTGGATAAAGATTCTGAATTTTGCTAAGGCAAAGTCCTATGGCTTAGAAAGTGTGCTTTTTTTTTTCTTTTTCAACAGAGATGTCTGGACATATTTTACAAAGGCTTGTTCTTCTCCTTCCTTTGCCAGAACCACAAGGGAAACTCTCAGGTTTGTAACATTAGAACCTGTTGTGGTTCCTGGAGGGAAAGCTGATTAAAACCTAGGGCCCAAGGGGTTTCTCACTCTCATGTTAATCCATATCCAGTCTTTGGCAATTGCTAAAATCACCATTTAATTGTCCCTGTAGGTCAAGGCTTTAACAACTTTTGTTCTAGCTAAGCAATTTCTGGTTTCCCTGTCTTTCTGGATATGTAAGTCTTCCCCTTGGGTTTGGATTTGCAATACTCTTGTAACCTCAGTTGTCTAATAGGTACAAGAAAATTTTTGATATTTCATTTGTCCAACTTTTTCTTGTTGTATGGAATAACAGCTTCCAAACTTTTTACATACTGAAGCTGGAACCACAAGTCTTCACTGCATTGTTGATAAAAACTTAATTGATGATAGTGTACTAACATTTTCTGTGTGACTTTTGAATTTATGTACATGAACTAAATTGGTCTGTAATACTCCTTTCTCATGTCCTTGTTTGGTTTCAGTGTCATGGTTTAATAGTCACATAAAATTAGGTGCTCTCTTTTCCCTGCTTTTTCTATACTTTCTATACTAATCCTGTAGAAGATTGCAATTTGTTCCCAGTTTTGTAGAAATTGCTTGTAAAATTGCCTGGATCCATTGTTTTCTTTGTGGGAAGATTTAAAACTCCACTTCAATGTTCATTATGCTTAGGAAACTACTTGGGTCGTGACCATCTTTCTGAGTATGTACTGGTAAGTTATTGGCTTCTAGAAATTTGTTCACTCATTCAGTCTTTAAACTAATGGGGATACATAAAATTATTCATTACTCTTCAAACTGGTATATCGACTGTGTTCTCTTCCAGTGTCTTATGGCTGTAGAGAGAACCACAACTAGGCTGGAAATCATTCTCTTTAGGAAATTTCTCCTGTAACCCTATATGTGATTAGGTCAGGATTGGTTTTTAAAACATCTACTCTCTGTCACCCTCTAATCAGTGTTAGCTGTTACCAATTCCAAGAGTTACCTCAGCCTCCAAATATCTTCTGTCATTCTGTGGCATATGTTGGACCTTAGCTTAGACTATGTCTGGGTCGATAGATTTAAAAAGGCTTTAATAATTGGATGTTTTTGATATCTTAACATTTGATGAAGATCTCTGCAACCATTTTGGCTAGCTTTTGAGCGGAGCAGTCCAATTCGGAGGCTGCATTTAGACACAGCCTGTGAATTCAAAGTAACATGAGCAAAGTTCTAGTCACGCCATAGTTTATGGCTGCCAAAATGTGGACACGGAAGCAGTTATTTTAAAACTTGATAAGCAACACAGTTTTTTGCAGAACTGTAGAATAAAAGGAAGACTTTGAGTTGCCCAGTTAAAAAGCATTTGCAGGATTATTGACATCAGTGAATACTCTTTACCTGATCATAGGTTGTATGCCTTAGGTTAGAATTACTTTGAAAAGCATAATTTATGTTTGAGGTAAGAGTTTTTCAAACATTTATGTTCCAGGGGCTTTTCCATGTTTGGTACTTTATTACAGTGAGATTTAGTAACCTTCTTGTTAAAAATGAGGATGTATTTAGGTTTTATTCTTTTAAAGTATAATTTGTGGTAAAAAATAGATCTATCTATCTATCAATCATATATTTAGATTCTTAGATGCCTTAGTATAATATTCCTGTATTACACTTTCTGTTTTTTTTGAGGGGGGTATAATTTATACACAAGTTAAATTGGGAAGTTGGAAACTTCTTCAGTGTTCATGTAATGTTTAATTTAAATTATTTCCAACCACAGCCCAAGTCTCATGCTGCTATGGACAATCTGTGTTTCTTGGTATATGTCCCAACATTTTATTTAACAAAATAGAAATAGAAGAACAAATATAAAAGCGCCAAATGTGAAGTATAGCTAGAAGGGTTTGACAGACATAACAGCAAAGCTACTTCATCTTTGCAGCACGGATTCAGGAACACTCATCTCAAAAGTTTTCATTTTCAAGCATTTAATTCCATAATTTAAAGAACAATTCAATACAACATAAAAAGAGAAACGTATCGTCAAATCCTCATAACACCAATCCAACAGTTTGAAATGCCACCAGCTCTAGCAAATTCAATCTTGATTTGATTGCGATTATTGCAGAATCTCCTTTTGTCTCCTCCTACCAACTTCCTCCTTTAGTCAGATTCAGGGATATTAATGCAGCTTGGAAAAACAATTATTGATGACTAAACATATATATTATATCGGTAAAATATAATGTTGAGATCTTGAGATCAGGACACAGATTTGTAAATGAAGGAAAGCATGAAAAGCCAAAATTGTCCTTCATTTAGTGGTTACAGTGGAGACATTAAACATTAGGAAAAGGGCTGCCTGGAATAATAAAAAACAATTTGATCATGGTATAGTTTTCTTTCCTATTCTCTTCCCCATAGTTTCAACCAGTTAGAAGGAGCAGAATTGTCCTTATATGACTGAACTGGGAGAAATCAGTATATTGTTATCAATTGATATGAATATGTCATGATGATTTCTTCTCAGCCTTTTGGCTAAGATCAAGTAGAATGTGTCGTGATTCACCTCTGCACATGTATAAGGCACAAGGGGAATAGTGAATCACCTGATTTGATCCATTCACATAGTTTAAAAAAAAAACCTTTGGTGACCCAGCCTAGATAACTCATTTTTCAGTAGACCTACCAAAGCACAGCATAATTAAGCACTAAAGTAGCTCATTAACCCTTTTAGGTCTCTGGAGGACCATTTGTTATTTAAATGAGAGTGCTGAAGTTTTTGTTATATATTCAGCTACATCTAAGTGAGTGACCATGACAAAGGGAACATTCAAGGACTGAATAAATAGTTCTACTAGGTGAAATGTGAAAGCCAGATTTTCCCTCCTTTTAAAGGATGACTTAGTTTATTTCCCACTATCTTTACATAGGTCCTTAGAAACAAAAGAAAACTGCTAATGCTTCATTGAAAGGTATAATCTCAGAGAAGCAAGAGAGAGGGGGAAATTGGAAAGGAGGCAGGGAAGGCAAAGAACAAATTGAAAGGATTTCATCGTGGAGCGTAACAATCAAAACTGATCATGTAGAATATCTCCAGAGAAGCTCTATGGAGCATGGTGTCTTTGAAGAACCTACTGCAGAGACAGGGGCATAGATGTTAGTTCTTTCCTTCTTCCTGTGTATTATTGACTTCAATCAAAGGAATTACTCCATGAGAACTTTCAGATTGTGTTGCGTGGGCCTTCGGGAAGGTTGCTGGGAAAACTAGGGTCTCTCCTTGTCAATTGATGTCATACATGGAGCGTTCTTTGGCTTTACCACCAAAAGAGCAATTCTCAGCAAAAAGAGGAATCACAGAGGTCACAGTTGGGAGATAGCAGCTGAAGGCGGAATGCAGGATTTGGTGGGTGCTTCAGTTTGCTCCAGCACAAGTACATCTGGAAAATGAGTATGAAGGAATTTATATGTGTCTTTGTGCAAATGATAAATTCAGTACAACATGAAAAGAGAAATGTATCGTCAAATCCTCATAACACCAATCCAACAGTTTGAAATGACACCGGCTCTAGCAAATTCAATCTTGATTTGATTACGATTATTGCAGAATCTCCTTTTGTCTCTTCCTTTAGTCAGATTCAGGGGTATTAATGCAGCTTGAAAAAACAATTATTGATATATATATATATATATATATATATATATATAAAATTCCTCAGCAGGGACCTATAATCTGGGGTTATCAGTAAATATAAATGTTGGGGGCAGGTTGTCATTGTAAAAGAGATTGTTACAGAGCCTAAAAGACAAACCCAAATCATGTCAAAACTGAGAATCCATCACATGTTTCGATGGCAACAAAGGAGATTTTCTGGGTAGCACTGGTTTGGCATGAACTGAGGAGATGAGCTGACAGATGGCTGGCTGTTCACTAAGATGAGATCTTTGAGCAAAGGTGGTTGGGAGGGTGACGTGTGCCAGTAACTCGGAGAAATGAAGCCAATGGAGAATTCTAGCAAGCACTGGGGGAATTTCTACATCCTAAGGTCTTAGAGGATAGCAGTGCAAGCCGTATTCCCACCCAGTCTGTTTTGTTTTTATTTCTGGTGGTTGGTTTCTCAAATTGGCATCTATTCCTTTTCACTTCATTTGTATAAATTTAAGTCTCCTTAAAACTTTAAAGAGATGAAAGAGCTTCTGATGGCCAATCAATCAGTAAAAACAAAAGCTCAATTAGAATCAATATACCCAGGTGCCATAGCATGGGAAAATAGAAAAGAGCAAATAATCAGCATAGTTTGACTAGAAAGGTTATCTGCTAATTGACCAAATCAACAATTTTACCTATTTCATTTATCTGGCTTATGTCATGTTGACACATGTGAAGCCAGGAATGTTATTTGAAAATACTACTGCACATGGAGGAACCCTTTATATCCATCCCATTTTTTAAAGTATGAATTTGGAAAATTTCCTAGATTTTACATCTGGTTGTCTCTTTTCCACTTTGAAGGATAAAATCAACCCATGGATGGTGATATTGTTTAGTCCACTGGAGAACAAATAGTCTTCTTGTATGTCATTCTTGAGTTGATGCTTCAGGAGCTCTTTGCTTTCTCAGCATGCGTTAGATAATGGTTTACAGGTAAACCATGATTAGCTAAAATGCTTATTAATTGTTCATATAAAATATGTTGAGAATCTATTTTACCCTGCTGAATTACAGACCTGCTATGGAAGATAATTTAGAATATAGTTTTACTCCAGTAAATTTAATGCAGCCCATTAAGTTTAAAAAAAATAAATAAGAGTTTTTTACATAGTCCCAAATTAAAACGTTTTGAGGAAAAACATTGGAGGATTGATTGGTATTGCTATGAAAATAGTTTTTCAAAGCAAGAAAAATATCTTTTTTGTGGATGAATATGGAGACATTGTTGTCAATGGTTTTGGTTCCATCACTGCAAGATATAGTAGGGTTTGGAAGTGAAGGCTTGGATAATGAGTGAATCACTATTTTTTGAGAAAATATTTCAAGCATCCTGACAATTATCAAATTACTGATGCTATCTTTGACCATTAATTGTGATGTGCCAACTTGACTGGGTTAAGACATACTCATGGGACCAGTGAAGCGCATTCTGGGTGCATCTGGGTGGGTCATGAATGTGTGACCTTGGTTCCTGGCCTGTTCCTCTTTGCCACTGTTCCCCTGCTCTGCTCCCCAGCCACTGTGAGCTGTGCATCTTTGTTCTCTCATCTTGCCACCATATTTCTCCCTTGTAGCCGTCTACCATGGACTGAATCCCCTAGAACTGTGAGCCACATTAAACTTCTCCTCCTTTAAATTGTGGGTATCAGATATTGTGTCTAATGACAAGAAAACTGACTAATACACAACCATTTTGAATTTCTAAGAGTAATGCTAAGTAATTCTTAGTAATTCTAAGAGTAATTTGAATCTTTTAGATTCATTTTGGAAATTTTATCAAAACAATAGGAGCCCAAAAAATACATGGTGAAGCTGAAAAGTGCTTCTCTGTCCCTCTGACCAAAACAAATTCCTGTTTCAAATCATGTAATGGTAAAATTTCACACTGGGTATCAGATTAAGGCTTCTCCCCTCTTCCAGCCTGGCCTGCTCTGACTGGAAGCCTTCAGGGGCAGGCAGCTGTGGAGAAAGACTTGCCATCTGTATTTCATTTCTTCTTCTCTGCCTTCCCCACTGGACTGCTTCTGGTTCTTCCAAAGTTGAGAGGGAGAGTTAAGAGAGGGGAGATACAGGAAATACCATAGTCTGGATCTGGGTTCTCTGGATTTGGTGGTTGTTTAAGGCTGACTGTTGTATGAAGGGCACATTTATGAGGCTCTGAAACTCATTCTATTGGGTTCAGTTAAGTGAACTTCTTGTGACACGCACAATGTATTATCTGTCCTCTAGCTGGCTATTTCTATTTTATTTTTTTCTCAATCTCAGGACATGCAGTAGTAGTCCATCCCTTTCACACCTGAGAGAGCCATATCACACTTTCATGCCATTTTCTTGGACAAGATTTAGAATGGCTTCAGGTTTTCTCTCCTGCATGGCCAACATTTGGTCACAAGAAACAACACATCTCTATGCCTCTACTCTCATATTTGTCTCTATAATTTTCTTTTTCAGCTGCCATCAGCCACTGCAGCCATTTTCTCTTTGGTACATTCTTTCTCTGTGTGATTCACTGGTTCACTTGGTCACTAACCTGGGGTGAGGACAAGCCATGCTCCTCTCATCTGACTTAAGGCAAGGAGAGAGCAGCTTTCCCTCTTTACTCCCAGGCAGTGGGAGGAAAATGTCATAGCTCTTCTGCACCTTTTCTAGAGACATGCTATTCAATGGCTTCTTCAATTTGTACCTTTTTAAGGCTTCAATAGATCTTGGGTTAAGGGTCACAAAATTGGCTTTAGATATCTGTGTCTGCATGTCAGGTGGGGGAAGTACAGTACTACTCTACTTTGAAAACATCTATCTTTTATTAGAATTCTCAATCTTTTAGGTTCTATACCAAAAGCTAAGTTAGAAATGGTGTATTTTTAAGACCCTGGTAGTTAACATAGACCCAAATTTAAACATTTGTGGTCATATTCATATTTTCTGCTCATTGTGTATGAATTTAGTAAAAACTGTTACAAAAAGTATTGAAATCCTTTAACAGATGAGAAATCTGTGCTCCAAGACTATTTGAATGTCTTATTCTGTAAACAATTCAGGTTGCATAAGTAAAAGTAACACCTAAAAGAAAATGACTAAATAAAAACTCGTTTAAAATTATTACAATTATCTCCGTGCTCAACAAATTGTACCGAATTCTAGCACAGACCAAGCACAATGCTATGGGGAAATAAAAATGAATGAGGGCCTTATCTGTGTGGAATGGGTCAGACAAGGATGGCAGGAAGTGGAGTCTGTGAATGTCCAGGCCAGGGAAACGCTGTCGAGTTGCAAGTATGGGGCTGGAAACTAAAGAAAGGTTTGGCCTAGAGATTAGAGCGGAAGTAGGTGCATGAGGCTGTTCAAGAGGAAAGGCTAAAAGCAACAAAGTAAAGTGTTTTTGGCCCTTTTTCTTAGAATGGCTTATATATACAGGGTCCAACTGGAAATCAGGTTGGAACTTATTGTACATTTTCTTTTAAAATAACCATGGGAGGTCCTGTGGGTCAGTTGGCAATGCCCTGTTTAGATCACAGTAGTATGGAGCACAGTAATAAAGAAGCATATAATTTCTTTGTAGTTTCCAGGGTGAGAAACCTGCAGTTCTCAAAACCATCTCTTCTTGCCCTGGCTGCAGAAGTGGGGCTGTTCCTGGTTCATGGAAAAAAAAAAAACAACAAAAGGTTGGGTGCCTTGAATCCATCTGGGAACGAGTAACTTGTTAAACCTCAACATTTGTATGACAGAAGTTATCTTTCGGGGTCAGTCTCTTCCCGTTCTTATTGAGGAAACGTAGCTGCCACCTGGAAGGAGCAGACCAGCCGAGCCTGCTGGGGAGCTGTGTGGGAGTAAAGATGCAGGGTGCCTGTGCATGCCTGTGGTCATGGGGACGCTGAGAACCCGCCAGGCTCGAAGTCTACATTCTTTTGCCTTTCAAATCCCTCAGAGAATTTTTGGGTATAATGGATTTTCTCCACAGATGCACATAGACAGGTTTTGCATAAACTTTCAGAGAGTTTCTGGACCTCTAGAAGCCCATCTATGGACCTCTTTTTTATATTGTAAAAATAAAATATTCAATATGCTCTCATAAAAGAAAGTTTATATAACTGCATCCAAGGGAAAAGGACACGAGGAGTGTAAAGGACAAAAATTTAAATATATATGTGTCTAAGACATACAGATAAAAGCATGGAAAAATAGGAGTGGCTCTTAGAAAATGTGCTAGAGGGAAAAGATGGATCTATACAATACATACACTTGAAAGAAATACTGTGGAGAAAAATAGAACCACTTTTAAATGAAGAGTGAAAAATGAATGAAGCTGACTTCTGATTGAGTTTGGTCTCTAATGAGAAACATAAAGAATAAGAATTTAGTCAGCGAGGAGTTCCTGGAGAAGTCATAAGAATAGCCATGTCCATGTGAGTGAAGAATAATTTGAAAAACTTTAATAATTCCAAATTAATAGGTCTGAATAGTAGATTTATAAATTGGCTATCATTTTGGAAGATTTTCGGAGGCTAGATAATTGCAATTTGTGCAAAATAATTACTTTCTATGATAATAAATATGTACATACCATGTTTATGTTCTCAAAGAGCTGAATTTTTCAATTTAAAGCTTCCTTATAGAAAAGTCCATCAGAGACAATTATCATTGACAGTAAAATTATCTAAACCCTGGCATTATGATTGGGAAAATGAGATGACTGATACAAAAATCGCTTTGAAACTTAGCAAATCTGGTTATTCCTCCATATCACCTATATCAAATTAATGTACATATTTGACACTTCTCTTTGTACTGTGTAGTCCTAATAAAGAAAGAAAACATTACGTGGTACAGGAAATAGGCTACTGAAGGATTACTGCCCAGATATGGATTTATGGGAAACATCAGATTTGTTCAGAAGGAACATTAAACTGTGATAAACTTGGAAGAGAAACATAACCAAGTATATCCGACATCTCTGGAAGATAATTTCAATACACTGAAATTTATATTAAAACATTTATACTACTGAAATCCAGCGATGTTGAGAATTAATTTGATAGACATTTATGATGTGAATAATTCACCAGAATCTGAATATTTTGGGGAGATATTTACAAATCAAACATTGATGAGTTATCAAGAGGGGAAATGGTAGTGGTTTTTACTTAATAAGATACGTAGGTGTAGGTAGTACAGTCCATGGAGAAGTACACTGTGAAGAAGAAAATGACAAGGCTGATATTTAAGAAGGATGAATCTGAGAGTATATCTGATATCGTTCATTATTTTGCCTATGAATTGGACAGAATAAACAAATGTGTTCCTAGTCTATTGTAAGCTGAAAAATCTAGTCACAATTGGAAAAATTCCTAAATACCAGAGTTTGGTGTTTAAAGCAACATATCCTGATAATTTTCAAACAAGATGAGATAGATTATAAATGTTTATTTCTAATGCCAACTGTCCAAACCCAGACTAGAAACATCTGCCAAGTGATTTTCTTTCTACTTTTTAATGCTATTTTTTAATGTTTTAGTTTTTTCTAAGCACAATGTGATAGTTGTGTTGAATGTCAATAAGAAAACTCTTGATATAATAATGAGGAAAATTGGACCTTTGAAGTAGCTATATACATGGAATTAATCAGTTTTTGATTCAAATATTGTGATTAGGGAATTTCATATAGTAATTATTTTCCTAAACATTCTAAAAGGTTTTCACAGTTCTATGGTTGTGATAATAAATAAAATTTATCAAATTGGCCTTGAAAATGCATATCTAGTAAACAAATTATTACATCTCACAGCATTTGATAAATTGAAGTATAAGGATAGTTGTCAATTAAAAATGATGACTACCATGTCTGATAATTTGTATTTAATATAAAATGCTTGCTATATTAGGTAACAGTTGAAGATATTGATTCTTAAAAATCTTCACATGTTCATTTTTTTGAGTTTAAAATCATGCAGTGATTTAATTGATTAAGCAGTTTCAATGTCTTTTTTTTTGGTACCGGGGACCCAACTCAGGAGCTGGCAGTTGCTAGAGAGGCATGGTGCCACTGAGCTAAATCACCGGCCCAGTTTCCACATCTTTTTAAGGAAATGATTTCCCCAGGAGCCTGTGAAATAGCTCTAATCCATGTAGCATTAGAAGATCCATTCTGTCCAAGTTGAAATACTACTTGTCAAATATGAAGAAGTGAAATTGGTCCAATACAGCCTAACTAGTAAACACTTTTTTCTCTTTTGGATTCTGGTTTAATGAAATACGGAATCTGAACAAAACTGCATAAAATCCAGAAAAAGCACAAAGCAAAATGTGCTTCTTCAAAGAGAACCTAAAGCCCAGACAGCAAACAGCATGGCAGTGATCTCTCCTCTTTTCTCTGCTGTTTTCATCCAGTGATTTTTCCTACAGAGCTTTAGAATATTGTTTCTGTGGAGGCATGTGTAAGTTACGGAAACAGTAAAAATGGATTAATAGAAATCTCAGATTGCCAGATGGAAAGTGGCTCCTTTTGAGCCTCAGGTCAACTTGTTGCTGTTTCTGGATTCTTCAGTAATTAAAATGGGAACTGTAAAACCCTCTGGCAAATAAGCATTTACAAAGCCTCCTGCAGGTATTAATGATATCTGTTTCGAATACCCCTCAAAGTAAAGAACCACCTTCTTCCTATAACTATGAGGAGAAAGATCTCTTAACAGGATTTAAAAAATTCTTTTCATGGTGTTATTTTTCTATTTTAAGAGTAATGGAAGCGGTTAATTTGGCACAATTATCTGAACCTTTCTACCAGCTTTGCCTGGCAGGATCTGCAAATCTTCTCTGCCATTGGTCTGACTGGAGGACTTCCAGCTGCAGGACCAAATGTGTGTACCTGGTCCCTGGATCCCTCTGGCAGCCTCAGGGTCTCCTCAGTCCCAGCCACACTTGTAACCTTGCCACTGGTAGGGACAAAATGGAGGATCCTCAGGTGAGGCCAAGAAGGGGAAAAAGAAAGGGAAAAAAGTTTCCATCAGGTGAGCTGATTTCCTACTCCTCCCGAAAGACTTGCCAAAACACAAGAAATGTAAGCAGAAATGGAGTAGTTGTTCACTAGTCCAGAAATAGAACCACAGAATGGAAATGTAAAAGGCTCAGAGTAAACAGTATATGCAGCGAAGGAATCCAAACTATCCTTATTTAAAAGCAACTATTGTCTAGGAGAGGCAAGAACAATTTAACCCACGAAAGCAACATGTAAAATACCTTAAGAAATCATTTTCTATTTTCTGTGACCTTCTCATGACACTCTGTTTGTGTCTTGATACACTTCTGTATTTTCTCCACACCTTGTTCCTTCTCTCCCCTTGACTGTTTCTCTGTTACACACACACACACACACACACACACACCTGGTCTGTCTCTCATTTGGTAGGTGAAGCAAGAAATACAGAAGAAAATACAATGAAAATGAGAAAGGAAAGTACTTGGAAGTTTAAGGGGACAATCTTAAATAGAAAAACAAAAACATTTTTCTTTTTCTGGGCTGTGACATATTTTGGTGCTTAGGAAAACAGTTTTACTTCTTACCTTGGCATTTTGCTTTGTTAATACAAAAGAGCACCCCTCCAAGAACCCAGCTTCCCATTCAGGGTCTCATTAATCACCGAGCAGGATCCCTGCTTGCAGTCTACGGAAGTAGTCGGTGCTATTCCTAACTTTACACAGAGAAAAACAAGAAAGCAAAAGAAACTATGGGAATCTGTGGGCCTAGTCAAACAGTGGTTAAAAAATTTATGTCAGAATTAGAGTAGAGTTTAGGGCACACATAAGATCAAATTTAAGCTGTCAGTCAAGTGTTTATTTTAATAAGCGAATAACCTAAAATATCTATACTCACTCAGATGTAGGCCCTGCTCTTTGCACTACCAAAAGGCCGGCATTATTCTGTCAATGGCACACTTGAAAACACGTGTGACTGGTTGCCATTCTTAGTCATATTTAAAGCCAATTTGATATTGCTGGTAATGCTAAGGATAACAAATTGAGTTGGAGAAAGGTTGAATTTCGGTGATTTTTGTTCTGGTTGAAATACCAGAAGGAGGTAAATTCTTTTCTGTATGACATTATGATTTAAACCTTACAAGTTAAAATGAGTGTGTGTGTGTGTGTGTGTGTGTGTGTGTGTGTGTCTTGCTGTGTGGAAATCAGAAGAGTTTCCCTGCCAAGTCCGACCTTGCTTCCTCCCTGTCTGTGTTTGGGAAGGGGTGGAGATGATACAGGAAAACAGGACAAAAGGGGGTCTTGTCAAGATGAGGGAATAGGCAGGGTGAGAAACAGTCTGAGTGGAGGGGAGATGCAAATGAGTGGATTTAAGACTGTTAACATCTCTCCAGTCTCCTTCTTGCCACCCACATCAAACAATACCAATCAGACTAGAAGAGGTAGAAAAGAAATTAGATACCAAACCCGAAACCCAGAAAGGTCACAGAATGCTGTGTAGCTTATCTGTATTAGGAATGACCTGAATTTTGGTTCCTGAACAAGTCAGAAAAGCTCCTATAACCCACAATTCTTTACATAAAATTCCTTGGCAGTTGCCACTACAAATCTTCTAGTCTTATCCTCTCTGTGAGAAATAATACTATAAATGCAACTGCTGTCAATCACGGAAGGCTGCTTCAAGGTTATGCCAGGTCAGATCTGGAAACCCAAGGATCTGTGAGTAAGGTGTTGACGGCAGGGTGGGTGGCAAATGTGAATGGAGAGATCTTGAAATTTACAAGCTGCTGTCAGAGGAAGATCAGGGCTAAAAGAACGCCTAAATTGGAAAGAGAAAAGCAGAACGAAAGGAGATCAGGAACTACAGCACAAAAATGTGTTGTGGTTTTATTATAGAAATGTTCACGAATTTAAAGACACAACTAAAAAAGGTTTAAATTTACAGTAAGCATAACTGGTCCTTATAACACGGCCAAATAGTATTCCACCTTTTTATAGAGAGTCGTCTTTGTCTCATGCAAGCTGCCTGTTTCTTGAGTCATTTCTTTTCTCAGAGTTGACTGGTTTCTTAACTATTTTCCACTTTTCCATTTGCAGTAGGTTTCCTGTTCATCTCAATAGATTGTACCTTATAATAAAAATGGTAGTTAAGTCAGCCAAAATATATGTCTTTGACAGGAAAAAAATGAACTCAGGAACAAATAAAAGTGGAAAAAGAAGAGATCACCTTTTTCAGGTTTTCTGGGCTTCCTACTTGTATCTTTCCCTGACTCCACTAGGGATGCTCTGAATGCTCAGTGAACTGCTGTAGACCATCAAGGTTTTCAAATGACTTCAAATGACATATTTTCATTGCATTCCAAAAAAGTGATGTTTGTATTACACCCTCTCAATATACTTTCCTGAATAAGATGGTGGTTATGCTTGACAAATTCACAAAATACAAATGCTAATAATTTTTCAAAGAACGAGAATATCTCTAAAAATTAAAAAATGTTTATCGTCTTTCTTCTTTCACCATAAAGCCATCACCAGGTTATTCAATGGTAGTTGAGAGTGGGTGTGTATACCGAGGCAGCTCAATATTTCTATTTCTAGCTAGCATATACTTCAACGGACTATCTCAATATTCAGTAGCTGAATGGCAGAATTGTCAACCAGGCCTTTCCACACCCAACTACTATAGTAGCTCCGTTTTTAGAAAGAAATTAAAGTCTTAAAAATTTAATTTGCATAATGAAATCTAATCAGTCATCCTTCAAGATTAAAGCAGGTAATATTGATAATACAATAAAAAAACACTGAGATCTGTATAAACCAACAATATTTTTCTTCGGCCTTAGATAACATTATAATCAATCTATATAAAATGTACAACAGATCATTTCTGTTATGCTTTTGAAATTAAATGGCACTGTGAAAATATAAAGTTTAGAACTGATTTATGATTTTTTTAGGGTGACTGACTATTAAATAGTACAATGTAGAAGACTAAAAGCTATTGTTAATGAAGGTGCAGGTATCACCAACTAAAGATCCGGAAGTGTTTTCCTAGAGCCAGATACTCTCGTGAGTTTGGCCACAAATGTAATTCATAAAATATCCGATGACAGAATAATTGAAAAATGGATAAGTTTTAATGAAATATTTTAAGCTTATGTAAGGTGTGATAAAAAACTATGATGTGTATTTAAATTTTTAAAAATCACACAGTAAAAGACACATTGCCATGAATCTCCCTCAAAATACCTGCCTCTCTTCAAACACACTTATCCCACTTTTTTTGCCACTTTCTGAAGTAGTTCTGGAAGTTCTCTTCTGTGTCTAGTTGCACTGTTGTGGCTGCCTTAAGGTCTCCAATCAGTTTGAAACAGTGTTCATGGTTGCTGTGACTTTGGGAAAGATCCAGAAGTCACATGGTCAGATCTGATGCTACAGTAGAGGAAGACAGCCCGCAGTATTTTCAGGAGCCAGCCTGTCTGTCAGATGGCGGGGCAGTCACTGGCCAGTGACATTCACCGTATTTTTGATCACATCTCATAAATGCACTCATGAATGAGGTCTTTCAAAAGTGGCAAGAACAATGGGGTAAGTGCATATGAAGGGAGGAGGAGTATTTTGAGAGGGATTAATGGTGTTGTGTCTTTTACTGCAACAAATTTTAAATATTGAAACATTCACTGCAGTTTTTGATCAACCCCTGCATATTCTGGGAATTGTGAGAAAGAGGATTTTTTTCTTCCAAATTGGAAGGAAATTATAGCCTAATGTGATGGTTCCCACAAAACATCTCAGATCTTTTCCCTGGGTTTCTCTGGCCAAACATTCCGGGCGTTTTCTGCTGTTTTTCTGATGGTGGCTGCTCAGTATCACTTGCGGGTTTGGTTCCCCCTCTCTGAATGGCCTTTGAAGTGGAAGGTAACTGGGTTCTGCTTTTGGTCTTCTGCTTTTATTTTCTTGCTCGACTTTCCTTGAGCCCGTTCACTCACAACCTTGGCTTGAAGACCAGTAGTTCTCAAGTGAATGTTCTCTAGCACAGCTCCATTCCTGATGGTCAGGCCTGAAGGTCTGGTGCACTATTCTGCTTGGATCTTCTATGGCCACTCAGAACCAGCATGCTGCCAGCAAAGCTCAGGGGCTTCTATCCCTCCACTCTGCCCCATCCTCTGGGTTTGCTGTTGTGGAAAGCACGTTATCCACCCTAGGGTAAGAGATAAAGGAGAGTCTGCCAAGCTGTGCCATCTCTCTCAGCACCTACAGCCAACTCACCACCGCTCCCACCTGTTCTCCCTGTGAAAACATCTCTCCACGTGTTGTAACCTTTAGCATCACCCTTCACTTAGGCCACTGTCATCTCTTCCTGTATTAGCACAACGTTTTTCTACTGGATCTTCGTGCTTCCTTCAGTTTGCTTTTCAGTGTGAATTTGGCCTTATTTCCCTGTTGAAGCTCCTCTAGTCTCCTCAGTGAGGTTTGCCTAGTCTTCCCGGATTTGATCCCTGACCACTTGCCCCATTTTTTCTCTCTTCCCTATAATATTCGTGTTCTTTCCTAACCCTCCTGAACTTGCTAATGTCAAGTCCTCAAGTGGAATATGCCTTTTTCCCTCTCTCTCTCTCCCCAAGTCTTTGTCCATGTGAATCCCTTTTCTCACCTACCAGGAAGCAATTTTGCATTGTATCTGTACACATGGCTGCTAAGAAGAGATGTTTGGACCAAAGCCCTGACTCACCATTTTCTACTCTTTAGTTTTGATGGGGCCTTGATGATGGGAGTGGTGGTGATGGTGATGGTGGTGACGGTGATGTGTTAGGACAAATATTTACTCTTCAGGGTTATTATGAATAGATAATAAGTGGGATCTAGGAAGCACTCAATAAATATTAGTGGTTATGGTGATTATTTCTCAACTAGGTATATATCATCTTATGGAAATCTTTCTCTGAGGCTATGAATTTGCTTCCTGTTTATATTTTTCCATAGCATCCTGCGTATAATATTTGTGGTCACAGGTGTCATACTACATGGTAACCAATTCTCTGTGGTAACCATCTCTTCCCTGATGGATTATAAATTTCTTGAGGTCAGGGTTTTATTTTGCTCACCATTACCCTCTCAGCATCTTGTGTTTGGCTCATAATAAATGCTCAATAAATATTTCTTAAGGAAAACTAGATCATTATAATTAATCATCACAGGCAACTCAATTTTCACATAAAAAGATCTTTGCCGTATAAGAGCTGAGATCTCAAGGAAAAGATGAGATGTAATGACTCTGCATTTATACATTCTGTCATTTCAATGTATTTTAAGGAAATATTTATATTTAACTGGTGTTAGGATGAACTGAGAACACTTGGGCTTCTCCCTGTAAACAACAACAACAAATTTTAAATAACTTCCTTAGTATAATTAAAGTCAGCTTGAGTGTTCCTGACCCTTTACATGACTTAACAGAGAAGAGAAAGGGAAAGTGAAAAAGAACATGTTTCCTACAATGTGAGAGAAATCTAAAGTCCTTGGGCTGAAAAAGAAGCAAGAATTTGGTTCCAAGGAAGCAGGAAAAGGCTCACCTATATACAATCAGATTCCTCTTGTTTCTATCTTGCTCTTTTCAAGACCAATCTGGGGGGCTCTGTCATTCTATCAATCTTTATTTCTGTTTCCATTTGTCTCCCTGTGCCTGCTACTCCTACTCCTCCTACTAATGTCAGCCCGTCCTCTTCCTAAATTTTAAAAGCTATTGGTTGGGAAGTGATTGTTGCAAGAGAATTTCTGTTGTGGACCTACTTTAAACATGTAAAATAAAAATATTCTTGGTAATAGTATTTTAAAATCCTTCATTCTTTTTTTTTCTGTTCAAATCCAAATCAGAATAGGAAGTATATGTTTAGGAACAAAGAAAATTAGTTTTGTATAAAATTGAGCAAATATTCTTTTCTCTTAAAGGACATAATACTAAGAATAATTTGTACCATTAGTGGAAGGGCCAAAGGAAGAGGCATTTTGAAGCTATAATTCATATTATCTTTATTTTTTTCTGTTTAGTGGGCCCTAATAATCACAAGGGGCATGTGTTTTAGGGAGGAAGGAAATACATCAAAACTGGTTAGTAGCAATCACGTAAATTGCTGGTGAAGTTAGGAACAGCAAAGAGACAGATTAGGTACAATGCAGAAATTCACAAAAAGAGAAGAAAACACTGCAAAATATCTGCACTCTTGTGATCACAGGTCAGAAGCAAGCCAAGTGACCAAGTACAGAGTCAAGGGCCTAGAGAAGCACTAACTGTCCTGGTGCCATGCCCAGTTGCTTTGCAATGAGTCACCATCTCTTATATATTCTCTTTCTATTTTTACTATTCCATTTTGTAAAGTTTCAGACACAGGGAAAGGGAGAGAAGATAGTGTAAGACATCTCTGGCAGCTATTACTCAGCTTCAGCAACAATAAGTTCCATGAGGTGAATGCATGTATGAGCAGTCAGAGTCTTGAAAGAAAGAGATGATATTTTGAAGGTACGGGCTGTGTCTGGGGACTTAATAAGAGATAGTAAAGGGCCCTGAGCTCCAAACAATGAAGACTGCCACCAACCCTGAGCTCAAAGGCATGAGAGGAGGCAGCCGTTATTGCAACCCTGAGAGGCTGTCTGTCTGGACGGATGACCTTCAGTAAAAAGACCTCTTCAACTCTGACCACCTGGCAAGGAGAGATTCTAAGACGTGGATGAAACACAGTCAGAACCCGAGAATGCCATGGTAAGTGAAATAAGCCAATCACAAAGAAGACAACCCTCTATAACTCTTCTTCCATTAGGTACCCTCAGTAGTCAAATTCATAGTGAAAGGAAGTAGAAGGGTGGTTTCCTGGACAAGGGAGAGAGAAGTGGGGTTACTAAGAGGCTATGAAGCAAGAATCCTAGAACTATGTGTGGCTGAGGGAAGAGAACTGCAGGTTGGAGCCCAGACTGGGGAACTTATTGGCTTAGTAAAACCTTGTCTGGAAAATGGGCTGGGGGTGCATCTCAGTGTGGAGGCCTGGGCTTCATTCTCCAGTACTGAAAAAGAAACAAACAAAGACAAAAAAGCAGGACAAAACAAACAAACAAACAAACAAACAAACAAACAGCTATAGATGCTCACTTTAGCAAGATTAAAAGAGTTCTGGAAATTGATTGCACAGTGTGAATGTATTTAACTCTTTTGAACTCTAGCCCCAAAATGGTTAATATAGTGTTGTTGGCTGAATTATATTCTTTCAACTTCCATGTGCTACAACCCAGCATTTCAGAATGTGACTGTGTTTGCAGACCATGCCTTTGGAGAGGTGATTAAGTTAGACTGAGGCTGTTAGGTTGAGCCCTATTCCGATCTGGTGGATGCTTTTGTAAGAAGAGGAAATTTAGACACACATAGAAGCACCAAAATAAAATACCATGTGAATACATGGTGAGAAGGTTGCCATCAATAAGCTAAGGATGCAGGAGAAACCAAACCTATTGGTACTTTGATCTTAGACTTCTAAGTTCCAGAACTGTGATTAAACAAATTTATGTTTGAGGCTACCCACTCTATGTTATGTGTTGCCGCAATCATTGCAAACTAATACAGATGGTTAATTTTGTTATGTGTACTTTACCACAATTAAAAAGCTATGTGGGGAGCAATGGTCTATCCAGTTTTTTTGTGGACGAAAGTCTGAGAAGTTTTTGAGGCAACAAGAGATGAATAGGGAAGAGGAAAAAATTGTATTTTGTGTAAAGCATTTTGACCGGGGCCATATGTTCAGACATTTTGAGTTCTAAAAACCTACTGTTGTGTGGGTTTCTGAGTTTGACTGAAGTCAATGTAGAAAATAAGATAAATATTTGTGGGCCTTCTTTGCCATATTTAATGTGGTCATGCTTGAAAGGAAGCCCTTGAAGAGGCAATGTGGGTTCTTGAAACTTATCTAATAGTACAAGTATCAAATAACCATGACAAGTATTAAATTTATTAGTAAATCTTTATTGCTTAGTGTAGTATTGAGTGGAAAGATATTGATCATGTAACTAAATATTGTTTTTTCTGTTTTACAGATGAGGGCATTAAACCTCAAAGATATTAATTTGCTTAAGTTCCTGAATCACATAACATATACAATTCACATATAGCTGAGCTTTAAGCAGGGAAAAAACACCTATAGATTTTTAAAAAATTACAATAATTGTCTTATTTAATCCAATATATCCAAGGTATTGTCTTAATAGTAGTCAATGTAAAAGAATATTAATGTATTTTATATTCCTTTTATTTTGCTACTAAGTCTTTAGAATCTGATATGTACTTTATATTTTCAGCATGTGTCAATTTTGACTAGCTCTATTTGACTAAAAGCATATATAATTTTAAAATCCGGCTGCTGTAGGAACTGAGAGACTGGGCCAGCCATGGGTTTGAATGTGTCCCTCAAAAGGTCCTGTATGGGAAACTTAGCCCCCAGAGCTCTATGCTAATGTACTTGGAGCTGGGGTGCAGGGATGTCATTACGGTCCGATGAGATGGTAAGTGTAGGTGCCCTCAGTGTAGTAGTGACTTTGTGAGAAGAGGGAGAGAAACCTGAGCTAATGTGCCTGTGCTTGTGCACTGTGTGACACGCTGATACAGTGTGAGACATCGAGAAGGTGTCCAGTAGATGCCAGGACTGTGACTCCCAGCCTCCGAAATCCTGAGCCACACAGAATTATATTCTTTATAAATTATCTAGCCTCAGATATTCAGTTATGCAGCAGAAAACAGATGAAGACGAGCATGTTAAACTAAGGAGAAATTACTTCCTGTACTTTCTGTATGTGCATGGGAAGTCTTTCTATTCATGTTGAAAGTGGGAAGTGGGGAAAACCGTAATACCTTGAAAAAATTACTTGTGGGTCCTTCAAGCTTATTCAATAGTACAAGTATCAAATAGCCAACCTTATGATAGGTTTTTAAATTTGTTCATAAAAATTCTTTAAATGAACTTTGTTGAGGTATAATTTATATGGTAAAAGTACTATCTGTCTATCTGTCTGTCTGTCTGTCTGTCTATCTATCCATCCATCTATCATACTGGGTATTGAACTCAGGACCTTCACAGTAAGCTACATCATCAGCCCTTTTTAATTTTTAATTTTTTAGGGTTTTGAAACAAGTTCTGCTAAGTTGCTAAGTCTTCCAGGCTGGGCTTGAACGTGTGATCTTTCTGCCTCAGCCTCCCAGGGTGCTGGGATTACAGGTTTTCACCACCATATCTGGCTAATATACCCATTTTAAATGTAGAATTAGCCAGGCATGGTGTGTCATGCCTGTAATCCTAACACTCAAGATGATAGGGCAGGAGAATCTCCATGAGTACAAGGCCAGCCTGGGCTACATAGTGAGTTCAAGGACATAGTGAGACAAGAAAACTTGTCTCAAAATAACAACAGAAGTATAGAATTTGATGAATTTTGACAAAGATATATGCCTACAAATACTACCAAGATCAAAATATAGAACATTTTCTTTACTTCCATATTAATCAATATTTCCCCCCAAAACAGAACCAATAGACTATATATTTATATGATAAGGAATTGGCTTGGACTCTTAAGGAGGCCGAGAAGGCTCAAGGCCTGCAGTGTGTGAAGCATATGGCAAAAGTTCTACTCTAAGGGTGGGCTGGAGAAAACTCATGTTCCTATCAAACAGCCAGAAAGGCATAATTCCTGCCAGTCAGCCTTTCTGTTCAGTTTAGGTCTTCAGTTGATTGGATGAAGTCCACCCACGCTGGGGAGGAAAATCTGCTGTATGGAGCCTACAGACGCCAATGTTAATTTCACCAAGAAACACTTGAAGGCCCATTCACAATTAATGGTCAAATGTCTGAATCCCCAATGGCCGAATGATGTTAAAATTAATCATGACAGTGCCCTAAATTTTTATCACTTATTGGGCCAGGGCTTTAGCTCAGTGGGGCAGCGCCTGCTTTGCAAGCTCAAGGTCCTGAATTCCATCCCCGGTACATTTAGCACTTTTCATGTCAGCCTCTCTTTCCATTTTTCTACCCCTAATACCTCTGCTCCAAGAAAGTAGTGATTTCTTTTCTATTACCAGTAGTGGTGTGATCAAATAGTACAATAAATACTTAGGCTTTTTTCCAAGCATTTATTACAGTTAATGACACATTGCCACTAAGCCCCCAGAATATTACCTCTGACTTCAGACACACTTACTGTTCTTGACACTTTCTGAAGCAGTTCTGGAAGTCTTCTTTTCTGAGTATCTTTAGTTCTGATGTCCTGGCTGCTTTGATGTCCTGCATGGATTTAAAATAGTTCCCTTCCTTTGTTATTCTGACTGCAGGAAGGGCCAGTAGTTGAGTGTTGCTAGATCCGGTGAATAAGGTGGATGAGGACCACCATAATGTTTTTACAAGCTTGGTTTTCCATTGGGTGGCACTCTGCAGCAGCATTCACTCCATTTTTGATCATGACTTGAAAAGACACTCACAAAATACTTCCAGGGACAAGTATATTTGAATCAAGGAGGAATATTCTGAGGGGGACTAATGGCAATGTGTGTTTTACTGTAATAAATAAAAAAATTTAAACATTAATTGTATATTTTGATCACATCAAGTAGGAGCCTTCCACTTGGAATTTTATATAAATAAAATTATACAATGTTGTTACGTTTTTTATCTAGCTGTCCCCACAAACCTTCATGCACTCATAGGTGGGGCTTTTGGGAGGTGTTTGGATCATGGATCATGGGAGTGGGATCTAATCCATTCGTATTGTTGAGTTTATAGCTAAGTGTGATGTTGGAGGATGAACCCTGGTGGGAGGAACTGGATCTGGAGATGTGGTAGCTCCTTTTCTCCTCCTTTGACACCTCTCTCTCTCTCTCTCTCTCTCTCTCTCTCTCTCTTTCTGGCTCCCATGCCATGAGCAATTTTTCTCTGCCATTCCACCCTGCCTTCGAGCCAGCCAACTATGGACTGAAATCTCTAGAAACTGTGAGCCAAAATCAACTTCTCTCCCTTTAAGTTGTAGGTGTCAGACATTGTGTCCCAGCAACAAGGAAGTGACTAAGACAGATTTATAGGTTTGTTTATTTATTTATTTAGAAGGAGAAGGTCTGGATTCCATCAGCTAAATATTTTTGAGATTCACTCATAGTGCATATATGTCAGTAGTTTATGTCTTTTAATTTTTTTATTGGTAGTGTTATTCCATTGCATGAAAATACAATACTTGGTATAGTCAATCATTTGTTGAAGAACAGTTGGGATTTTTGATGACCATCAAAGCCAAATTGTTTGTATGAATATATGCTTTCATTTCTCTTGGGTTGCTACCTAAAAGTGGGATTGCCGAGTTGCAAGTTTGTGTTCAACCTCATACAAAATTGTTAAACCATTTTCCAAAGATACCTCACTATGCATTCTCATCAACCACATATAAGAGTTCCAATTGCTTCACATTTTCATCAGCACTTCCTGCTGTTGGCCTTTTTAACTTTAGCCACTATAATGGGGATGTAGTGGTTTCTAATTGTGGTTTTAATTTGCATTTCTCTGATGACCAATTATGTTGAATCATTTTCACATGCTTATTGGCTATTTGTATATCTTTTTTAAAAAAGAGTTTGTCCAAATATTTTACTCGTTTTTCATTGGATTGTTTGTCTTGATTTTCTGTTCTTGTTTGTTCTTGTGATACTGGGAACTGAACCCATGAGTGCTCCTACCCCTGAGTTACAGCTACAGCTCTTTTTATTTTTTATTTTGAGATAGGATCTCATGAAGTTAACTAGGCTGGTCTCAAACTTGCAATTCTCTTGCCTCAACTTCCTGGAATTACAGGAATGCTCCACCATGCTTGGCATGTCTAATTATTGAGCTGTAGAAATCATTTATATACCCAAGACACAAATACTTTGTTAGGTACATTTTGTGAATCAGTCAGTGGTTTGCCTTTCCAATTTCTAAATGGCATCTTAAAGAATTTTAAATTTTGGTAAAGTCAAAATTACTGATTTTATTTTTCTTTTGTTTACTGATTTTTGGGTTCACCAGAGAAGTCATTACGTTTCCCATAGTCATGAAAGTTTCCATCTATCTTAGAAATTTTGAAGCAGATATTTTGTGACAGGCATTCACTCTGGAGTAGGGTTATGTAAAAGGGAAAATTAATAAATACTGTAGAAAAAATAATAGCCAAGTAATAGTCTAAAATCATGGCTAATGGTTACATGTTGAAGACAGTGATTTGTACAATTTCAATAATGGAAATAGCAATTTCCAAAACTAGTGTATCAACTGTGCAAAATGAAATTCTTAATCCGCCATTCAACAGTGGGGCCATTTCCAGAGCTGAATTTGTGAGATGAACACACATGCATGATCAAAATCAAAATGAAAATAGAAGTAAACCAATATTATAATCAAGACAGAAATGACACACACATCTGATTAAATATAAGAGTGATAAGAAATATTTAAAAGCAAATAGAAACTATTTATTGGTTGCAATATATAACTATACTCAAAGTCACCTTGGTGAGCTAAAACATTACCATTTTGTTTTCCTAATTAGAATCCTTCAGTTACTTTTCTTTTTAATGTTTGAAGTAGAGATATCTGAATCAAATGGTATCAGCCAGCATTGTAGCACTTGTGCAATACCCTGGTGTAGTCCTTTACAGAGGCACAGAAAGACCCAATTGACTTCTAACAGGGAACTTAGAGTAGATAGTTTTTAATGCAAGGGTTAAATCATGGCATTTGTTTGCTATCTAAGGTTTTGATGAGATGAACAAAAGAAGAACCTCTTGTCCATTTCAAAACTAAACTTGAACTGAACATTTCTTTACCTTGTGAAATGTTCAGTTAAGTGCTTTTGCACTTTAATTTTCCAGCCTGGACCAAGACCAGAAATGCCAAAATGATATGAGAAAGGCTGTTCTTACTGTTTTTCTGGCTGAGATTGGAAGAGAAAGTGCCAGCAATCTTGTGAGAAAGCCTGTTCTCTAAAGATCTGCAACCCAGTTTGCAGAACCGAGGGGTTTGGATAGTTTGGATGAGTTTGGCTGAGGGTCCTGGTGTGCTCATCTGAGTCACACCCTGAAGATAGCATTTGTCTTATCGAAGTCAACCATAGAACACTCTGTGTACTTCTCAGACACCCTAACCATTCTGAGTGCCCATCCAGATAAATCGCTAATGGCTAGGTGAACGCTGCCAAATTGAAAAGTTTCATTGTGATCCCTACAACTAGGTTTCAGATTTCTACCTGAAATAATGAAAATGGTAATCACAATGATAATTTCATAGGGTGTTTATAGAATTGGCTTCAAATTGCACCAGAGTTTTTAAACTACCGATGACATTAGACATAATTTAGTTTAACCCCTTCTTTTATACTTTAGAAATTCAAGGTTCCAAAAGCTGGGGTTATTTGCTCAATATATTGTAGTAACTTAGTAGCAGAGTCCATCCTGGAAAATAAGATTCTCTCTTTCCTACAACACACCATGTTATCGGCCGAGTGATTTGTTCTTTATCATATGTGAACCTAAAGAGAAAAAAAACAGAACAGAAACAAATATAGCTCTACAATGGCTATGGCCATCGATGGAATGGCCAAAGCAAAGGAATTTTTCTGCTGTGTCAAGATAAAAGATCATCAGTTCAGCATTCATATCTGAGTGGCAAACTGTATATTCTGGTCTGTTGGATCCTTCATTGCTATGTTTAAATATATGGTAAATATTCTGGTAATATTATATGTTAGAATTTTTTCTCTTGGTAGGCTTGGGAGGAAGGACATTATTGCTTTGAGCACCTGGAAAGGGAACACACTCACACACACCTCTTCAAGAGTTACAGGGACAGCGGCTGTTCTTCAGGACCGTCCTGTCTGGAATACAGTAAGGCCATGGCAGCCTGGCTAAAGATGAAGAGTGTGGGCCTGCAGAGTGGATCAGGGTCAGTATCCTGAGGGCAGTCCTGGCCCAAGTGGGTCTGAGCAAGCTCAGCTCCAGGCAGCTTTTCAGTTCATTGCCTGCCTCCGAGAAGCAATGCAGTGACTGCTCCATAGTTGTCCCCATGTGTAATAATAGTTGGTGTCTGCTTGCTCCCCAGTCTACAAAATGGTGGATGCCTCCCTGGTGTCAAAAATCTTCTTTTCCTCACATGTGGTATACCCATGTCTTGTTTTTCTTTCTTTCCTATTCCTACAGCTACAGGCTTTTGTGTTTATTTAGGGTTTTTTGTTTTTGATTTTTTGAACAGGCTCTGCTTAGCTGGGCGATTTAAATCTGAATAACATTTGTAAATATATTTATTGACCTAATTTTCATCTGCCAAAAAATTGGTTTTGGCCCCTGTAATCTCGAGGTTCGTTCCATCTCTCAGAAGTCAATCTGGGCTCTCAGTTACACAACTCGCCTACAGCTCAGTCAGGCAGCCAAGCAGCGACCTTGCAGTAAGGACTGTACATAATTGTGTAACAACAATATTACGGGAACATGGCACAGAGAATAGAAATAGATTTCCAACATGACTGCATCATATCTTCTCAACAAGCAGAAAAAATATTTCTATATGCATAGCACATACACTGCAGAGTTTCTATAATATTAAACACTTTAAAGTTATGATGAAATCTGTGCTAAAAGAGACAGGAAGAACTTTGGCGACCATGGCAAGTGGAGCTTCAACTCTGCCAGGATTGTGTATCCTTTACTCTCTGGGCTAGATGCCCACCTGTTGGAGGAATGGAAAAGAACCTCTGCTACTCACCACTCTGACAGTTTAGTGTAAAATATTTAAGTAATGATTTAATTATTCACAAATATTGGTTTAGATAACATAGGCACATTTTCTACATTTTCCAAATACCGTGGAAAGGCGTAATATTCATAAGATGATAGTAGCACAGTTGATATTACCCATTTTATTTACTATTGTTGGTTTTACTTAGCAGATGTCACAATGTAGGCAATTTCTATTAATGGGAGTATTGAACAGTTTGAAACTGGGCTTTCGAGTGAACCAGCTGGTTCAGAAATGATATTTACGTACACATGCATTCTATGTGATAAACCTAGTCTCAAATACATATTTTTCACAATGTATCTCACCTAATTCTCTACTCTTTAAATAGCTATCCATTCTACAGTTGTGAAAACAAAACAGCACCAAATGCAGAAGAGCCCCTAAGCATTTGCTCTTCCTATGCAATGCAGAACAGTGTGTATTAGAAACTCATAAAGCTACATATGAACCAACTCTCTGTTGGATCAACAAAGCAAGGATTCCCCCAAAATATTGTGTATTTGTGAACCAGGGCTGTGTACCTATGAGAGCAGGCATGAGGCTCCTCTGTGGAACCCACCGGTGGTTGACACCTGGAAGCGGCCAGGCTGGAAATGAGAAACAGCCTCTGCTTAGTCAGCACCTGCTTCCATCGCGCCTTCCATTGCATCACCCCTTCCCTGTCCCAGTTCTTCTCAGTCCTCCCTTCTTCCAGTTGGGCTGTCTTTCCTACCGTCCTCCCTTCCTCCAGCCTTGGATATTTCTGCTCTCTGTTCTCTTTCTTCCAGCCCAAAGCACCCATCCTTCAGTAGATGGAGATTTTTATTTAAGAGATTCTCAGATAATAGTGAATGCTGAATATCAAGGTATTCACTGCATGAAATGCACTCTTTAACTGGATTTTGAAAAAAACAGATTCTTAGATTAAATAAATAAAACATTAATATGGGAATGTTTCTGAGTAGGCAAAGACTTCCTGGTATTTTTGCTCTATTCCAGCCTACTGTCAATGTTTTCCAATAAATTAAATAGTTCACAATAAGCAGTCACTTTACTTATACAGTTCTCTTCTGGGCCACACAATCCAAGTGAGAGTAAAGAGTTGTGCCTCAAGATGCTCAGAATTGAACAATGCAGACAAATAAGATAGGAATACCTTTCTTTGTCTTAACAGTAGTTGTATTTTAGCATTTATATAATTTTGTGGATGAATGATAGTTTCACATAGTTCAAAACATTTAACAAGGTATGTATGAAGTCTGGTAAAACTAAAAAAATGCTTTATAAAATAAACAGAATTGTTTGAATGGATCTAATATCAAATAATAAACTACTTCTGGAAACTTAAAAAAAAATTAAGAAGGGTAAAATGGACACAGTGAAAGTTTCTCTGTCAACCTCCCACCTGCTGGTTTCCACATGTACAATGAAATAATGTATGTTATTAGTTTCTTCTGCAGATTTTCAGAGATTTAGAAGTGTTTCTATAAGCAAACACAATGTATATTCCTATATGAATTTTTAAGATAAATGAGACACGCTCTATAGACAGTTTTCTTTCTTGATGCATTTATGTACCTTTACATATCAGTAACACAGAACCTCCCTATTCTTTGAATTTTTTTTCATTATGGTTGAATAGTACCCAATTGTATATGCCATGATTTATTTAAACCATTCTTTATTGACGAACTTCTGGATTGTTCCAATCCTTTGCTATTACAAGAATTGTAGCAGTAAATAACTTTGCGCACTCATCATTTTGCCCATGTGTGAATGTGTCTGTAGAAAAAGCTCCTAGAATTGGAACCGCTGAGTCAAAGAGTATATGCATTTTTAATTTCAATAAATATTGCCAAATCCACTTCCAGAATGATTATACCTATTTACACTCCCACCAGCAGTGAATCACTGTTCTCATTTCTCTGTATCTTGCCAAGCCGAAGGGTTGTCAAATTTTTGGATTTCTACCAATCTGATAGTAAAATATAGTATCTTGATGTAATTTTAATTTGCATTTTTCCTTGTAGAAGGGATTTGAACATCTTTTCATATATTTATGAGTCATTTGTATTTCCTTTGCTGTGAACTATTACTCACTTTCTAATAGGGTTCTTTTTTAGTCCTCTTTGGATTCTGTTGTCTATGTACTGAGAGTTGAATTGTTTCTCTATATGTAAACTTCAAATACTTTTTCTCAGCTTGCTATTTGTTTTCACTTAAAATAATTGTTTTAAATATTAAATAATGTGGGTAAATTGCCTTAATGTTTCATGTCATTTTACCTAGACACACAGCTATGGGTGAAAATAGAAAGATAAATACAGGCAGACAGAGTGTATGTGCATAGATTTTTTTCTAAAGGCCTTCTATTGTTTTTCTCCCTAAGGATCTCATGCATCTATTTGCAGGGTCAATTCTTCCTGTAGGCGAAGGATGAATGTAAGAGTATTGTACAAAAGAAGCTCCGAGTATTTATTGAATTGCTTGCTCTATATGTGAAAACCTTTGATAAATCACAGAACCCTAACTATAAATAATACTGGTGGTAAGAGTTGTTATTCTCACGTGTCAACAAGGAAACAGGTTTAGAAGGATTAGTAGTTTGTCCAAATTCACTCTACTGGGTATTAGAACTTGAGCCAAATCTTCCTTACTTCCTATCTTCCTTTCTTTCTACCTCTCTTCTTTTCTCCTTTCTTCTTCCTTTTTACTTATTGGGCATCTTCTATCTGCTGGGCATTTGCTTAGATGGCCAGAAGAAAACCCCTTCTCTCAAGCAGCCAGTAAGTAGCATTCTATTTTGTCTGATGTTCACTCAGGATTTTCTTCACTGCATAATACATGTCTCCCAGAATTACAATAGGAGCACCGGACTCTGTTAGGAAGCTAGCCATTTTTATTGCTACTTAGCACACAAAAGACCAAAGCCCAGGCCAGTTTTAACCATGAGGCAATAGGATCTAGATGAAGACCTTCTGAAGTCAGCTGTTGTAGTTAAGCATGGCTCACTTGTTGGTAAATGGATCACATGAATTGCATGCAGAGTTGCCTACATGTGCACAGGCTGTAGGATTTGATTCCTGGGAATAAATAAAATAAAAGACTAAAGATGGCTCCCAAATCACTGCAGGATATTAAAGTGAAGCTAACCACGCAAAAGACACATGACATTTCCCTGTGAATAGATAGACTGAGCATTTTGGTTCTTATGCTAGTTTTTAGCTGCCAGTGATTCTTGTGGCGCAGATCCAAGATTTCAGGACACTATCACATTTTTAAGTTTTCCTAATGAATTATAATAACATTTCTGTGGTTTACATCAAATTGTGTTGAATGGCATTTTTAGCAAATTGTGTCACTTGTGAATTTCCAAATTTTACAAAATTTCTTTTGCCAAAAAATAATCAGTGAAAATGATTTTGTGTGAAACTTTTTGAAAGCCAAGTTTAGCGGATTTTGCTAAACAGCACAGCAAACACTTTATTCACTCTTTCTCCAAATCCTCTTTCTGGGCCTTATTCTCTTTCCAGCCCCTAGCCTTTTCCTCCCTTACTAAGCTTCTTTTATTCTGTTTACTTGCCTTTGTTTCTGCTCCTAGTTCATCTTTCTCTAACGTTATCAGCCCTCCCCACCGACCCCCAACCCCTGACTATACCAAGCCTTGGGCTATAGCTTTGGCTGGAGGGTCATGAGGTCATGGATTTTTCCACGAAGAGAAGGAAAGTAAAAGGGAAAAAGGGAATGATCATTTTTGCTGTCTCTCTTTTGGCCTTGGTGCTAAGAAATTCATTTGCAAATACCCTGGCAAGCATTATTGCTGTGAGATTGAGACAAAACACAGTCTTCACTGCAAGAGAGGCAGAGTCACATTGCTGAGGATAAAAGAACATATTGAGGTATGCCTGGACTTATGTTTTGAGAACTTTGCATATGAATGGTTACACCACCTCCGTAGAGTTTGAGACTGTTCTAAACGGATCTATTTCCCAAAGATAGAGACAGGGACTGGGAGTACAAACAGTGTATGTTCTGGAGTCAGAATTCCTGGATTTAAGTCCTGGCTCTCAGCCCCTGAATCTCCTTGAGGGTCAGTATTCTCTGTTACCACCTGAGGAAGCTAGCAACTGATAGAGTAATAATCAGAACAGTAGTTACCACTGACAATTGGTATTTAAATACTCTATATGCAGAGTATTTAAGAATGTACATGCCTCATCTCAAACCCCTTATAGCATTATCATCCTCATTTTATGGATGAAGAGAGTGACATAAGGAAATATTAAATTATTTTTTTCTAGGCAACATAGTTGAGCATTGCAGCTGAGATTTGCCTGATTCCAAAGTGACTCTTTGGATCACCGTACTAGGTAGGTGTGCATATTAAATAATCAAAATACAGTGCCAATATATAGGAAGTGGTCATTCTTTTGTTTTGTTTAGAACTGTGTTAATTCTAGAAATCCTGGGAGGCATAAAGATAGCTTTAGTTCTTGCTTTGGCTTCCGCAGAAGTTTCTCTATTCATCTCTTTTATGAGGGGAGAGACCAGACCAAAAGACTGAGTGAAGGCTGCGACTCAAACCATGGGAGTTAGCAAGTCATCAGCAGCATTACTGCTTTGACTGTGTAGAAGACTCAGTCAGTACACGGGCTGAAAATGTCACAACAGACTGAAATCAGGGGATTATTCCCAGAGCTTGTAGGAATGGAAGGGTGGATGGGACAGAGATCAGAAACATTCTCATCACCAATGACTTGTCCTGGTATTCCTCATGCAAGCCACAGAAGCTTACAGTGGCTATTGCAGAAAAGCCACATAATTACAGAGCAGTGCTCTTGAGGCTTCCATGTGTGCTCTGCGATCCTAGGCTGTATCTAGACCATGTGCTAATTTCTACCTGCTGAATACAATTGGGTTTGCAGTAAGTGATGCCTTCAAGGGCTTTCTCAGTAACCCATCTCGGGGCAGGATTCTCCTGTAAAGCGTGTGAAGCTCAAGAATCATCACAAACACCTGATGAGTATGTTCTGCCCAAGGAGAATAATGAGTCTTCTGCCTGGAAGATCACAAAGCCCCCAGAGGATGGGCAAATGCCTTAGGTAGGTCTGCAAATGTAGGCGTCTGTGAATTTAGCAATGCTTTTTAAAATCACAGTTTGTGAAATCAGCGTTATTTTTAAGGCTTCAAGAGGTTTTTGATTATTTTGTGACCTTTGCCTTAAACAGAGCCTATTACTTTGATAGAAGAATTTTTGAAGTGCTTCACGGTCTCTTGCTGTTCCTCTGGGGTCCGGGTCAACATTCCTAGCATCTCTATTTTAAGATGAAACACAGACAGTTTAAGTGACTTGCCCATGGGCTCCCGGCAAGCCAGTGTCTGTGCTGGACCCAAACTTCTTAAGCTGTTGGCCTTAGATTAGTTCACTGAACCACATGTTTTCCCTAGCAATTATTTATACACATTATGCATCTGACCTGGATATGCTAGTGGTTATTTTCCACTTGCATAATGAGGAATTCATCAGGCTTCAGAGAGGGAAGATTTCCTTAACACAGGGAGCTGAGTCCTTTGTGTGGACCTGACCTTAGGAGTTCAGGAAAGGTCAGGAAGCACAGCATACCCTCTCTGGGGCCCAGGGCTGACAGTGAGCATTCCGGGTAGAGCCCTATTGGAAAGGAGAGGAGCAGGAGCTTGAGCTGCCCTGTGAAAAAAAGACAAGGGGAGACATTTTCTTGCTTGGGTTTTCGTGAATGTAAAATACAGTCGAGGCGTGCAGTGCTGGAATCCATGCCTGCCTTCTAGGCAACTGGAGAGGATCTTTAGGAAATATTGTGGGTAATGAAGCTTCTGTTTAGGCACAACGGTAATGCAGGGTCTTTGTACAGAATGAAGCCTTCTTCTTTTGTCTTTTGTACTCAAGAGGACAGATCATGGGGGGTATTTTAAGAAGTATGCAGGGAGAATTAAGTATCATAGTTTGGTAAACTTTCTTTTAAAATGATTTTTATCAATAGTTTTAAAAAACAAAACTATGTAGTCCTATTATATTTCTTAAACTTTAGAAAACGTAGTTAGCAAAGGCAAGTAAATAAAATCACCCTGAATTCTACTACTCAGAGGTAATCTTTATTAATATTTTGGGATTTTTTTTCTCATTTTAAAAAGTGGGCTGTGTTTTCTTTGAAACAGTGATTATATATTTAAATATATAGTTTACTATTTATTTTATTACCCATCAAATTATACTATAGATATTGCCTTACAACCTGCTTTTTAAACTTAATGCATTTTCAAAATCTTCTCTAGTCCTTAGTTTTCCCCAATATCAACTCCTTATGCGTAGCATTCTGCCATAAGGATGTATCATTCTTTATTTAACTAATTCCGCATTAATAGACATTTATGTTGTTACTAGTTTTCTCTGTTATAAACAGGCGATGATGAAGATGTAAATCTTGTTTACAATAGCATCAAATCATGTATTTCATTTGTACCTTCTGCAAGACCTGAACCAGAAGGTGACTGAGCAATGTTACTGGTGTATTAATCTTTTCAAGGGAAAACTTGAGAAGAGAGCACTGCATGAGTCTAGCCAGGGCCAAGGTGATAATATGTCAAGCCATAAAGAGCTCATTCCTGTTCACTAGAAATGGAGATAAACCTAATACAGAAAGAGCTGGATGTGGCTAAGGAAATATATTTCTCATACAGACTCTATAATGATAGAACAGCACTTAATTAAGATGCTGAATGCAACACTTAAGAAGTTGTTAAAAAGTAGGAAACTCATTTGTAAACTTCGAGGAGGCTAAAGTAGTTGTCCAGGACCATAAATATATTAGTCTAGTTGTCTTTGAAGTGGCCTTTCCAAAACACATGTTTAAAATAAAAACTAACAAACAGAAAAACTCCAAACCTCTGAATAACAATGGACCCTCCTCCAACTTCCCTTTTTATTTCATTTGATTTTCCATTAGCCTTATCTGATTGTAGTTTTTCAAATTCTGTGGATATCATTAAATGTTTGTAGGAAGACCATGTTGCTACATGTAAATCCCTCCCACCCTTGGGCAGCTCTGGATCACTAAATAAACAAACCTAGTCTTTTTTATATAATTCCCCTTAAATTAGAAAGCTTTCTGAACATTAAAAGGAGGCCGTTGAAATTCTATCAATTCTGAACTCAGCTCCTCTCTACTCCCCCAGTCCCAGCTATGGATTTTTAAAGCATATACACTTTTTTATGACTTTTAAGCCAGGACTGACAATAACTTGATGGGTAGACAAAAATCTCTAGGCCTAAGGGCCATGTGATCTTAGCAAATTGAAGTAATTCTACAGGCTGAGGTAACACAAAACATACATTTTTTTGACAACTCAGACATTTATGGTTTATATCTTCAATACCAGGGCCAAGAAGTGGTCCAATGATGTCAGCTTTCGCCCAGATAGTTTGGATGGCTCTGTGAACATGGTTAGAGAATAACATGTTTTGTTTTCCTTCTCCTAGGGGTGACCATTGTCTCCAGTCCATCCTGTGCTCAGTGAGTCATTAATTAAACCCAGAGTCTCCATAAGTGACCTGTTTTGGCATTGAGGTTCGTTCCCAACTTACTCTGCTTCCCTGCGTAATATTTGGCTGGTGTGCTCTGTTTTTATTTTATTTTTTAAAATTTGCCTCATTCTTCCTCACACCACGAGGATTCATTTTTGAGATGGAGAGCAAAAGGCTAGGTTAAGAAAAACATAGCCACCTCCAGAGTGCAAAAACTGCAATAAACCCATCACCTCTAACAACAGCAGAGCATGAAAAGATAAAAAACAGCCTGCCAAGAATGTAGTAACCACCCATTCACTTTTAAATGCTCTCCACACTCCAATGCACAGACCTAATTACTTTTCTGCATTCCCAAATCCACTTTGCCGGGACTGCAATCAGAAACCTGGCGTTAAAATATTTTAGACTTGGAGGATCAAGACTAATTATGGGCCTTAGCTGCACCTTTTGGTTTTGCTCCCCCTTTCCCCTCCTCCTCTTCTGCGGGTTACTTTAAAGCACGCTCCACTGGAAGAAAGCCTGCCCAGTCCCAGTCGGGGGTGAAGCAGTGAGAGAATAAAACAAAGAACAACTCAACTCAATTCAGTAAGCTTCAATGAGGCTGGTATATTTAATGTGAGCCCAGGGTTAGCCCACAGAATTGTGGCAGAATGCAATATTCTCAACAAAAAACCATGTGTTTAAGGTCGGGCAAGGCCCCATAAGGCTGTTGTTGGTGTTTAAGCAGTCCACCGAGGTATTTAGCACCAAGGGTTTCTAAACATTCCAGCTGAGAATTAAACCGCAGCTTTACAGTAGCTGCTTAAAGATTTGGGGGCCTGGGAGTGTCCCCTCCCCCTTGTATTGAAAGGTCAACAAACAGTAGGAAAGATCATGTCATAACAAGGATGAAGTCACCTATTATGGAGTATAGTGACAGCTAATAGCACTATCAGAGGAACTAATCCAAGGTATTAAATAGTGTCATTGTTAGAATAATATCATGGCTGTTAGGACACGCAAGCGTGAGACGTTCTTCCCTTTAGGTAACATGAAAGTGTTGCAGGTGAGCTTAGCTTTCCCAGGACAGGCACTTGCTATAAATATGGAAATATTACAAAATTGCTTCAGTACTAGTTTTCCTGCAGCATGCAGAATGGCTTTTTGATACACAGATGTTATGTTTCATGGCATTCATTAAACTATTTTAGGCTATTTTGTGAGAGTTACCCTCCTAAAAAGCTTTCATTCACACAAAATTTACCGTGAACACTGGTGCTAACGTTTGACTTCTTTGTGGCATTTTTTAGTTTCATGGACTTAATATGACAAATACTAATATTAAAAATAGCATAGTGCCTTAGAGATGAATTCCTGAAAAACCTAAGAGGGGTTGAATTCTGATCGAGTTAACCTCATGAAGCTTCATTTCTCAAAGTGAATTTTGGAATTTCGAGATTGAATTTGGGCATATATATCTTCGCTTTACAGAATTCTTAGTTGGAATATTAAAAAGAAATGTGATCCACTTGAGGGGGAAAAATATCACAAACACAGAAGAAACTTCAGCACCAACATACACACAGCTACTAGAATTCTTTCTTATTTCTTTTAGTTTTCAGGAGTCAAGTATCCACACTGTAAGTTGTATTGTAAGAGATAGTTTAAAACAATAAGATGTTTCAGATGGTCAGGATTTGCAGGGTACTTAAAAATAATACAAGGGGCACATACATTGGTGGATAACTACCAATTAATCCTCCTTGTTAAATAGGTAATGTCTTCTACTCTGAGGCTTCAAATATCAGAGAAATCATGGGCCAAAACAGTGATTATCTTCAGAGAATTCAAAGGCTTGAAAGCCAATGATTCCAAAGAAATAAAAACAGAGTACTTTTCACTGTATAGACTTCATCCTAAAACCTGTAATAAGAGCCAGGCCTTGGCTGTGAACCTTTATACTTCAAGGTGAATGCAAGGAGGCTGAGGAAAGCAAAGGCAATAATCACAGGGGCTTTTCCTGCATGAAACTATCCGGAAGTGAAGGTCAGAGACCAAACCTTCTTGGAATTCTCTATACCACAGAGCTCTGATCCAACATGGGAATGAAGGGCTGGATTGGCCAAAAGTAGAAAAATATTAAATTATAGGGCTGAAGAGGATGACAATAAACTCAATTTAAAATGCCTAGCAGTTTAATTTGAATTTTTAAAGCTCAAGTGAAATAAAATAATCTTTTCTGGAATAAAAAAAAGTAATCATAGAATTTCTTACATGTCATGGCAAATTCCTCTTAAGAAAAGCATTTATTCTTAACATCTCGTCTCTTTTATGCTACTTTCATATTTTATAAGGTCCAGTCTTGGGAATCTGTAGCTAGTAGTTCTGGTCATTAAATACAGTATTTGACAAGTCAACTAACTCTCTCTTAATTGTACTTTTACCTATTTTTAAACTTTTTCCTTTTTTTTGGCTATATCAAAAGGAAAAATAAAATAAAGTCCCTAAGTCAAAGATACAATAAATCTTCTAAGTTGTATCTGTATATTCCATGGGGAATACACTAGCATTGGGGGGCTTCTATATTTTTAAACACATGCCTTCTTAATATTCTGTAGGAGGCCCTGACTTTTGCACATTCACTACCAATTTCACAGAAATTCATGGGGATAACACCTACTTTTCACTTAGCAAGGTCAGGGCACAAACCTATATGCCTGATTTAAATAAATCCTTTAGCCCCATCATTATAAATCTATACCAGATGTTAAAGAAAGTAGAATATAACTCCCCATGGTCCAGTTGCTCTAACTACTTCTGATAATTCTGTGAATTTAGGAGAACACATTTGCATATCTTAAAGTAGACTTTCCCACTGAAATGAAATTTTCAAGACTTTTGTTTCCTGAGTTATAGGTTAATGCCAGGACTGGACATAGCTGCAATATCTAAGATATTGAATGTAGTCAGTTTGTAGACTGAAGAAGGTTCTTGAAACTGTTGATAAGATTTATGTATGAGGAATAGTGTCACTCAACAGTGGCCTGGTAAATGCCTCACAGGATGTCTTGGGATTTCAATCCAAAGAGACTGGATGGACGAGGCACTTTGATGTTCCCCTCTAATACTTAATGTGATATCATGATGTGTCTAATTTAGATTAAGGCATTTTGTTATACTTAAGAGAGTACTTTATTTTCTGACTTTAGGTGTACAGATTTATTTAAAATTACATTTATTTTAGAAACTACATAGAAAACTGCTTGTATGTGAGCTGGCAGGAATATTGGAATTCTTATACAGCCAATGCAAAAGTGCTGTTTTTAGCATTTCAAATTACTTAGCACATTTTAATTCTTTCATGTTCCTTTCTCAGGGTTTTCAATAAGGAAATAGTGGCGACTCCTTTCCAAAAGTGGAAAGCAAGTGCATGGGTTATAAGAATGTTTCTCACATCCTGCGTGTTACTCAGAAGTCAGATGCTGAACCAACTTTTTGTTGTATTAACTGATTCTGTCATATTAACTAAGAAACAGAAGAATAAGAGATGAACAAACTGAAATTCCTCTCAGTGACTCACAGGGCGAAACATCTCAGTGGTCCTTTAAACTACTTAGTCAACTAACTCACTTCCTACCCTTTTCTTGATGTTGGTGACTCTCACATTTGTGTCTCCATTCCTCACTGTTTACCAGTTTCAGGCTCACTGTACACGTTTCTACGGCCCATTGGTATTTGTGTCTCCATGCTGCATGGAACACTGTGAACTTAGAACCAAACCTACTTGGTTTCTCTCCTGTCCCGTGTTTATGATTTATTTACTTCTAACTCAAAGGCTTTGCTCATGTCTTTTCCAGACCTGGATGTCCCTGTTCCACACTGGCTTGTTGTTCTTGTGACTATTCACAACACCGCCATTGCCCAAGCTCTCCAGATTCAAAACCCTGAAAACATTTCCAACTTACTGCTCTCCTTCATTCTTCATAATTTTGAAATTCTTGATTATTTTCCTTTGAGATTGAGTGCTGTGACTTTACTGCCTTTCTCTTCCAGTCATCAGACAACCCCAGAAACCTAGCATCCTTGGTTCAATTTATGCAGCACCCCACCTTGCCTGGCCACCTCTCTCCTCCCTGTAATCCTGCGGCTACATGAATGTTTGTAACACTCAGCTCCCTGATCAAACCTGTTACGGCTCCAAATTTCCCAATGTCACGCCTAAATTCTCCTTCAGTTTCTTCTCCATCTTAATTATGGTATCGTCACCATCATGTTACTGCTCCCAAGGTGGGCTCATTTTTGCAGTCTTCTTGGTGGTCCTCATTCTCAACCCTCCATGTCAGCTCTTTGTCTTCTCATTTACCTCCCCAAATCATAATCACTTTTCAGCTCCTTCACTTTGAGATTTTCCTGCTTGTTTTCATTAACTTTGAATCCTTTTCTTTGAACTTCTAAGTCACATTTTCAAATTTCATGATCACTATGGCAGCTTTGGGAGAGTGGAAAGAAGTCTGGATGGGAATCAGGGAAACTTGGTTCCAAAACAGATTTCAATGATATATTAATGCTGGAACTAGAGTAAGTCATCTTATCTCCCAAAGCCTTTCTTGGCTTTTCTATAAAATGTGAATATTAACAAGTGGGATAGAAAATGATAACAAATGTGTATGTACTGGTATGTAATAACATCCTAAGTGGTATTAAACTTCATTATTTCAAGTTGTCTTCATATCTGTATGTCTTCTGAGTTTGACTTCTGGAGAGCAACACTGTGTTTTACATTTTTCTCACTCTCCAAAAGCCCTGGGTAATGTTATGTAAAAAATTTATGTAATAATTTGTGGCCAATCAGTAACTCTGGAGTTAACCTATCATTTTGGAAACTTGGCCTAGAGTTTCCCAACAAAATATCTTAAAGCCAGTTTAATCTTGGGCTTCAAAAATACCAAGAGTAAAACCTAACCAACAAACCACCACCACCTAAAAGTTAAGCCTTGAATAGAGAAATCTCATCCATGCTAAATTCTTTGGATAAAATGTTACAACTTTATTTAAATTCTCAGACCCTGACATAAATACGTCAGTGTCTGGATTGCTCATCCCATTTTCTTATAAACTAAAGTATATCAGTTGTAAAGAAGTAAAACAAATATTTGAAAACACCTTAACTCACCTTTATCCAAGGTAGTTTCTAATACATATTAGTGATTCCATCATGTGACCATTTACATTTATTTAGTAATTTAGTTATCAATCATTTGCATATTTTACTTACAAAGGTCAGGTTTTATTCTAGCAACTTCTCAGTCATTATTTCTTGGGCTAGGGATGGAGCTCAGTAGTAGGGTACTAGCATGGGTACTAGGCTCCATGTTCAATCCCCAGTGTTGCAAAAAAGAAAAAGAAAAAAAACTTTAACTATTAATTCACCACATCTCACTTTATCCTATAAGGATGGCAGTGTATTATAATTTTTTACTGATGAGAAGACTTATACAATGAAAGATGAGCAACACATCCAAGGTTACATAGCTTGAAAGGTTGGAGCGGGATATGAATCCCAGCAGGCAGGTGACTCCCACAGTCCCACCCTCTTACCCAGAGATCTGCGGTGCTCCTTTTGAACCTGTATGCTTCACATTTTTCTCTTTGTTTGTACCACTTCCACTGGCGATTGATTGATAGCTGGCAAAACTCTAGGATGCAATAAATATTAATTGGAGTAGTCAGACTTTGCTTTGTGCTTTGCTCTGTTTTGGGAGAAGACTGTCAAACCCCAGAAGAAAATCTCTCAGAGGTTATGGGGTTGGAGGGCTAATTTCACTGTTATGGGCGGGCAGAGGTTTCCCTTTTATATAAGACAGTTTCTACTTCTCCTCAGAGATCAAGAGAGGAGAACTGACCCAACTGATGGTCATTCTTTACATTGCCACCAAGAATTTCAAAATCCATGTAAATACAGTATCACAACAGAATTGCATCAGACAAGTGTATCTAAAATTTTGGGTTCCACGACAGAAAATTATACAGAATTGGCCAGCTATCTAATTATATTTTGCCAGTCCTATTTTGTACTCTCCTAAATTGTAATTTTAGACTTGAAACAATTTGAAGAAATGGTCAATGTGTTCAAATAGCCATTTTTCTAGAGCTTGATCATGTTTAAAAGGTTATCGGTCACCTTGCCATTGATGTCAGATTGTATCCCATTTATTAGTTGGGATATTTCTACTTGCTCTATTTTACAGTAATAAAGATGTTACAATTTATCACTCTTGTGCTCAGAGAAGTTATGATGGCCCCTGATGTTGCGCAGTTTAGCATGTGTCTTCCCTCACCCTTCTTGGCCTCTCATGGTGAAGTGCCTGCTAATTTCTTATTGGTCTTTGTAGTCACACTGATATATTTATGAACCTAGTTCAGTGAACCATTGTTGTACACAAAGAATTTTGTAAGACAATAGAAATAATTGCAAGAAGAATTTTAGGCCCCAGAACTTTGCTTTACAAATGAAATGGGATTTTGATAATTATACTTACCATTTGTTAAAAGCTATCCATATGAGTTATTGATAGATTTTCAGTTGAGTCCCATACTTTACTGGCTTTCCTGAAGATTAGAAGGGAAGACTGACACTCTCTTGTTCTTTAGGACAAGGAAGAGCCTTTGATTTCATCTACTAAGTAGAATCGATCTGTACAATTCTGAAAGTAGGATGGCTCTTATTAATAAACACAGCAGAAGATATGATTATTAACCTTCAACCTCAGATGTGCAAGAAACATCATGTTTCTTATTTCTTTGAGCCAACTCAGTCCATCCCCAAGCCATGTTGAAGTTCAGTTCCAGATTTTGGGCTCTCCATCCCTCCCAGGTTGTGCAAAGATCCCAGGAACTCACACAGAAGTGCGGTGGGCTCCCTTGCCATCACTGAGCACTGAGGTGCACCTTTGAGCCATCCACTGTCCCTGTTGGGATGTTTGTTTCTGTTCAGGCTTTTGTTGCTTTGCTTTTGTGCTAGGAGTCTTTGCCAAGCCCTGAGCTCTGCGTCTGTAGTCATGTCCTGTAAGGCGCTCTAAGCCCTTTCCTGGTTGGGTCCCTGCTCTGAGCCAGGTCCTGTATGTGTGTTGCCTGCTGTGAGTTGAAGTGCCACCTGCCTCTCCTTTCTAGTTCTTTCTTTTCATTCATTCTTTCTTCCTTTCTGCTTTCTCGATCTTTTTATTCTACTTTGGAGTCTGTGATATTTTTGGATCTGTAATTTGTTGTAATTTACTAATTTTGGAGGATTCTTAGCTGTTAAGTCTTCAAATATTTTTGCCCTTTTCTTTCTGGAACTGCAATTACTTACAGGTGTGCTAGACTGATAATATCTGAAAGCTCTTGGATGCTCTGTCCTGTTTTACTCTCCTTTTGTCTCCTTGTGTTTTAGTTTGGGTCTTTTCTATTGGCCTTTCTTCAAGCTTGTTGTTCCCTCTGATGAGCAATTTGCTGATATACCTATTGAAAATATTCTTCATGTTTGTGGCCAGGTAAATTTTCCCCTAACAATTTTTTTTGGCAGTACCATGAATTGAATCCAAGGCCTTCACTCTGAGCTACATCCCTAGGCTTTATCATTTTTTTTCTTTCTTTTAATTTTTGAGAAAGAGATTTGCTAAATCACTAAGTTACCTAAGCTAGAATTGAACTTGCGATCCTCTTACCTCAGCCTCTCAGAGTGCTAGGATTACAGGCTTGTGCCACTATACCTGGCTCTTCTAGCATTTCTAATGGGCTTTAAAAAGTAATTTCTATCCCTCTGCTAAAATTCTCCATATATTCATAAATATTGTCTACATTTTCCATGAGGCCATTCAATATAACAATCATGCCATTTTAAAGTCTTATCTAATAATTTCAACACATGGGTCATCTCAAGGTTTGGTTCTGTTGACAACATTACCTCTTGACAGTGAGCTCTCTTTGTTTTTTTGTCCTTCCTTTTCCTCCCTTCCTCCCCCCTCTGCTCCCCTTCCTCTTCCTCCCCTCTCCTCTCCTCCCCTTCCCCCCCTCCCTTCCTTCCTATTGAATGTTAGTATGATACACAGGAAAACACACAATGAAGTAAAGAGTATTGACATCATGTAAAGGTGCAAGTTCCCAATGATGACTGTAACTGTATTGTATGCCTAAAATGTACCAATAAGCTTAATGAAAAACAAAGAATATTGATACAGAGAAGGAAGGCTGTGCCTCTTCTTTGATCAGAACATTAATATGGAAGGTTTAATAATTCAACAGTAGAGTTAAGTTCAGTTTCTACGGCTGCTTTAGAGATCTTCGGTACAAATAAGCTTTCAATTCCTCCCACAATAGGCTTCTGCCACCTGGCTTTTACAGTGGAGCCTGGAGTCTGAAGAGTTTAAATTAGTGTTCCTATTCTTTGAGGCTGAAGTCTCCATATGGCAGCTACACTCATTGGATTTAGTGTGTTAAATTACTCTTCTATGCATTGAAACCATTTCTTCTTCATCCATCTTAAACAAAATAAATAAAATAACAAAGATGCAAGAATTTAGCTTTTTTCTGTCTAACTTACGATTAGATAAGTTATGGTAGGCTATATATTCCAGGGGACACACAATTTGTTTCTATATTTTAGGTGTTTCTATGACATCCTTCACTATCCTCTATTTTACTGGGAATACTAAAATTGACCCTGAAATTTGATAGTTTCCAATAAGAAAATGTAGTGGAGGACATGTTATTTGTAGAAAATTTTACCAACAACACAATTCCCAAATGAGACACACTGTTGCAGCACACTGAAGATGGCCACAGAGCCTTTGACACCCTTCCTAATGAGCAATAGGGCTGTATCTCCTAGTGTTGGATCTGAGTGAGCTCTGTGACTGCTTGGGCCAGCAGGACACAGTGGAAGTGACGTGGGTCTGTGCCTTATAGACTTGCTGGGTCAACTTCCTGCCTCTTGAACACTCACCTTTGGAGCCCTGTTCTACTATGTAGGAATTACCGCCATCCTGAGAGTGCCGTGCTGCCATGTGCAGAGAGGACAAGAAGAGACCCCGTGCTGGCCAGTCCCCCTCAGCATCAGCCCCAAGTCTGAGCATGAGGAATCCGGGTGAGCTCAGTTTCCAGGGATCTATCACCAAGTGACTCCAATGGACACCTGAGGCAGAACTGCCCAATACTGGTTGCAGTCCTGCTGCAATTGCTGGCCCATGGAATCACGAAAAATAATAAAATGATGTTACAAAGTTTTTGTGATAGTTTTCTGTAAAACAATAGACAACTAGAACTTTAATCTTATAAATTTATATAAGGTAAACTTCTTCAAAACTGCTTATTTATAGTCATGTAAAGTTAATTTCTTTTAAAATCTAAAAGCCTGCAACTTGAGTGACTTGGATAAGTTTAATATTATACATGAGTATTGTAAACTATTGAAGAAAATGTATTTCTTTGCTTACATTAAGAATAACTGTTGACTTTTAAAAAATGTTCTTTGATCTCTTTCAGAAAATAAACTGGATTTTAAATATAGTATTTCCTTCAATTTTCAATGAAAATAAATGCAACAATATCACAAATACAGATCTTAAATTCTATAATTTATTTGAATAAAAATTATATAGTATATAACAAGGGATTTAAAAGGGAGACTAGGAATAAAAATGTTTCCATTTTTAATGAAAATACTTTGGAATCAAAGAGGATAATTTGTTCTTTTCAGATGATCATTTTGTAAAGTTAAAATATCCAGACATGGAGAGAAAATAATTCTCGCTTGATCTCTCGCTTGGAACAGAGACATAATGTATTAAAGATCAATTGATGTTATATGTTTCTATGAGTGGTTGTAAATTAAAATTAGTTTAAAAATATAATTGAGACTTCACAAAATATGGAGTAGCTTTTTCATGTGGAATTGAAATTTTTCTCTAGTCTTCATTTGAAAAATTATTCTGAAGCATATAGGAGCTAATCAAGAACTGTTTTTATAATAAGCATCTACTCTTTTCTTTTTCTGATGTCTTATGTCAACTGAAAAGAACCTCCCCACCCCACAAGTGGTGCTTCTTATCGTACAAATGTGATTCCAGAGAGCACTTCTCTGTCTTAATCACTGAAATTATTTGCTTATCAAAGCTGTACATAGTTCACGATTTGACTTTCATCCTTTTCAGACTTATCCATGATATTGCTCTGGTCTTGAAAACATTAAAATGGCCTTTGTTTGATATTCCACATATAATTTCAGAAAAATGTGTTCATTTTAAGAATTGAGACCGAGTGTTAGTGTGATAGAAGCCTCTTAGCAAGGCTTGGGAATAGAACCATATTTTCTAACAGTGACGGTGGGCAAAGGTAGGTGGAGTAATAGTAAAATGGGTGAGGGTGTGTGTGTATATGTATGTATGTGTATATATGTGTGTATATGTGTATAGATGTATATATGTGTGTATGTGTGCAGATGTTTGCATATGCATACTCATTGTGGTGTGTATGTGTATACCCAACTCCCTTCCCTATATTGGATGAAAAACATTCTTTGAAATAGATAATATTCTAAAAGAAATCTTTAAATCCTCTCTTAAGAGAATTATGCTAAATTTGGTAGTTTCTTTGATAATTTCTTTGAATCAGCTTTTCCTAATAAAGGGGCAACCAGACACATGTTCTGTGACAGATCAGACTTGCTTTGGTAATGGGAATTATACGACCTGGTTTGGAAGTATCTGTGTAGTAAGACACATAATGCCAGCTGCCCTCGGTTAAACTGCCCCTTCTGGGTGAGGGTATTTTTCTATGTTATGTCCACACAAGAATAACACAATTGTGTGTTTTCAAAATAGAGATTAAGTTACTTTGCGATAAGTGTGACCAGGATTTCATGGTGCTTTCTGACATCATGAGTGTGGAATGGTTTTTGTGCATTCTCTGTAGATGGCTTCTGCAGCAGGAGTTACTATATGTATTTGATTCTTTTCTTGTCCTGGGTGTTGTGAGGATGCTGGTAGTGCCAGTGCAGGGGTCCTGATGACAAGGGGGTGGGTACCTCTGGATTGGGGCTCTAAGAAATCCTTGCTGTCTTGGTAGAGTGTCCTAAAGTAGCATGGTTTTAAGAAAGGGTGTGTTTCTCACAAATATCCATCATACTCAAAGTTGTCATAATGTCCTTGCCGCTGAACAGATCCTAAACAATATGAGAAAGCACCAAGATTTCACATACCCTCAATTAATAATCAATACAATGTCAACATAGAGCGTACAATGGGTAGACACTATAGAGAGATAGTGGACACACAACTAAAATCATTTAGTAACAAGAAAAATTAAATCTCTCCTTGATCTCCTTCAGGATTTTTATTATAATATTCCTGCTCACCAAAGGCTCTGGTATTGGAGTGAAATCTTTTGCCATCACACATCTTTAAGACTCCAATATTCACCTCCAAGAAAGCTCTGATAACGTTGGTGCCTCTGCCTCAGAAATCCTTAGAAGTGGCTTTGTCCAGCAAAACCTCACCTGAAGTTGGTGAAACTTTTGACTCCTAACCATATGGCTCCTTCTATTTTTGCCCCTGTCTGTGTGTACCCTCCCCTGTGTGATGAACCCGAGCAGCTGTGGCCATGTAGTCAAACGCCACTGCCTCTCCAGCCTGCGCTCTCCGGAGTGTTCTCCAGGGACCAGTGACGCTGAAGAATCCCTCGGGTCATCCTCACTGACCTAGAAAACCAAAGAGGTTCTGGCTTTTGCCTATGCCTCGAGGCAGTGACAAGGCTCTGTTTAGCTCCACTAAAGCATTCAGCAGCCTGAGACCCGCAGAATGGCCGCCTCAATGTCATGATTGTGCAGGAAGAGCAATCTGTGTTCTTAAACTCTATATCCATGACCCGAGTAACCCCAACTGCCATTTCCCCCTTTTGCTCTTTGGTGTCATGGCTGAAATGCTCTGATTCTGGTTCAGAAAGTACACAACTCACTCAAAATTATTTTCTAAGCAGTTGAGGGAAGCAAATGGCACACACAGCACACATAGGACCTCCTCCGCCAGCTGCATGTGGTTTCTTTTTGTTTGCAGTTTCTCAGTTTGATAAAAAAAAAAAAAAATCAACTAAGAGACATGGACAGAGGTTAATTCCCACACCTCAAAGCTGAGCTCTAACCGAGCCCACGATTCTCCAGTGAGCTCACATTTGTTGGAGACATTTTAATGTTTTAATGAAGGGACAGGGAAATTATCACTCACTGATTTGTGTTTTTAAATTTGGAGTTTCTAAATTAAGACTACTTAATGACCCAGGCATGCCCATTTCCAGGACTGGATCTGCAGCTCCTACACTTGCTGCGTAACCTTGAGGGCTTCCTGGGAGGTAATTATCATGCTGGGATGAGCTAATCTCCCATGGCAGAGTACACCTGCCTCATTCTGCTAACAAATAGGCCCCAGCCTCCTCAAGACTGCCGGAGCTGACTTATTATATCTCTCCCCTCAGCAGAAAGACTCATATCATCACTGGGCCAAAGGTGAATTGCCTAGAGACAAAGTTGGAATGAATTTTTTGCGGTCCCATTTCACCAGACATTCAAAACACTTCATTCTGAAGAGCGGAGACCTTTAACTCTGTCATATATTTATATATGCTTTGAAGGCCAGGGAAGGATCTTTCTGCAGATCTGCTAGGAATGAACGGATCAAAAGAGTTTTCCAGAAGAAACTGTGTGCCTCTCGGACCTTTGTCCCTCAATGTTATTACTCGGAGGGAAGACAAATACTATGGCTGGCTTTTTTACTTTCTTGCCTTTTGGACAAAGATGCAATGGTCTCGTGGTAATCAATCAGCAGAGAAATTAAAGCCCAAACAACATAGAGCTGGGGTAAGGGTGATGGCCAAGCAAATGTCCCTTTAATCCTTTTAAAAAAAGACTTTTTTAGCTGATGCCTGCTTTCCATATAAAATGTGGCTTTTAAAAAATAGTTTTTCTTATTCCCTACAGCAAAAGAGGCTAATATTCATTTAAAACCCAATAACAATTAAAACCTCCAATAACAATTAAAACCTACAACGAACAACTGCTCGAGCTTTGTTTATTGCATGCATAAATAATCATACTTCAATGAACATGTTGGTATCTATGATCTCTTCCCCGATTAAGGTTGCCTCGAGACTGCTTGCTTTGGCTACTGTAAATGTGACATGAATTACGCTCAGGAAAATGTGTCTAACATGCTGGGTTTGAAGTAAATTATTTTCTTCTAATATACCTACACAACTGTCACAAGGAATTACACCGCAGATTTAGTGATGTTAAGTGTCAATTGTAATTTGGTGACAGCCATTTTATTGGCTATGCATACTGCTCTGCTAGGACTGCTTCTCAGTATGGAGGCCACCGTATCATTAAAAACCAGTGATCCTTCACTGATGACATAATTTGACTGGCAGAGAGAGGAGCAGAGAAGGGCTTGCTTCCACCTGCACAGAATCTGCTCTATGTCAGAGATGAATTTGCCTTCAAATTAGAAACAGCACTGCAGACGAGGGGCTGTGATTTTGCTTGATTCTTTCGAGGCGTTTTTCTGGCATGGTTACTGAGCAGCTGATAGAAGTCTCCTCTAATATGTCAAACATATATATTGTGCAGCCTGTAAACATTTCAAATATTTTTAGTCATAGCTTACAGTGAGTTATCTGTGAATCAGAATCAGCTACATCAAGCCACATGCATTTCTGCACATCCATCCATCCATGCATCCATCCATTCTTTTGTCTAGAACTCTGCATTTGCATGCATTCCAGGAATGAAATTTATGTGATAAAAGGGTAAACCCTTCTCTCCCAAAAGAACAACCCAACCATACAAACACACACAGAAAAACCCCAGCAGTGAACAGCCAGGGTTAACATAAGCCCAGTGTTTCACCAGGTAGGATAAATCACCAGAGCTATGTAAGAATTTACAGTAAGAACAGAACTATAATCATCCATTCTGAAAATTTTATAAACTGACAATTCAAGTTATGTGTTTTATGCTAATATACATTGTGGTAGGTTCTAATAAACTGTGACTCACTCATAAGTAGTAGAAGAGCTGATGGCACTTGGACGCAAGCACAAACAGACTCACACACACTCTACACTTATTCAGGAAGCGAAATAGATTCCAAGACTTGCTTAGTGAATTTAAATCAATATAGCTGCATTCCATTTTCAGTATTTAAATTAAATTTTTTGCTGCAAGGCACTGTAAGGAACAAAGCAAAGTACCTTAAAAGAAAGTGTATCACTTGTAATTTAGCTCATTTCACACCTATTTGACAGCTTCTCTTAGCCAATTGGTTTCATTGAAAATGCTGGCGGTATTCACCTATTAGAGTCCTGCCCTTCTATGTGAAGACCATGTCTGTAGATGTACTTCATTAGCATCCAGTGTAGAAAAATAACTTTTCCCCTACTCACACTATTGACAGCTGCCACTATTTCCCCCTCTCAGACAGCATTATTTATTTATTTATTATGAAAAGAAACTTTCCAGAACAATAAATAGCATAAATTATTCAGCCAATTTCAGTCCAGTCACATACATCATACTCAAGCAGACAAACTACTTATGACAAATGCTTTGCTAAGAGAAATATACAACTGAAGGTTTAACCAGAAGCTCCAAACATTTCGGAATTTCTTATTTTTATTCTTGGCCAGAAACTCTATTTCTCCATATACAGAGGCTCTGGAGAATGTTCATTTTTTTCCCCACTGTGAGAATATTGTGACCATTTTTATCCACAGCAGGGGGGAGAGTGTTAATAAACATTCACTTTTATTTAAAAAACTTCAAATGAGGGTTGGCAAATTTAAATTCTTGAAAGCGTATTTCAGAGCCAACTGTGGGTATGTTAATAGCTTTTCATATCATGGACCAGGAACCCCTACTTTGTGAAACTAGATGCTGATCAGTGAGTGTCCCTACACTGACCAAAGGAGAGGCAAACAGAATTTGGAAGATGACGAATCCAGTCTAGCTGGCAAAACTAGGTGACGGTGGCTCTTCTTTCATCTTGTCATTGATTCCTAAGACTTAGGTTTAACTTAGTTTAAGACTTCAGAGACTTAGGTGGTTGTTGATTTTTTAAATCTGAAGCTTCCTCCTTACTGCCTTATTAATATAAATAAGATCAATAAAGATGCTTGATTACAGCATGGTAGGCTGAAATATGCTCATAAAAGTCTTTTTTTTTGGTAAGTCTAAAATAATGGTGTTTTTTTTCCAGTGAGAAGAATGAAATCTTAATTTTATTAATACTGTAATTGTCAATGCAGTCCTTTAATTAATTCCTGGACCATCAGTGATTCAAAGCATGTACATTATTAGAGACATCAGTTACTTAGAATTACTTTGAAACTTAAAAAATATATTAGGGCCATGCTTGATTTTGATAACGATTTACTCTGAGGGGAAAGTTTCCATTCTGTTAGAGCAGTTAGTGAAGCATTTATTTTTTGGAAAGCAGAAAGCTTGTCATCAAGAAATCAAGCATTTCTTTAGTGAAAATAGTCATGGCTGAGCAAAGAATAACCAGTCTTCTCATTCAGGTTTGTCAGGGAGCAGACTACGCTCTCTACAGTTAAAATTACCAGAAGTATCGGCGGAAGGGCATAATAAATTCAGCGGCTTGTGGTAGTGGCAAGAAACACAGGGCTTGTGGTCTGGGAGGTAAAAGTAGGGAAAATATGATGAAAAATTTGTCTCTACCTCTCCTCTCCTCTCCCCCTGCTGTTGCTTTGGAAAATCTCTGCAGCCAGTGACCCCGTGCGTCAAAGCCAGGAGGAGAGGAAGTACCTGCAGCCCAGGACAATTTCCCTCTGGACTGGTTTTCTGCGGTGTTTTCTGGACTCAGCCTTGCTTACCTTATAAGCTCTGAGTGAATTGTGGCCCCGGCAGCTGTGGCCACGTGACAAAGTATTCCTTTCTGATGTACATGTGGCATTCTGCCATAAAAAGGTACAGCATACCAACCTCCTGAGAAACATACATCAAGTTTATTTTCTGACTAGTAAATGAATAAATTTTTTTGGCTCAATTGGGAACGAAAGGAAAATAACCTGCTCTGGAGCTATCCCGAGATCTGATTCCTTTGGAGTGGTTCGTGTAATTTAACAACAACCACCCAGTCATCAGAGAACTCCAGTGTAAGTATACCGCCAAGTATAAGCCTCACAAAAGAGGGAACTCTGAGCTCACTGGGGCTCAGGTAGAAGCAGGTAACTTCACGCAGTACTGGGGAGAGAATTCTGCTGAGGGAGAGGCCAGTAAAGTTCCAAGGACCCCATTTGAGATAGACTCATTGAGATTCCCAAGGTTTTAGGACATGATATTATAATGAGCCTAGATATTTTCTGGTTGTGATTAGTATCTGTCCAGAGTTTGTGTCCACTCGATTTTATTTGCCAACTATTTTTTCAGTGCTCTGATCAGAATTTTCAGTAGCTTTGAAAAGATATTGGATAGGTCTAGTGCAAGAAGGAGGACCTTATACTAGAGAGACTATAGAAATTTTCAATAAAAAGTCAAGTCAATGTAGAATTTTATGAAGTTTTCCGCAAACAACTATCATTCTGAAGTTAATTTCTCTTAGATCAAGTTATTGTCTATGAGCAGGGCAAACCTACTATGTTCTGTTTTTATCCAAAATGGTTCCAGTTTGTGTGTATTAAAAAGGTTTAATTATTAAGAATACTCCCTTCATTCTCAAAAGTATCCTGCTTTGGAAGATAAATTAGTCATTTTCACCATAGAATTAATAGATTTGTATAAATAAGGAAATCTGGCACTCTCTGATTTGGGCTTCAAATTTGCTTTCTTAAAGTCATGGAGTTAGAAGACAAGGTATGTGGAGACATCCCTGGATGATAACATGCTTACACCCTGTATTTTCCTCCAACTATTGTCATCATGTGTTCTGTCTTTCTGTCCTAGATCCTTTCAGAAGACATTTTAAAATGTTTTCAGACAAACTATCTAGGACTCCAAATACAATTCAGAATTTCTCCTTTTAAAGTTGTAATACTTAGGAAAAATGCTGGCTTTCACAAGACTTGCTTAAATTAGGGAGTTGGGAATGGAATCAAATTTAACTTTACTTCATAGTGAGAATTATCTTGGGTAGAATATCAGAAGAGATGCTAGTCTTCTGAGAGCAATCTACAATGAATTATAAGTGGGATATGACCAATAGATTCCATTTTTGTATGACATGAGAGAATTCCTGATTCTGCCAAAGTTAAAAGAAACTGCAATGAGCTAACTTAAGAAACATCATGATTTAAAAATATTTGTAAACATGGACACTACTTATTGTAAAATATTTCAGCCAGATTTTTCATAGAATTGGAAATTTCAGCTCATCATATTACTCATGTTAATTTAGAAGTGAAAGTTATACTTCATTTCTTGACAGATTTTTGTGATTAAACACATACTGGTTAATGTGAGATTGCTGTGAATAATGAATTTTTGTATTTTTCTTTGCAAAACATGCGTTAAATTAATTACTTTAAAAATGTATACCTGAAATGATATATTCGAGGTCTTGAGGAAAACAAGAAATGTAGAGTATTGGTATGTTTTGCTAGAAATATTATCTTCTATTTTGATTCACTCATTTTTCACAAAAATCTAAATTGTTAATTGAGGAAACACCTGTTTTACTTGATTTTCTTAAGTGCACTGGACGGATATTGGATTCCTTGTAAAGCAAGATTCTTGTTAAAACATGGATCTCATGATATGGGCTGCAGTGGCTGAATTATTGTAGCCAAGAGAATACTATACTAAAATTTCACTGCCTCACAATCCTTTGGGGGTTTGCTATAGAATTACCTGTAAATGGAACCATTTTATAAAAACATCCTTCTGATGCTTCAGAATTTCACAGACATGAATAAGAAGAGAGGTTTTGTTATAGATAAGGAGAAGTTTTGGAGAAGAAAAATATTAGAAACAAATGACTATTTCTTGGAGTGAAAAAGAAAGTAAACGAGAGGTGGCATAGAGCTCATTTTGCTTAAACTCTGAATAAGCCACCTGGAGAAGCTCAGTGATACAAACGACCAAACTGCGTGCTGCTGTTGTCTTGGGCCATTCAGTACCTTACACTCCTTTCCCAGTCATTGGCTTGTAGGTCACATATGACCTGGGCCAGCCCAACCAGAGTCCTTTGAGCACTAGACTAGAAACACTTTCTCTGAGAAAGTATGCACCTCATCTGCAGCTGATCACATCATACCACCTGAAGGGAAGCCGACTTTAAAATGGTCTATTGGATATTATTTGAATATGATAACCAAAAGGTTTGCTGTGATGATTAAATTAGGAGATGGCTCATTGTGAAATTTATGATAACTTAAAAATATGAGATTTTGGTCAGTGAAAATGTAAGCACATGAGGAGAGGTTGAAGGAAGGTTTTATAACTCAAGCAAAGTACCTATTCTGACAGGAACTCAGTATTTGTTTTCTTTCTCCAGTGCTGATCAGTGTCCATTTGCTGGTTGTCTCTCTACCTTTCAGTTTGAGATTTGGGTTGGCCTCCTTTTGGCTTTCATGGCCTAGTGCCTGGGAATTCCTTATGTATCTATCGAGGAGTATGAGAAAACCCTATTATCAGGCTTCGCATGTCATTGTGGGTGATGGGTGAACAGTACCCTTCTGTCCCATGTCATTAGATAGGACATATTTGCCTAATCATAGAGTAGCTGCACATTCCAATCATTCTTTGGCTAAGTACAAATTTCCTTTGAGGAAAACCAGATTCAAGGGCTCAAGATGTCTCAGCTTCAATAGTCCAAAAATGACTACAGCAGCATTTCCATTTTGGCATGCTTTTCCACAACTTTGCCGCTTTCTCAACAAGAGGTGGAGTCTATGTCTCTTCTTCTTGAAGCTGGGTGGGTTCTTGTGACTGTTTTGACTAATGGAGTATGGAAAAGTGATGCTATGGGATTTCTAAGGCTAAGTCAAAAGGAGAGGGGCAGTTTCTGCCTGTCTCCTTGTTTGTGAGTGCTCACTATTGGGACCCAGGTGGAATGCTGTGAGGAAGCCCAGAATACATAGAGAAGAACCAAGGCTTACAACTGACACCAAGTTGCTGGTCTGAAAGTTATCTCTCATGTAAGTAGATTATTCCCCTCCATTGGGCTGTTCCTCCTAATGCTCTGTGGAGCCCAAATGAGCTTTCCCTGCTGAGTCCTGTCCAAATTGCAGATTTGTAAGTAAAAACGAGGGGTTGTTAGTCACATCATTGTTTTGGCTGGTTTGTTATGCTGCAGCAGATGTTAATCTCTATTTCTATATGAAGTAGTGCTGGCAATATGTTCATTTTTATAGAGGAGGAAATGGAAGGAGCCAACAGTTGAATAACTTGTCAAGATCACCTCGATGAGGTGATAAGTAATGATGGCGTATTCTAGATCTTCCCTCAAGGCAGAGTCTCTCACAGAAGATACAAGGGTTTATCAGTCATGACTCAGGGCGTGGTGGCAAGTGGTGCAGGCTCTGGAAACAGACCACTGGGATCTGAGGGTCCAAATAGTGCAGGGTACGGCTGTGAGGACCTGGGAGAGTCAGTGCTTAGCAAAATCGACAGAAGTCTTTTTCTAGTGCACTGGGGACAATAATATAGAACTCTTAGCATCTGCTATGTCTGAATGTTTACCCTCTTGAAAACTCATGGTTAAATTGAAGTGGTATTGAGAGTATTAAGTGTAGGACCTTTAAGAGATGATTAGACCCTAAGGGCTTTGCCTCTGTGGGTAGGCTTAGTGCCACTCTTAAAGGTCCAGTTTGACACCTTCTCACCCTCTCATATTTTGCCAGGTGAGGACACAGCAAGAAGATCCTCCCAGATGCCAGAGCCTTGATCTCAGACTTTCTAGCCTCCAGAACTGTATGAAATAAATTTCTGTCACCAAGTCCCAGATATTCTGCTATAACAGCACAAACTGGAAGAAGATAGCATATAAAACACTTAATATAGTGCCTTGTACATAAGCTGCATATGAATATTTGTTGTTAGTATGTTTATTGAACACGAGAAGACTATATTTATTATGTGACCCTGATATTGCAAACAGTGTCATGTGTCCATTTTAACAACCACATTTAAATATTTTGGGTGGAAAACATTTGATGTATTTGACTTGTGTGAGCAGAATATAAAGTTGAATCTGTGATAATTCTAGTAAATCTTACAGTACCTAATTTTTAATGCTCATGTGCTGTAGGAGGACCTCTGGAATATTGTGAACCTGTAAAAAGTGGGATTATGAAAATAAACTCCATAGATAATAGAAGAAAGTAAAAACAGAAAATATGGTAAATTCTTGATCATCTGTGGTGAATGGTGGGCAGGGAATGTGTTGCTAAGTGAAAAACAGGTAGACCTCAGCTACGAGGTCTATCAAACCTTTTCCCAGAGCTGATGTGGAGCAAAATTGGCTGGTTGAAATTCCATTTCCTTTTATTGCTCCCATAGAGATGCTAATGAATAACAAACAAGGAGAGCAGAGGACCCAGGTAATTAGTCATTGTGGATGTTCAGAGCTGGAAGGGACCTTTGAGGCTCCTCTGGTCCTGTTTTCTCTTTGCAGAGTTTGGGAAACTCAAGACTTGGAGATGCTGGGTCCTAATGGCTCATGGTTGGTGAGTGTCAGAGCTGAAATCAAGTCTCAAGGCTTTGGCTTCCAGGCCTGCACTTTGCTTCTGTCTTTCACTGATACTCACATTTCCTTCTTCCTCCTTTCTCCATATTTCTAACTATTGATTTTGCAGGGTGTTATGGTTTAGATCTAAAATGTCCTGCAAATGTCTCACATTTGGAGGTGGAGCCTGGTAGGAAGGGATGGGTCACTGGGGGTGTGAACTCCAAGAGTGTATTCTTATCCTCTGCTCTTCCCCACTGTCTCTGCTTCCAGGCCACCATGCAGTGCACAGAATACCTCTACCATGGCACTTGACATGCACTTTCTGCTTTGTAGTCAACTGACCATAGACGGAATCCACTGAAACTGTGAGCCAATATAAACCTCCCTTCCTTTAAATTGCAAGTGTTGTGTTTTGTGTTCCAGAGGAAAAAAAGTGACTAATTCTTGGCACCTATCCACAAGTAACTGAGTGAAACAGAAACTGTTTTCTTTTTTAATATTGTGGCCAGTGGAAAGCAAAGAACCTTGATTTTCCCTTAGTGAGGGTTAAGGAAACTACATTCATTCTCAAGGTCTGGTTATGATACCATGAGGTCTTTCTTGACCACCTAGCTAAGCTATTTAGACAATTCTTTCTTCCACCTGTCTTGTATTATAGACCCATATAATTATTTCCATTCCAAATTGTAAGCTCCTTCAGGGTAGACAGGCAGTGAGGGAAGTGAATATGACAACATAGTAGCATCTGGCAATACAGCAATCTGCACATGAGTTGATATATATTCCTTCCTAGTTTGTTAAGATGTTTTCAATGTGTCATTTCAAAACATTGTAGTTAGCCACCTATATTTAGCCAATAATCAAAATTCCATTCAATAACAGATTGTGTGGTCACATTTTGAAAGTGTTAACCACAAGAGTAATGAGATGAAAGAGCTTTTTATGAAACAATTGCTAATATGCAGTTGGCATTATAAACTGATTTAATTGGTTCACTTTATAGGCACTTATATGACTTATTGGGTAAAAGGAAACAGGCTCCAGGTTAAATAAAAATCTGAATAAACGTACTTAGTTTTTTTTCTAATACTAGATAATGAAATTTAGTGTCTGCAATGTTATTTCTGCTCTTACCAATAAGAAAATAGAAGTAGGAATAGAGGTTGGAGAGGTAGGTTGCTGTAGTTTTATTTCCATTCACAGCCAATCATTGGAAACAAATATGGAAAATCAGCTGTGCTTGTGAAACATGTAACATATGCAGTAAGGATTAAGAGATGACTAGCCAATTCTTCAGGGTTCTCTTTTCTTTCCTTTTCTCTGCAGTTTGGGCATCAGAACCCTGATTTCAGTTGTCATTTATGTCCACTATCTCATGCCTATCTGTAACAATATTTAAGAGGGTATTAAATCGCACACTTAGAGAGTCAAAAAGCTTAATTGAATGAACTAAACCCTGCAGAAGAAAATAATATATATATGCTCAACTTTTACATTAAATTTCAATTTTCTCCAATAGAATTTAGTAAGATGTAATTTAGAGTTTTCTTCTTTTTTATATAGATATTTTGCCCAACTGTATTAATTAGGGTTGCTTGAGGAGTCAAATATGCAACCATTTCAATAAAATGTGGCAATTTCTACAATTGAAGTGTGTATGGAAATCATTGGGAAGAGGTCTTGAATTTGGCCAGCGGGAACTGGAGAAATTTCTTTTCAGAGGTAAACTGTCAGTTGAGTGCTGAGCATGAGGTGTTCTCTGCATGTACAAGTGAAAGTGGGGAATGTTAACCTGAGCTATTTTGTTACTCATCCATCAGACAAGCATTTCTTGACCATCTTTTGTGTGCTGGGCATTGTGGTATGAAGATATGGTCTTAGACACAAAGGAGATGCTTGAGGAGAGAAAGACAAATAGGTGATTATTGAGTGTGGAGGGATGGAATTATTCATGGTGTATAATGGTCATAGATGAGAGGTGTTGAATGAACATTGCATATTCACAGAATGAAAGTATCACTGAGGCTTCAAGAATTTGGTTTTTAAAAATTAATTTTATTGATACATTTTAGGTGTACAATATAATGACATTCATCATTAGAAATTTGCACCTTTACATAATCTCTCTTGGTTCTTATTTTTCCCCATTTACAAAAGACTTTATTTCCATTTTTTCATTTTCTCATATTAATTCCATTCTCTTCTTTCCTTTCCCCTACCCATCCCATTTCCCCTTCCCCTTTGCACCTTTTCTTCCTATTTCACATTACCTATTATACCTTTTAGTTCTTATTTACACTTTCAGTTTCTCACACTAAAGAAACTATTTGGTATTTACACATGTATGTTCTATTTATTTCACTTAAAGAGTATCGACTCAATGTGCATCTGTTTAACTATAAATGTCTCTAATTTCTCATTTTTTATGGCTGAGTAATACTCCATTTGATAAAAAAACACATTTTCTTTATCCAGTCTCCAGTTGATGGGCAATTGGGCTGCTTCCAAATTTTAGCTATTACAAACTGTGCTGCTATGAACATGGGTGCACATATATCACTGTGGTATGATTCTTTTAATTCTTTGGGGAAGATACCCAGCAGGGGAATAGCTGGGTCAAATGAGACTTCCAGTCCTAGTTCTTTGAGGTATCTCCATACTGATTTCCACAGTGGTTGCACCAGTCTACACTCCCACCAGCAGTGGAGCAGGGTTCCTCTTTCCCCACAGCCCCTCCAGCATTTGTTATTGGTTGATTTCATGATAGCAGTCATTCTTTCTGGGGTGAGATGGAATCTTAGCACTATTCTCATTTGCATCTCTTGAATGACCAGTGATGTTGAACATTTTTTCATATGCTTACTTGGTATTTCTACTTCTTTGTCTGAGAAATGTCTGTTCATTTCAGCTGCCCAGTTTTGGATTGGGTCTTTAAATTTGGGAGGTCTTATTTTTTTAAGTTCTTTATAGATTCAAGAAAGTAGACCTTTGTCTGAGGAACAGCAGGTGAAGATTTTTTCCCACATTTTGGCTTGTCTCTTCACACTATTGATGATTTCTCTTGCTGTGCAGAAGCTTTTTAGTAAGAAGAGATCCCACTTGTTGATTGTCTAGGTTAGTTCACGGGCATCTGAAGACTTGTTCATAAAATCTGTTCCTACATTAATGTCTCAAGAGTTCTTACTAACCTCTCTTGCAGCCAGTTCAGCATTTCTGTTTTAATATTTAGATCTTTAATCCATTTTGATTTTAGTTTAGTGCATGGTGAGAGATATAGGTCTAGTTTTAGTCTTTGGGAAGCTGAAACCCAATTTCTCCAGCACCATTTATTAAAGAGGCTATCTTTCCTTCAGTGAGGGTGCTTGGCTCCTTTGTTGAAGATGAGGTGGCTGAGTGTGTCTGGAGTTGTTTCTGCATCTTCTAATCTGTTCCACAGGTCCTTAGGTCTGTTTCTTTGCCAGTACCATGCTGTTTTTTTTATCACAGTAGCTTTGTAGTATAGTTTCAAATTGGGGGTTGTGATACACCCTGCCATGTCTCTACTGCCTAGAATTTCTTTTGCTATTCTAGGTCTCTTCTTGTTCCAAATGAATTTTTGGATTGTTTTCTCAAGGTCTATGAAGTATGCTGCTGAGATTTCAATTGGGATTGTACTGAATCTACACAGCAGTTTTGGAAGTATGGCCATTTTCACTATGTTGATTCTTCCTACCCAGGAGCAAGGGATGTCTTTCCATTTTCTGATATTGTCTTCAATCTCTCTTTTCAGAGTGCTACAGTTTTCAGAGAAGAGGTCTTTGATTTCTTTCATTAGGTTGATTCCTAGGAATTTCAATTTTTTGGATGCTATTGTGAAAGGAATTGTTTGCCCTATTTCTCTCTCAGTGAGTCTGTCATTCATGTAGAGGAAAGCTATTGATTTTTGTGTGTTTACCTTGTATCCAGCTACTTTACTGAATTTGGTTGTTAAGTCTAGAAGGCTTTTGGTGGAGTTCTTAGGGTCTTCTATATAGAGTGTCATGTCATCTGCATATAATGACAATTTAATTTCTTTGTTTCCTATCTTTATTCCTTTTATTTCTTTCTCTTATCTAATTGCTATGGCTAATGTTTCCAAGACTATATTGAATAGGAGTGGTGATAGTGGACATCCTTGTCTTGTTTCTGATTTTAGTGTGAAGGATTTCAGTTTTTGACCATTTTGTATGATATTGGTTGTTGGTTTTTCATAGATGGCTTTCATCAGGATTGAGGTAGAGACCGTGTATTCCATTTTTTTTTGGTAGGGTTTTAATCATAAATGCATGTTGGAGCTCTGCAGTGAGCTCCACGCCTTTGATTTTTGAGTGGAACCCTGACTATCCAGTATGCAGATGGCCATTTTACAATATTCCTCCACTGATTCGTGCATTTTTGTAAACCTACTTAGTAAATCCTTTATATATCATATATACATATATTTTATATTAAATCTGCACTGGTAGAGAACTCTAACTGGTAGAACACTTAAGAAACTGTAGATTCTACCTTGTCTTAATTTGCTCATTTATATGTTATATCACTTTTAGTGGTGTGAAAGAGACAGACACAAGGTATAAGACTATTATAATAATTCAGGGAGGGGCTCTTGTACAACAGGAGTGGAAGAAGCAGGGAGAATAGAGAGAATAAAAATAAGGATAGAGGCCAGGTTTTAGTTTTGTCAAAAATGGGAGATGAAGCCTGTAGGCCAAATGCAGTTTTTGAAGGCAACATAATAAGGCATCATCCTTTTCATTTTCAAATGAAAGTCGTGAACTGAGAAATTCAACTTACGAGTTTGAAGTTCAAAATAATGCTCTGGAAGTTTAGTCTGGGTCATCCAAAAAGATATGGTAGTAGAGGGTAATTCTTGTTTGAAGAGAGCAAGATAGAATTAGAAGAAAAGAGGAACAAAGAGAATTTTGGAAAGCTTCAGGACTTTAAAGGAGGGCTGGAGAATGTAAGCCCAAAAGGATGCTGGAAGAAGAAGAAATAGCCATTGAGAGAGGGGAGGGAGAAGTAGAAAATTTCAGTGTCATGGAAATCATACGGGGAAATTATTTCAATGTAGGAATGAGGAATGATGTTATCTTCCCAAGAGATCAAGTAAAGGCTAAAAGCTATCTGTTCAGTTTTCTAATTGGGTTGTTGATGAACATAGTCAAAGAAGAACCTTTCTGTAGAGATAGTGGATGCCCCACTGGGTCAAGGAATAAACAAAGAGGCAGAGTTTAGATTTTGAAGGTGGGTTTCCTTCTATAGAAACTCGTATGTGAACAGAAGAGGAGATTTAGTGTTTAGTGCCCAGGTGGTAGTTGTGTGATTGAAGAAGAGCTTTAAAAGATACAATATTTTACATAAGTTTATATATTCAGAAGGAAAAAGCAGGTTAAAAGCTGAAAGAAAGAGTAGAGTGAGTGGGCAATAGCTCAGAGAGGAAGAGGCAAGAACTCTGTGAAACTGCTGACTCTTCTCTGTCCCATGGTGTTCCTCTCCCGAGGTGCACTGAATTGGTCATGGCCCTTCATTGTGCAATCTGAATATTTTGACACTGATGTATTAGGTTGCTGGCCCAGGGTCTTTACTTCTTATGTGGGCCTGACTGGCTTTACATTTTGGGGCAAGGGATCTATCTGTCTGTCTGTCTATCTATCTATATCTCTATCCATCCATTTATCTGCATGGCTGGGAATGGCATGGTTTTAGAATTGGAGGGATTCAAGGTCAAACAAGGAAGAATGCTTTTACAAAGGACAACCTGAGATAAGTGAGCTTTTCTAAATTTTTCCCCAGGAGACTTAAAGTTTTGTGAATCATTCAAGTTTAGTTTTACAGCCAGGCACAGTTTTCTGACCCCATGGTGAGTTTTCCTCAGGTGATTATGTATAGCAGTTTATGAGTCTAATGTCTGTGATAGCTTTGCCCCAAATAGAGAAGTGATAAATTCCCAATTGCATTTCTTAATCTATGTAGTCATATATAGCGTCAGTGAAATTTTAGCTATGTATTTCCAGTTCATGTTTAAATAATCAAATTTCCATATTGTCGAATAGCTAAACAAATTTTATGCTTAAGATATCCCTTAAGAACTTGTTAAAGTACATTTTACAATGTTGTGTTCTGTAGAAAACATTGACTTATGTCCAGGTAAACAGATGCCAAAGCAGGGAAGAATATTATGGGAATGAGTCTTTATTTTCATAAATTCTGGTATAATTTTAACATAGGTAAAAAATTCAATTTCCCTTAAGATCTATCTTTTCTTTTTTTTAAGATCTATCTTTTCTAAGTAAATAATATTTATAACTCCTCATCATGTTCCTGCTATCGATTGCTATGCAGTTGAGCAAGTTAGATTGTGAGGAAATAACTACATTTGTGAAAAGGAAGAAACAATAGCCACATAATCACTTCAACTTTGGACAAACCTCTGAAATGAAAGCCAATATAGCAATGAAATCACAGTGAAATTATAAATTTATGGAGGAAAAGCTGAGAGGTTAATTTTACCCTTTAAAACCTCAATGAAGCACAAAATTCATGGGAAAAACTAATAATTATGACTAAGAATTGTAAGATTTGGAACATCAACTCAGCAAATGAAGACATTACCACATGGTAGACATTAGCCAATAAAGGGCAGCCAATCACCCCAAAATGAGACCATAACACAAAATGTGAGCACTGTGGATTTTCAGAGAGACGGTTCATTTATTAAAAAAATACATTTATTACATTCTGTGACTGAGCTCATTCAACCCACATTTCCTAAGCACAGAAAATGGCCTATCACTTTGTGTGAGGGCCTGAGGAGGACCGGAAAATGAGTCAGGTACAAATCCTGACCTGAAGGAGCTTACAATTTGGTGAGTATGTGGGACTAGAGAGAAATGAGATGAGCAAATAACCGTAAGTTAAGAAGAGGTGCCAAAGATAAAAATAAATTGCTATGAGGAAATAGAAAAACAAATGAGAGATTAAGAAGAAATAGCATTTAGGATGCCCTTTGAGGAGAAGAAGTAATTGATCAGCATGCATAATATTTTTTGATTTTTGATTTTAAAATTTCTCAATGGTGTAGTATCCTACAAAACTGACAGTGTCACAAAAGACTTTTTGCGAGGCGCTATGGAGCCTAGGTTTGCCCTTCTCCAGTAGGGTTTGTATTTGTTTCCTAGAGCTACTGTAACAAAGGGGCACAAGCTGGTTGTTCTAAACTACAGAAATTTATTTTCTCACAGTTCTTGAGGGTAGAAGTCTGCAATCCAGATGTCTGTGGATTTGGCTTCTTTTGTGGACTGTGAGGGACATCTGTTCCACCTCTCAGCTTCCGGTGCTTTGTTGGGTGCTCTGGTGTTCTTTGGCTTGTAGCTGCAGCACCTCAAACTCTGCCTTCATGTTAATGTGGTGCTCTCTCTGGGTGGATGCCCACTTGTTTCTAAATCATGCCTATTTAAAAGGAAGCTGGTCTTACTGAAGATAAGGCATGCTTTAGTGGCTTCATCTTATCTTGACTGTTTTCAAACAAACTATTTTCAAATAAGGTCACATTCACAGGTACTGGGGGGTAGGAGTCAACATGTGAATTTTGAGGGACAAAGTTGCTCCATAACAGGATTCTTCTACCCCCTTCTCCCAGCAGGATTTGAAGAAGAGAAAAAGAGAAGCCAGGCTGTGATAGGCTGAGAATTAGAAGGAAATAAGAAATCCTCAGCTGTGAATGTAGCCTATGTATTTGGAAGTACATCCTTTCCAAGTCAAATACTGAGGGCTAGGACTCTACGGATGATACAATTTCTAGAACAAACTACTTTACAGTTTGCCAAAGCATCACTCAAAGCCTACGGTATCTTAACAATGTTTACTTGCTGCAAGATTATTTCTTCACCCTAAAGCATATGGGCTGCTTGTTTGGTGCAGAATGGCACATATCCCAAGAACATGAATTAGTGCTCATTCACTTTGCATCTAGTATAATGTGCTCTTTTTCTGATGAAACTTGGAAGTTTGAGTTTGAAAAATGATGTGTCTGAGAGAGTATGGACTAAGCAATTTTAGATATGGCAGAGCAATAAAAAACATTCTTGCCATGGATTCACTGGAGGTGCAAGGACACAGATTAACCTTGGGAGGTGTATTGTAGCATTTATTTTTTCAAAAGAAAGGAAAGACTTGGTATTTAAATTCTCACTTTGAGTTGAAGAGGAAAAAATATAAATCTTAGGATGTCTAAAAAATATTAAAATGTTCACAGAATTAACAGTCAGTGATAATATCAAATGTCACATTTCTACTTCATCACATATCAGGAAAAATTGAAATATGTAACCAAATGGTGGCATATCAGGCTCTTCTCCTAAGCATTATGTAGCGTTAATTTTGTACCAAAATTTCTGGGTATAAATACGTGTATACAATTTATCTTTGGATCTTACATGAAGTGGTTTGTGATTTATAGTTGTGTTTAAAGTAAAAGCCAAGGAATTGCTTTTAGTAACAGGATTTCAATAGTATTCATCTTTTAATGGCATTTGTTTGCCCTCCTAATTTCACACTTTTAAACTTCCTCTTTTGAAAATGATACAAGTTGGGAGAGCAAAGAATGGAATATAGTTTTCCTAAATATTATACAACAAAATCGTAGCATTCAGGAACAACTGAAAGGACAGTCTTCTACCTTGTAGTCTTTTGTTCTTTTTACAATATGTATAAGTGAGATGTCCTGTTCCTGGAGAAAAGTAATGGTAACGCAGACAGATACTGTCCTGAAGATATTGGGACAGATACTGTCCTTTATCCTGATGAAACTTCAGAACATGCTGGCATTTATAGGTGGCACCTGTTCCATAAATGTGCACAGAGTGACCGTCATGGAATTTAGCCAGTGGGGCCACATTGCTCAGTGTTGCTTCCCTACTGTACATGTCAGATTTTTTTCTAGTCACCAATTAGTTTACGGAATTTTGCTGTTGCTTCTGAGGTTGGCATCTGGTACTAAGTACGAGATCTTTCTTTTTTCTTTAACATGTGGAACAATATATCTCTTTTTTTTTTTTTTCAGTGCCAGGGATAGAACTTAGGACCTTGTGCTTGCAAGGCAGGCAGTGGCACCACTGAGCCAAATCCCCGGCCCATATGTCTCTCTCTTTAACGCATATATTTCCCTTGCCCTGAAGTTGAAGAGACTGCACCTCAGTTTATGTGAAAACCCTAAACATTTTAACATGGGGGACACACAATTAAAAAAAAAACACTGGATGTGAAATCAAAAAGTATAAGATTAGATGCCTTTTCTTGCTTGCTTTTTTGCTTGTTAGACTAAATACTCTTGGACAAGATATTTAACTTCTTAGTAATTCACTAATTTATTAACCTGTTGTATTAATCACTTTTCCACCACTGGGACAAAATACTCAACAGCCACAACTTGCCTGTTTCCCAATTTCTAATGGGTTCATTCCATGGTTAGCTAGATCTAAGGCAGAAATGACAAGATGGAAAGGCATGGCAGAGGAAAGCTGCTTAACCTATGGCATCCAGAAAGAACACAGTGAAGGAAGATACTAGAAGGGAAACATACCCTCTAAAGGTGGATCCCTGTGATGGACCCCTTCCCACCAGGCCCCGTCTCCTAACACCACAGACAGCTATGAATTTAAAAAAAAATGTATAACTTTATTATCCTTCACTAAGCACACACATATACAAAAATTTAAATTATTCAAAGAAAAGCAATGCAAGGGAAAAAAACTGTAATAATATTCAAATATAATAGAGTTCAACCAAAGCAAAACTGAAAAGTACTTAAACATTTTTTCCATATAGTTTAAAAAAACATCTCAAGCATTAACAAGACATCAGAAGATGTGATTTGTTTTAGAAAGATTTTCAAAACTAATATTGAACAAATAGTGGTCTGGAGAAAAATTTCTCATTAACTAGTACACACCACATAGGCCAAATTTTTTAAAATTTAAATTTCCACAGAGTCATGTGACATGTGATGGAAATATAATCTGAGAAATATGTTATTAGGCAATTTCATCCATGTGTATCACAAAGTACCACACAGAGTGCCAACTTCTAAGTGAAAACTGAGAAGGTATACGTCAATCATCTGTGATGGCCCCTTGATATTATCCAAATACAGAGTTAAACATGAGATACATGAGGCTACCACTGGCATAGCAGCACACGGTTTTACAGTAAACTCTTTTATATAAGTAGGGTTATGCTCTAAAGGATGAAAAGCACAGCCTGTTATGATAAGTACATAAAACAGTAACCATCATTTATGATACTATCGAGTACTGTGTACTGTACATAGTTGTATGTGCTTCTTCTGGAAACACACCCTTCTCTCCTTTGATCTCAGTGACTCTTCCTTCCCAACCTACTGATGAGCTCCAGCCTAGTCTCTATCCACATCTCTTCCTATAATTTTAAACACAATCTATACATGGATTCTTTCCAGATTCCAGCCTGTAACCTGGTCTCTCCCCTTACCCTCCTGTCCCTCCACCCCTTTGAACCTTTTCTTCATATTTCAAATTATCCATTATTCGTTTTAATCCTTTTAATCCTTAATTACACTTTCAGTTTCTCACACTAGAGAAACTATTCAGTATTTACACATGTGAGTCCTATTTATTTCACTTAAGAGTATGGCCTCAATATGCAACCATTTAGCTATAAATGTCTCTAGCTTCTCATTCTTTATGGCTGAGTGGTACTCCATTTTATAAAAATACCACATCTTCTTTATCCAGTTTCCAGTTGATGGGCACTTGGGCTGTTTCCAAGCTTTCACTAATGCGAACTGTGCCGCTGTAAACATGGGTGCACATATATCGCTGTGGTATGATTCTTTTAATTCTTTTGGGAAGATACCCAGCAGGAGGATAGCTGGGTCAAATGGGACCTCTAAGCCAAGTTCTCTGAGTTATCTCCATACTGATTTCCACAGTGGTTGCACCAGTCTGAGCTCCCATCAATAGTGAAGAAGGGTTCCTTTCTCCCCACACCCCAGCCAGGATTTGTTATTGGATGATTTCTTTATAACAGCCATTCTTTCTGGGGTGAGGTGGAATCTCAGTGTTGTTTTCATCTGCAGCTCTCAACCAGTGATTTTTTCATGTATTTATTTTCTGCTTTTACTTCTTTGTCTGAGAAATGTCTGCTCATTTCATATGCCCATTTTTGAATTGGGTCTTTGAATTTGGGGGTCTGATTTTTTTCAGTTCTTTATATATTCTAGATAGTAGTCCTTTGTCTAAGGTGCAGCTGCTGAAAATTTTTTTCCCACATTGTAGTTTGTCTCTTAGATCTGTTGGTCTTTTCTCTTGCAGTGCAGAAGCTTTTTAATAAGATGAGATCCCAGTGGTTGATGCTTTGTGGTAGTTCCTGTGCTACTGAGGTTTTGTCCATAAAGTCTTTTCCTATGCCAATATCTTCAAAAGTTCTACCTGACTTATCTTCCAGCAAATTTAATGTTTGTCTTAATATTTAGATCTTAATCCACTTCAACTTTAGTTTAGTGCATAGTGATAGTTATGGGTCTAGTTTTAATCTTTGGCAGGTTGAAATCCAGTTTTTCTAACACAATTTATTAAATAGGCTATCTTTCCTCCAATGAGGATGGTTGGCTCCTTTGTCAAAGATGAGGTGGCTGAGCATATCTGTAGTTGTTTCTGCATCTTCTAATCTATTCCACTGATCCTTGGGTCTGTTTCTTTGCCAGTACCATCCTGTTTTTATCACAGTAGATTTGTAGTATTGTTTCAAGTTGGGGATTGAAATACTCCCAGCCATGTCACTGTTGCCTAGAATTTCTTCTGGTTCCAAATGAATTTTTGGATTGTTTTCTCTAGTTCTGTGAAATATATTGATGGAATTTCAATCAGCATTGCATTAAATCTATATAGCAGTTTTGGAAGTATGGTCATTTTCACTATACTGATTCTTCCTACCCAGGAACAAGGGATGTCTTTCCATTTTCTTATATCCTCTTCAATCTCTCTTTTCAGAGTGCTGCAGTTTTCAGAGAAGAGGTCTTTGATTTCTTTCATTAGGTTGATTCCTAGGTATTTCAGGTTTTTTGGATGCTATTGTGAAAGGAATTATTTGCCCTATTTCTCTCTCAGTGAGTCTGTCATTCGTGTAGAGGAAAGCTATTGATTTTTGTGTGTTGACCTTGTATCCAGCTACTTGACTGAATTTGGTTATTAAGTCTAGAAGACTTTTGATGGAGTTCTTGGGGTCTTCTATATAGAGTATCATGTCATCTGCAAATAATGACAATTTGACTTCTTCATTTCCTATCTTTATTCCTTTTATTTCTTTCTCTTGTCTAATTGCTATGACTAATGTTTCCAGAACTATATTGAACAAGAGTGGTGATAGTGGGCATCCTTGTCCTGTTCCTGATTTTAGCATGAAAATTTTCATTTTTGGACTATTTAGTATGATGTTGGATGTTGGTTTTTCATAGATAGTCTTAATCAGGTTGAGATAAAGACCTTCTATTCCAATTTTCTGTAGGGTTTTTATCATGAATGGCTGTTGGATTTTGTCAAATGCCTTTTCTGCATCTATTGAGATGATTACATGGTTTTTGTCCTTGACTCTGTTAATATAGTGTATTACATTTATTGATTTACAAATGTTGAACCATCCTTGCATCCCGGGGATAAATCTGAATTGGTCAGGGTGTATGATCTTGATGATCCTTTTTATTCTGTTTGCCAGTATCTTGTTGAGGATTTTTACGTCTATGCTCATTAGGGAGACTGGCCTATAGTTGACTTTTTGGGTTATGTCTTTCCCTTGTTTTGGAATCAAAGTAATACTTACTTCCAGGAATGAATTTGGAAGGCTTGCTTCCCTTTCAATTTCCTGGATGAGTTTAAAGAGTAATGGTGATAGTTCATCTTTAAATATATTATAGAATTCAGCAGTGAAGCCATCAAGACCTGGGCTTTTCTATGTTGGTACATTTTTTATTACATTTTCAATTTCACTCACTGTAATTGGGGTGTTTAGAATTTCTATATCTTCATTAACTTTGGCAATTCATATATATCTAGGAATCTGTCCATTTCTTCTGTGTTTTCCATTTTATTAGACTATAGGTTCTTGAAGTAGGTATTGATGATCCTCTGGATTTCTGTGGGTCTGTTGTGACTTCACATTTTCATTCTTAATTGCATGGATTTGAGCCTTTTCTTTCCTTTGTTTTTGATAAGGTTGTCTAAGGGTTTATTGATTTTATTTATTCTTTCAAAAAACCAACTCTTTGATTCATTGATTTTTTTTGTATCATTCTCTTAGTCTCCATTGCACTGATTTCTGCTCTCATCTTTATAATTTCCTCTCTTGTACAAGCTTTGGGTTTGTTATGCTCTTCTTTTTCTAGGAGCTTGAGGTTCTGAATTATGTTATTTATTTGACTTCTCTCTGTTTTTCTAATATGGGCATCCACTACTATGAATTTCCCTCATAGAACTGCTTTCATTGTGTCCCATAGATTCCTGTATGTTGTATTGGCATTATCATTTAGTTGTGGAAACTGTCTAATTTCTTCTTTGATTTCCTCTGTGACCCACTGGTTGTTCAGGAAGGTGTTGTTTAATTTCCAGGTGTTTGTGTGAGTTTTGCAGTTTCTCATGTCATTGATCTCCTATTTTATTGCCCTATGGTCTGTTAATATATAGGGGTTAACTTCAATTCTTTTACATTTACTTAGACATATCTTATGAGCTAGCATGTGTTCTATTTTGGAGAATGACCCATGTGCAGCCAAAAAGAATGTATATTCTGATTTTGTGGGGTAGAACACTCTGTAAACACCTATTAAGACCATTTGTTCAATAGCTTGGTTCAGTTCTAGAATTTCATTTTCAATTTTATGCCTAGATGATATGTCTATTTGTGATAGTGGGGTATAGATGTCCCCACTGCTGTTGTATTAGTGCTTGTTTGGTTTTTCATGTCCATTAATATTTGTTTTGTATAGTTGGGGGCATTCGTATTTGGTGCATATATATTTAGGATTGTCATGTCTTCCTCTTGGATTGTTCCCTTCACAAGGATGTAGTGACCATCTTTATCTCTCTTAATTAATTTTGGTTTGAAGTCTACTTTGTCTGAAAATAAAATTGCCACACCTGCTTTTTTCTGGGTTCCCGTGAAGTGGAGAACTGTTTTCCATCCTTTTACTTTTAGTTTATGTATTTCTTTTTGAGTTAGGTGTGTTTCTTGTATACAGAATATTGTTGGATTTTTCTTCTTAATCCGTTCTGTCAGTCTATTTCTTTTGATTGGTGAATTGAGACCATTAACATTGAGAGTTATAACTGATAGATAGTGACTCATCCTTGTCATGATGTTTTGCTATTGCTGGCTCTTTTTATTTCTTATTTTTTGCCCCTTTCCCTTTAGTTTCTTGCCTCGCCTGGTGGCTTCCCTCTGTTGCACCTCATGGAGTTGTGACCTTCATTGTGTTTTTCTAATATGTTGCTTAGAATTGTTTGGAGTGCTGTTTTGGTGTTCATGAAATTTCTCAGGTGTTCTTTGTCGTGGAAGTATCTAATTTCCCCGTTGATTTTGAAAGATAATTTTGCAGGATACAACAGTCTAGGTTGGAAGTTATTTTCTTTTAAGGCTTGAAATACTTGACTCCAGGATCTCTTTGATTTGAGGGTTTTTGTTGAAAATTCTGTCGTGATTCTGATGGGCTTTTCTTTGCAGGTGATTTGTTTCTTTTCTCTAACTGCCTGTAGGATTTTGTTCTTCTGTTGGGTTTCTGGGATCTTGACTATTATATGTCTAGTTGTAGATTTTTTTTGATCATGGCTAGTTGGAGTTGTATATGCCTCATTTATCTGTGTGTCCACTTCTCCACCTCTGTCTGGAAAGTTTTCTACTGTTACTTCTGTGAACAGTTTTTAATGTCAATTGTACTTTTTCCTGTATTTTTTGTGGACTCCTATCAGTCTTATGTTATTCTTCTTTGCATTATCTAGCAGCTGCTGGATTGATGTCTCGTGGTTCCTTACTATTTTTAAGAAACCTCTGTTTTCATGGTCCTTAACCACAATCTTGTCTTCTATATCTGATATTCTATCTTCAGATCCCTTAATCTGCTATGCTTGCTTTCAATGGAGTTTTTAATCTCCTGAATATCTGTTTCAATCTGTCTTATGGATTCCATTTCTTTCTTATGTAGGGTATCATGGTTTCCATTTCTTTCTAATGCTGGGCATTCATGACTTCCAGCATGTTTCTGAGCTCATCTGTTTTTTTTTTTTTTTCATCTATTTCTGTTCTAGAGCCTCTAATCATGTCTTTCACTCTGTTCCCCATCTCTATAGTTATCTGGGAGATTATTTCTTCTTTGAATTTTTCTAGAGCCTCATTCCTCTGTTTTGTTACTTCCTGTGCTATCAGTTAGCTATGAATTCATCAATGGTTCAATCCATGATAAGGACAGTCCCTCCATGATAAAGTCACCTCCCCAAAAGCCCCACTCTGAACACATGAGACTTTTGGGGGACATTCTAGATCTAGACTGTAACATTCTGTCCTTGGCCCCCAAAAGGCTCATGTCCATGTCATTTGTCAAGATGCATTTAGTTCATCTCTAAGAGTCACCAAAGCCTTAACATCCCAGGATTGCTGAAAAGTCCAAGTCCAGAGTCTCCTCTGAGACTCAAGGCGAACTCTTAGTTTTTTGAGACCCTGTAAAAAAATCAACAAGAAAGGTAAAGGCTTCCAACATAAAAAGACACAGAGTAAATATTCCCATTCCAAAAGAGCAGAATAGGGGAATAGGAAAGAATCACACCAAAGTGAGACAAAAACCAGCCAGACAAATATTAAATCCTATGGCTCCATCTACAGCATGCAGGGAAGGTGGTGCTGAGACTTGCGTTCCAAAGGGCATGGACATCCCTACCCCTATGACCTCACTAGTTGGACCCCACATGGCCTCTCTTTTGAGCTGGCCTTACTTGCTGCCTGTAGTTTTCCTCAAAGATATTATACAATCCTGGCATCTTCAACTTCCTGGGGTCTCCATCTACCTTTGGTTTCATTCTACTAGCTTCACGTAGTATTCTCTCAGGTCACCTTGCTTGCTTTCCCATGCCTTCTTTTGAAATCTGTGTGTAAGCATTCATAACTTCACAATTACTGCATTCTGTGCCTTAAAAACCACATGAAAACCAGGGTCTGCTGCCAGCTTGAGCTGTAGCCCGGCCTCCTAGAACTGTGGCTTCAGCTGCCACTGAATACCTGGATGGCTGAACTCCGGGATATACTTTTCTAGGTGGCCCTGGATGAGGTCTCTTCTCAAAGAAAAGTCTTTCAAAGGCGTTTGTGATGGGTTGTATCTAGTCATTTCCTTCAAGTCATCATTCTTTTTGTCCTGATGCAAAAAAGAACTTCGTACTGGCTTCTTTTTACTGCTAATCTTTTAAGCAAGCATGCTATCCTTGGCTCCAACTTACAGGTTCTTCTTTTCTGGCCATTTTTAAAATCTGCAAATTTTTCAAATCATTCATCTCTGCTTTTTGCTCTTGACTCTTACTGTGCCTGTCAATAAAAGCAACCAACAGTATCTATGCCGGGATGCGAATCCTCTACCAAATCAATTTGTCTGCCACCTTTAAATTCAGTCTCACACAAAATCTTAGGACATGAGCGAAATGAAAACTTCTTTACCAAATGGAACATGCATGGCCTCTAGTCCAGTTTATGAGTCCTCCCTCTCGTATGAAAACTCATGAGCCTGGCATTTACTGTCTGCATTCTTATAAGCGTTATGGTCTTTTTAGCTCTGACCAGAACTGCCCGTTAAGCTTTACTTATACCTTTCTAAGACTTCTTTAGCCCTCAGCTCCAACGCCTCTTGCCCACCAGTTCCAAAGTCTTTAAACAGTACAGTCAGGTGCAGTCGTGGCAATAACCCAATTCTCTGGTAATGTATTTCCGTATTAGTCACTTTCCTATCACTGGGACAAATACCTGACACCCAAAATTTCAAGGAGAGGCTTATCTGGGTCAATTACCAATGATGTAAGTCTAAAATTGGCTGGCTCCAAGACAGAAACATCACGGTGGAAAGGCATGGGACAGCAAACCTGCTCATTCTATGAGATCCAAGAAGCCAAGAAAGAAGGGAGGAGTCAGGGATGGAGATGCATGCCTTCATTGCCACATCTCTTCCAACCAGGCCCTACATCCTAACAGCACATTTAGCTATGAATTCATCAATGGACCAATCCCCTGATGAGTGTAATGCCCCAGTTGTCTAATCACCTCCCAAAGGCCTACTTCTGAACACATGAGACTTTGGGGAAACATACTAGATCTATATCATAACACCTATTAACTCATTCAGTCATCCACATACTAATTTTCCACCGCATTTATTGAATGATTCCTATGTTTTAGGCAGTGTGTTAGGCAGAGGGGATGTCAAGATAAAATCACAGACATTACCTTCAATGAGCTTGTATACCACTTGGGAAGATAACAAACATTATGACAGGAATGACGTGTTATAGTAGAAATAATCATCTGTTAATGAGAAGGTAGAATAGTATTTCTAATGCTCTTTTTACTTCTTCAGTTCTGTGGTTCTAAGTCTATAAAAAACATAAAAGCTGTTCACATATCTTTTGACTTTGGGGTAAAACAAGCAAAGAGAAATATAAAGATTAAAAAATTATCCCATTTCCTACACTTAACAGGCCACTGGCTTAAAAGGTAAATGGATGAATAATTGACTCTGTGTGTGTGAGTGTGTGTGTGTGTGTGTGTGTGTGTGTACTTTTACTTCCATCTCTGGAATCCCTGGACCACAGCATTCCTCTTTACTGCAGATTACAGGCATCCTGGCACTCTAGACTATATTTTGTTCAGTGTAAAAGGGATTTGGAAATGAATTTCAGCACTTGTGGTACTAGATGGAGTAGATGAAGAAAGACAAAACTTTTAATTCTCATTTCCATATGTGATTCAAAATTTCAAGTGACATTAGAGAGGTGAGAAATCAATAAGACTCTAGTAATGTATGTGGTCTTCCTTTCTCAACTTGCAGAATTTAGAAAAAGTATAGGCAACCATTATTTGCAGGGATATATCACAAAAATTCAGTCATAGTCACTGATGTTTCTTGTTTTCTGTTCCTGACACCATTAATACTGTGGTGGAAAAATTACCTTCAAGTAAAGCTTCTCATGAGGCAGTTTTAATGGGTTAATAAATATTACTGTAGAAGCTTACCTCAAATGCTTTTCAACCATGGTTAAAAAAAGAAGCAACTAATAATATTTCAATAGGTAGACTTTGTTTAAATATAATAGAGATCCTATGATTGACATATTTCCTGTATCAGACTGTGTTTAATCAGACAAACAGAATCCACTTGAGGAATTTCAAACAGAGCTAATTTAATATAGTGAATTAGTCACAAAGCATTGAGAGAGCTGAAGGCACTAATTGGGTGACATTATCTAGAGAGTAATACCTATAGTAAGCCATTACTACCCCTAAGCCTGGAGGTGCAAAGGAGAAAATGGTATTACCTGGAGTCAGTGGATGGCTGAGACTGCTGAGGTTAGACATGAGTTAGTTGAGTAGACCTTGGAACACACTCACATGTCACTACTGCTGGCACTGAAAGTGCCATTAGAAGCTTGAAAAAAAATGAAGTCTTCATTTCTTCAGTTTCTTGGCAGCTCTTTCCAATGGAAAAATGTAACAGAAAGTCAAGAGAATCTGGGAAATGTTGCTTTGTGGCCTCCCTGTCACTAAGATAAAACAAGGGTGAATAAGAACCTGCTGCTGAGAGACAGCACGTATCCCATTGCCTTTTCTCTTCTTGATAATTTGGTTAATTTTCCTCAAACTCTTCTACCACTCTTGATTCAGTGGAGAGGACAGTGCAGTAAACCAAGGAAAGGAGGAAGCTGTAATATGGTGACATCTCATGACAGAAAGGAAAGGAAATTAGTTGGATCTGAGAAGAAGGAAGACAGAAGGGATGTGAAGGGCAAGGGGTCAGGTGAAGGTGTCCTTGAATTCATACTTAATGGGATTCAGAACATTTTGTTGGAGCAAAGTGAAGGCTAGCAGAGAAACCCAATTAAAATTGTGGGGTTCATGATAGAGTTTTAGATTAAGCTTGCTACTTGTTGCAGGACTATTACTGGGAAAACTTCAAATTCCTTGAAAAAGTCTTACATTTTTATCATGGTTCAACACCAATATGGCACCATATGACTGATGAATTAGAAATGATTAAAGTGATCAGCTAGTTTCCTAGATAGCCTAAATAATGCCCCCGGATGTCCTTGGCCTACAAGAGTATCTAGGTATTCTATAATGTTTTGAGTGTTCTATTATTAAAATAATCAGTAGATTATCTTAATTTGGGATTAGAACAAGGATGCTCCAGAGTAGAGTGTCCTTGCTATGACTTGTGTCTAGATGTGCTCCCAAAGCCTCATATAGTCTAAGATGGGGCTTTTTCAAAGGTGAGTGAGTCTAGAGTACATGATGTTGGGATTAAGGGTGGGTGATTACTAAATCAGTCCACTGATTGGCTTGGCACTGCCCTAATCCCGGTAGCCTGGATACAAGGGATAGAAAGAAGCTTGTCTTCCCTCTTGTTGCTTTTGCTGTTTTAGCCTGCAATGAACTGCTGTTTCTCTTCTGCAAATGCTTCCCTACCATGTGCCACTCTGCCTTGGTGCCAGCCAACTATGGACTGAAATCTCTATGGTGTGTGAGCCAAATAAACCTTTCCTCCCTTATCTTGTGGGTGTCGGGTATTTTGTCTCAGCAACCAGAGAAAAATAACGAATCCAGTCCTTGATAGCAGAGGGCCTGGCACGATCTAAGGATTTTGGGAATAGGTGCCACCATGACTCTTTTTTTCCCCTCCTACTCCAAAGTACCAGGAAGTACAAAATCTTGGACGCTGGCACAGGATGCTCTGTAACCTGGTGCTGTGTGGAACAGACTGGCAGAGGCCAGCAAGGGTTCAGATGCTGATACACAAGCCAGAGTTCTTTTCCTGTCAAAACCAGAACCCTAAGATCTTCCTGTTATCCCCAGATAGCATCTTGGGAATGAGAGAGGGAGGTGGAATTCCTTGAGAGTAGAGATTGACCTTTGATAAAGAGTTTAAAGTGGACTTTGGCTGAAGTTTTAAGTTCAGACTGGAAGATAACGGTGCGGGTGTGGAGCAGAAGGTGAGGTGTCGAACAATGGAGCACCAGCCATATCCAGCTTATTCTTTGGGACACTGTATTTCTGATATTATGAAGATGTCATGTTTGTAATGAGTTCCAGTGGATGTCAACTGAATTTCTCCAGTTGAACCCTTTATAGAATAGAATGTTTAAAATTTAGAAGTATCCATGACATTTCAAGTAGAATAGTTCCAGAAATAGTTACTTTTGAATCAATGATATTTATTGTTTCATGTGATTTAAAATAGTTAAAGCTAATTTTTAAAAGCAAGTTTTTGTTTTATAGTTATTCATTACTTATACTATCATAGGAAGGTCTTACAGTATAGGAACCTATAGAAAATATGATCTTTTGTTCTGAGAGGCTCCTACTTGAAAATGATTCATTTATTTTTAAAGATAGTATTATTGTCAGAACAAAAGAATAGTCTTTATTAAAGTTTATAAGCCAAAGGAGATGAGATTGTTTCCATTCATTCCCATCTTTCCATAATGCTTTTGTAATGGGTACAAATATTAAAATGATCCATTTTTGTCAAAAAGGGGTATATTCAGATTTGGACAACTTAATAAATAATAACAGAACTCTTAGGTTACCATCCACCTGTGGGACCCTGAACCCCAGAGGTGGTAAACTACCTCGAAGCGACCTGAAAGCCCATAAATTGCATTCTTAGATATTTTATGTGAACTATGATATTAAATTGCATTAAGTAAGTACTTGAATAAGTAAAACAGTAATTTAGAATTAAAATTGTTATGTTTGTGCTTTGACTCCTATAAATAGCAATCTATACAGACTAGTTATTTGTGTCCATAAATACCCAATGATCTCATATTGTGTTAGTTTATAGTTTATGCATTAACTTCTCAGACTTCTGGCTATTTTATTATTGGGTCACCATCATGCTAAACTCTAGGACAGTTTTAGCTGATAATTCCTGAAAAGTGCTTACATTTGAAATAAAAAGCAAAGCAAAAAAAAAAAAATGCCACAATGCTGACTGAAAAAAATATTTATATTTATATTAAACCCCTCAGCTAGATTCTCAGATGTACCACTGCTTAAAATGCAGTCACCTGACAAAAACAGTTCTAATTATTACCCCCTTGGGCTAACATTTTTCAGAGTGACTGGCTAAAATGCACTCTGGCTCATAATTTCTGTCTCTGACAGTGGAAGACATAACCTAGTTTCCTCTAATGCAAAAGTCTCTAATCTAGAGGGCAAGACCCTGCTCCATATAACACTGAAGGGAGAAAATGCAATTTGAGCACAAGGAAATTGCACACATAGTTTGATAGTTCTACCACTCTCAGAATTTTTTTCTTCCTCGGGTTTAAATGTCTTGTTTTATTTTATACTAAATTATGACCTGGCTGAAATTGCTATGTTTTCTTTGTCATATTGTCGAAACCTCTTACTATAAAAGTGAAGGTTATACTATAGTTCCATACTTTCATTTTTTCACGGGGTGGGAATGCTCACATTTTGACAGTTCAGCAGTGAAAACATTAAAAGTTACTGTGCTTGCTACAGCAATATTTTTTCCCCTTTGAATAATAGCTCTTTTGTCTTGGCAAATGGGGCATATATGCTGCTTTAGAAAAAGGTAATTAAATCGTTTTGAAATGTCGGAAGTGCAGATTTTGGACTTGAACTAATCAGTAACAATTTCATTGTTGAATCTGTGAACGGACAAACTTTTAAGAGTTCTGGGAGAGGTGAATTAACCTTAAATTGTTCTGGTTCACTTCACAGGCGCTGGCTGAGTAATACATTGCCCTGAAACCCATAAGCCAGGAGGCGAAAGAAGTTTCAAGGAAGTTAAGCCAGAAGTGTTGGAAAGCATGCAGTTATCGGCATACATTGATGGGGATTTTCATTAACAATTTTTATTTCTGTGAATTGCAGAGCCATCACCCCCTTTCTTATGGAGTTCCGCTGACAGCTGCTACTTCACACCTTCCTTCCAGCTGGGAGGGTGGGCTGATGGCTGCATGCATATGCGCCTAACACAGAGTAGCTCCTTAGCCAGCAACCTGGGCATCAGCTTCCTCCTGGAGCCCACATGTTTCACCTTCAGGTCTCCTGGGACTCCCGTCATTTCTGTGAATTCATCAGGAGGCTCTGGTAGAAGGCAGGAGGCCAAGCAGGCTAACCGGTGACTGGGAACAAAGGCCGGTTCAGGAGGAGTCACTCACCAGCGTGCTAAAGAACGCTTCCTTTCTCCTCCATAACGTGTTTAAACCCTAAAGATTCAGTGAATAGCTTTCGGTGCTCAGAAAATAAATGTGAAGGGATAACAGAAAGGCAAGATTTTTTTTAAAATTGATTTTAACAGACATTTATAAAATAATTGTATGTAAAGGCTTGCCCATGTTATAGGGTAAACTCGTAATTTCAGTAGAAATAATAATTCTCAAATATAGTACTATAACTAGTAACCCTCAAATTCCTCAGCTCCCATGGGAAGATATTACAATCTGACTAATCTCATCACTAAACATTAGATGCTAGTCTGGACAAAATTAGACTCAATTATTGTTATGGTGTGACAGCTATAGTCTAACACATATTGAAAATATTCTGTGTGGCATATTAACTGGTATAATCCAATGAGCTCATGAAGAATTTTTATAGTTCATTTCTAGCAAACTGAAACATTGCTTTTACTTTTCAATCATTGAAACATAAACATCAAAGTGCTTCTTAAAACAGTTTATCATTTTCTTACCACCTTTTGTCATCTAGCTCCTTGGGAAACAAATAAGAAGACTGGGAAATAATCTGTACTTAACTGCCCCTGAGGTGATAGTGAAGCTTCCCCCGTCTCCAGGTACCACTGACCCTTTTAAAATAATCGCCCAGTCTCCACCAGAATAGCGATGAACGCGTGGAGAACAGGCGATTCCCATGGTCTCCATGGTGGTCATCCTTGGGGCCAGTTCACCCAGGCTCTATTGGGAAACATTTTAGAGAAATTCACTTGTCAGAGTGCAGACACATTGAACAGTTCTTCTAGATATTAAGAGTATTTCTGAAAAGAGATTTATTTAGTATATCTAATACTATAAATCATCAGTAGAACATATACTATAAACTTTGGATGCAAGAAAATAATTTGCAATGAAGGACGATTATATACTGAATACCATGTTCTGAAAATATTTAGACATTAAGCTTGTCGTTGCTCATATTATTTGTAGGTCTATAGACATATGTCACAATTTAGTCCTTCATTTTTAACCTCATAATATTTTCCATAGGTGACTTCCAAAATGGTATATAGCAGAGCTTGCTTTTAGGTGTTTTAGTCAGTCTTGTTATTCATAAATTTGACAGTCTTCAATTATTCCTCGGTTTGGCGGTCTGATATTATCAGAGTAATTATGAAATATTTTTAGTAATATTTTGTCAACAAAGTGTTTGATATTTAAAGCAATATGCCTGTATTATCTGCAGCACTGAGAACTGAACTCAAGGCCTTCACACCGACCTACATCTCCAGCCCTTTTGTTATTTTTTATTCTGAGCCAGAGTCTCACTGTCGCCCTTGTAATCCTCCTGCCTCAGCCTCCTAGCTATGTACGATGATGCCAAATTCTCTATTAGCTCTTTTAAAGCACATAAAATACTAAAAATAATTGTAAAATTAACTCAACTCAAATGAATATCCAGTCCATCCAATGCTATCTTTATACATACCATTTATTCAGGGCTTGCTATTTAACATGTAAGTCTTCAGCATCAAGCATTTATTATTGCATTTAATCCTCAATACAATGTAAGGAAAAAGTTATTATTTGGTTAATTTTCATAAATAAGGAAACTGTGGCAAAAATAAGATGTATAACTTATTCAAGTAGAGCTGGTAACTAGAATTGGTATAAAAACCTCAGTTTTATGTTTTTGGCCCTTGCATTTTATTGTATTGCCTTTCACAAGTTAATATTGATCTAAGAGACTTTTTTATCAGTACATGTTTGCAGTGCATATGCTAATAAAAGAGGTATGGCACTGATTCTTAAAAATGTAGGGGTATAAAATTCATTGCTAGGAAAAAGATTGTTCTGTAAACAAATGTTTGTAGTTTCATGACCCTGCCCTCTGTCACTAACCTTAGACCTCAGCATCTGTGGAGTATACATTTTGTCTCCACAAACAAAGCTACAAAATATGCATTTTCCCCGTTTGCATGTGGGAATGCTGTTTAAGAAGGTATAGACTGGAAATGACTCAACAGTTCCATAGAAAGTGGGCAATTTTATATTTTTTCCTCTTTCATGTTAGTGAGATTTTTATTGTAAAGCAAGAGAACATAATACATTTAATTAAAATTATAAGCTACTGATATCAAGAATATTTGGCACAAAATTATGTGTTAGAATAGATTTTTTGGGAAATGAAAATTATGACCTGTTTTGGAAAAATTCACTGCAGTTTCGCATTTTGATTAAACTAAAAAATAATTCCTTTGATGAAAATTACTTTGATAAAGCTGACTTAAGATGTAAATTCGAAGAACTAAGAATTGTGCAAATGGTGAATTTTCCAGGAGCAGGTTTATTTTGACCTAGACGATACGTAATGTGTCATCTTAAACCTTGAGGCACAATTTTGGCACCACAAAGATCTCTCAGTTGGTACCAGACAGGAAATATTTGCAGGGAGCTTTTGTGCAACAGAGTTAGGCTAGGGTAGAGTGGCACTGGCCTGAGGTCTCCTTGGTCCACCCCTGATTTTTTGTTACCAGAAAGAATTAAAGCAGAAGTGAAACTTTCTTTGGAATTAACTGTCTTCATTTACAAACTGCATGAAATGAGGAATAATAGAGATCATTCATATCTCTGGTTCTTTTATTTTTTGAATAATAACATGTAGCAACCAAGTCCTTGTGAATATTTCTTCTTTTGGCATAAATGGGAAAAATCATAATTGTATTGCTTCTCACATTTGTTTTTTGGGACAAAAGCACTTATTATTTTGTCATTAGAGCCTGCAAAATAAAATCCCAGTGAGATCCATATATACGAATTTGTGCAAAATGAAAACATTTGCACAAATGTCCTATGAATAGAAACCAATTTCCCACAATTCTGAATTCATGATCCTCAGTGAGTTTAACCTCTCCTTCAGATTTAGGTGGTCACACTTTAGAATACGTGCACATATATACAACAGAAAATGGTTTGGGTTTTTAATAAACAAAAATGGCTGGGGCCAGGAATTGCTTTTTTTCTCTTAGCATTTTACTTCAATCTAGTGCTATTTGTGTTTTCTGCTCACTTCTGTGTAGACCACAGTAAACATTTGGAAGGCATTTCATATGGCAAGTTTGTGTATTGCAATTTTTGAGCAATTCAAACATCCCCCTTAAATAAACGAAAACAGATCCCAGAAAGGGTATGCTTCCAACACATTCCCCAAAGATCTGAGTACCGCTGTGCATTCTTGCTCAATTTAAACAAACTAAACTTCAGTTATTCTCCCCTCCCCTAATGGGCACCCCCACTGGGAACACTGTGAGGTTACCACCGCGGACAGGGCCTCAGTACAGCTGGATATGTAAACAAGACCGTAATCCGCATGAAAGAACTCTCAGAGCTTTGGCAGCCCTGGGAGTGTTGTTAACATATTGTGCCAAAGCAATAACAAAGCCATCATTTTTAAGTTTGTTCACGGATTTGTATTAATCAAGAAATTTTCCAGAAATTACTTCTAAATGAGGAAACTTCCAGAAAGTTACTATTTGGCAAGAAGTCTTCCAGATGCCTTTTTTCCCCCTTATCTGTATCATTTTCTTCCAAGTGAATTACAAATTTGTGGAAGTTCAGTTGAGACAGAAAACACATTGCTGATGGGGTGGTGGAAGGGGGCTCCCTTTGGTTCACTCCCTGCTCCATCAAAGCCTTAGTCCCTTTTTTTCCTCTGTTAAGGAGGAGGTGGCCAGCCCATTGAACTTGGCGTTCTGGTGATAAATATTCAGTATCAATATTTGGATGAGAAAAGCAATTATTAAATTACAGTTAGAACTTCAAACTAAGCACTTAGGAAAAAGACCAGGATAAAGGCTGTTGAACCTCTTAAAAAATTTAGCTGTTGGCTTTTACTGACATCTTAGGTGACAGACTCTCTCAATTCAGTTTTCTCAATTTAACTTCTATTTTCAAAACTCGTATAGAAGCAAAGCTTCTGTGAACTATTATGACTACACTCTGGAAACAAGAGGGGAAAGGGGGAAGGTGTCACAGTGCAATTAAGGATAAATAGTGGAGCAAACCTAAAATTTTCATTTCTCCCCATTGCATCATTGATCCGTTATTTATAAAAGCAGTTTTACATATAAATTTCATTTGCTTCAAAAAATCTTGGGTAAAACAAATATTTTGAATGTGCTAATATTCCAAATGCAGGTGGATGGAGTTTTCAGAGTTCTAAAGGGCACACATGTGGCTCTGGCCACAGCTGCTGTGGCCTCGGAGGCCTTTGTGCTGGTAGTGGAGGATCCATCACTGAGAGTTTTGTTGACGGTCTTGGGAATTTCAGGTTTCCCCAGGGTATCTAGGTCAGTCCACCAACAGTGGCTTCAAGGTCGACTGGCCAAAGAGACCTGGCAACATCACTGACTACACCACATGTCTGGATCAGCTTCAGGTCTGCCCTGGAGTGTTCAGGCTCCAAACCAAAAGGAACTGCTAGCCTCCGGTTTTGGTTGAGTTGAGTCATTTATGTATGTCTGTGCTACCTTTTGCATGACATTTATTTTTATTACAACAGAAGAAATGCTTTAAAGGAACGATTGATAGTAAACAAGCTCTTTCTCTACTGAAGACCACCCCTAAGCTCCAAATGAATTTAGAACCAAATACATCTTTCTTTGTTTTATTTCTATGATACACTGTTTAAAGCCCCAATAAAATATGTTTATATTCTGCCTTGTTCTAAAGTTACTTCTGTTCATCTCTAACCATCCCTTTGAAAAATGTAGTGTTCCTGGCTGTCTCCCCAAGTATCTAATATAGCACTTGGCATACAGTAGACTTTGCATGCATGTTTATTTAACTGATTTGAGAATGTTTATTGTTTCTAAAAAAATCCACTTCTCCAAATACATAGCATGCTGGAAGGTGCTCATTGAAACTATCATTTTACTAGGGCAATCGGTTTCACTGGGTCAATGATACTCCAGAAGCCCCCAGAAGACAATTTTACTTACTTAGGGCAGGGTGTATAGTATATGTAATAAGCATTGCAAAGACCTGAAACAATATAAATCATAGCTTCCATTTTGCAGTTTAAAATTGCTCCTCTAAAGGAAACAAAGTAGATGATATCTTCATAGTTTTGGGAATCAACATCTTTTCCACAAAGGACATACACTTGCACTTTCTCTAGGTAATTATCTGTACATTATTGTGGCTTATCTTTGACATATTGATGCTGACTACTTTTTAGGTGTATGTAGTTGTTTCTGTAAGGAACACGTGTTTATTCTCTATCTTTTAACTCTTTCCTCTGGAATGGTCTATTACCGTATGAGCATGGACTCATTCAACTAATTCCACCAGAGCACCTTTACTTGAGAACATCCTTATTTCTGGTAGGTGTGAACCTGTGCTGTGGTGGCTTTATTTATTCATTTTTCTCTTCTATCAGTCAGTGACCAAATCACATTATTCAGGAGGATATATGGGTTTAAATCACCCACAATAAATTTTTATAAATGTAATATAATGTTCCAAATTTTTAAAAGTTTGACTGAAGTTGAACTAAATCAATAGTTTGTGCGTTAACCTCTCTTTTGTGTTCAGAAATTTGCTTCTGGCATAAAATCAATAAGATAAATAAATTATTTATTTCAGGTAATGAGATTAGTTACTTTTAAAAAGGATTTCTTTAATCGCACACTTGAAATTCATTAGACTTAACTCATGAACAGAAGCTGCTATAAATCCAGATGCATCCTAAGGCTGAATTTGAGAAACAAAATGGAAAGAAATGTAGCTGGACACATATGGCACCTGTGATTTAAATTCCATCACCTGAGTATTTTCAGAGCAGGGGCCCTGGTGGAAAATCCAGGGAACAGGCTCTGGGCAGAAGAGATGGACTATCGTTTAGTGTTCAATCACCAAGCCTTCAGGGTGCCTTAGCCATTTTAAGTGGTATCTATTATTTACAGAAAGAGACGTAAGTAAATAAATATTTCTAATAGACAGTCCATGTTAAATTAAAGAAGCTGTTTCCAGTAAACAACAGTTTGCAAAAGTGAATGGGAAGGAGTCTAGTTGCTTCTCATGTATCAGAAAGCCAAAATCTCTGACATATCACATCAGTTAACACAAAACACAGCAACTTCCTGTCCCAGCTATGCTTGCGCACCTGACATCTGGTTATCAACTTCACAATATTTTGTATTAATAAAGCATTTTTAGAGAGTTTTGCTTTCAATGTAGTAACAACCAAATAAATATTTCCTTATATACTCTACCCACAATTTCAGGACAATTGTAAAAAAAAAAAAGGCCACTTTCCATGTCCTGGTTACACTGCTTGGTAAATGTTATAGAAGGATTCAAGAATACAATAGAGATATCAGACTGTAGAGGGAAATCAAAATGGTGATTTTGGGCAGCAATTTTGGATAGGAGCAGGGGGATGTAAACGGGAGTGAGGGATAGTTCTGGTTGGCAAAGGAAAAGTGTTTCAGTGATGAGAAAACATACACACACGTTATAATTTACATTCCCCTTAAACTGGCCACTGGAAGAGGAACAGATAGATGATTAAACAGTACTGACCATGTGTTAGCTTGTCTTTTGGTTGGGGAAGGAAAGACATCTAACTGTAGGAATTCAGATCTATTGTTTATGTGGCTTGTGTTTTGTTAAATCAGTGTGATAACTTGTAATTTGACAAATAAAGTTAAATTACTATTAAAGTATTCCTATGATCACCAACCTAGCTCAATGCCACGCTCATTTAATAAACCGATAAATTAATTTAATCCTACTACATGCTGGTTACTGTATTTTGCAATAATTGGCCAAAACAGAGAAAGGCTCTGCCTTTATAGACTGTATTGTCTTCTTGGGAACCAACAAACAATAAAGAGATAACTTTTATTTAAGTATAAACTGTGAGAAGATATAATTTTATAAACTCATAAGCTATAAAACAAGTAATATTTATTCTTGTGGGTGCCAACTTTCTTCCTCTCCATTTATTATTGTCTAGCATTATTCTGCACTTATGAGCACTGTGTTAAAATGCCTTAAGTCTTATTTAATTCTCACAATTTAAGATATATGTATTATACAATAGTGCAGAAATATAGCTAACTAATGTTCCCAACAGCTAATTCAAGTAGGAACTGTATTCAAATTTAAGACCACTAGACATTTAAGACAGCTTTGCTGCCCCAACTCTCTGACCGAAGGAGCTATAGTATTCAATACGCCAATATTTCTAATTAGTTGACATTTTGTCATATGTATTTAAATCTATGAACATGCATAAGGAATCAATCAGGGAAGAGAATTTTCCCACCCAGGTCATCTTTGCAATGTTATTTCTCTCATCACACAGCTGGGCTGTTGAATGTTGCTATTGAAAATCACAAAACTATTTTGAACAGAACTATACCGAGTCATGCTTTCTAATTTTATGGCTGCTCACAATTCTTTTGCTGACTCCCTATCACATTTCCTACAGCAGCATTTCCACCCCATCCTCCATCTCAGCAAATCCTTTACTTCCGACTTGCCTGAAATTAATGTTTGTAAGTGTGCACTCAGGGGGGATCTCTCCTGCTGGCCCCCTTGTTTGCATGCTTCCCAGAAACCAACAGTCTTGGAGTGGCTTTTCTGGTCACCCCTCCACTCCTCACTCTTAGCTATGAGGATGAGCAAGTTACCAGTAGAATCTTCGTCCTTAGGTCTACATTCTTTTATCAGGCTGACTGTTTCAGTTCACTGCTCCCTTGCTTATACTTCCTCTATATCTTTCAGGGAAACCTGTTCTCATGGCAAATTCTATATTTTCTGTCTAACTTGCTGGGCAGGCATAGCAAAAAGAAAAAAAAGACATCTGGTAATTCAGCATCTATCAGCAGAGCCCATATACATTAACGTAATATTTTCTCTCTGGCACTCACTGATCTGGGCTGTGAGGAAAGTAGAAGCACTCTTGGCAAATTAAGGCCAATAACTATATAATAAGGCCTATAACTATAAAAATATAATAGGTATATGTGACAGTTAAGCTTAATTGTCAACATGATTGGTTTGGGAATTAACCCAAGCACACTTTGGTATGTGCCTGGGTGAGCCATGGAGGTGTAATTCTGGGCATTATACTTGGTCCCTGGGTCTTTCCTCTCTGGCATTTTTCCCCTCCTCTACTTCCGGGTCACCATGGACTCAGCAGCTTTGTTTTGCCAAGCCTTCCTACCATGATGTTTTTGCCTTGGAGCTATGGATCAAATCCTCGAAAACCATAAGCCAAATTAAACCTCTTTTCCTGAGTGTCTGGTAGTGTGTCCCAGTGACAGCAAAGCTGAAATACAATGTATTTTAAAGAGCAATACATATAAATAGCAAAGTATGTAATGCCAGAGAAATTAGATAATCAAAGGGAATGGCTGGTTTCAGTGGGATGATCAGGAAAACATTCCACGTTTCCTACAATCTGTATCTTACCAACTCCTCCAGAAGAACAGCAAATAATGCCTTCTCCGTTTCCATTATTCCTTGTAATATGTTATGAGGGGGTATACTGCTGTCCATTTTATACATACAAGGCTAGCCACGGAATAAGGTTGTGAGAGGTTGTGTGATTTGTTCAAGGTTATACTGTTAATAACCGATAAGATGAAAAGAGGCTCGAGTTCGCTACTACTGTATATGTTCACATTCTCTCCTTAAAACTAATGCACTTTCCAAACTGTGTAGGATGAGAATACTGGATGCAGTTGAGGTAGTCAGGATTTGAATCTTGGACCTACTATTTTCTAGATGAAGGATGTTTTTCTTTTTTTAATTAATTTTGTGGGTACATTTTTAGGTATACAGTATATTGACATTCATCATTGGAAATTTGTACCTTTACATAATATATCTTATTTTTCTAATTTTTCCCCATTCCGCTGCCTTCCCTTCAACCTGCTTTGTTTCCATTTTTTCCTTTTCTCATATTAATTCCATTTCCTTCTTTCATTTCCCAACCCTTTCCACTACATGAAGGATTTTGGAACTTCTCTCTACTCTTCAGTTCTTATTTTATAGAAGATGGAAATTAAAAATTCTGTGGAGTCCAAAGAGTTTAGAGATTTAAAAGCATGAACATAACTGGGCTTCATGGAACCAGACTGTTATATGGGGAGTTGACGTGCTAACGTTTCACTGAAGAGTGGTCTTGGGAGATAACCAAAAGAAGTAAGTAAAGCAGTAGTGGGCACAGTGAGAACCTGAGTAGCAGTTCAGTTGCAAGTGAGGCTTCTGCCAATCATAGCAAGATTTAGCTGGAGCTTCTGAGTTGACTCAAATTGAGATAAAGAAGCTTGGGTTTTCATTTCCTTGAATAAGCTAATTATTAGCTGTGGGCTGCTTCTTGGAAGAGGCTGCAAGCTTTCCCAGGTCTTTTCTAGGCAGCTAAAAACGATTCTCACTGAGTACAGCAGTCGATACCAATATTCTCACCAGCATCGGCTTTCAAGAAGAGATCTTGGTAGACTACTACAGGGTCCACCACAAAAACACTAAATGCCAAGAGCCCTACCATCTCTGTCACGTTCTCTTCGTGATTGCTCCTGCTTCCGAGTGCTAACATCACAGTGCACACTGTTCATTTGACATTTTCCCCACCACCTAAACTGTGATTGTAGGGCTGTGCCTTGCATCTTTGAGGTTCAGTGCCAAGGAGAGTACTGACAATAAGTAGAAGCAGTTCAACTGTTTCACTTTGATCATGCTAATAATGATGATAGATCAACTGCACTGCTGGGTATAGAGGAGTCTGGAAAAGAAGATAAGGCACAAACCATTTTATTTGCCAAATATATAATTGTAGAATGAAAACTAAGGAATGTGAAACATTGCTTTAATTAGCAAAGTAACATATACAATTAAGAGCTCAATATATTCTTGTACAGTAGGTGAGTGAATGAGTGAGTATGAGAATAAGGAGCCAGTGACTGACTCTACATTTTAGCATAATTCATCATAACTTTGGAAGGAGCTGTGGGCTGGGAAGTTGAAAGAGTTGCTCAAAGATGGTGGTCTTGAGTGGGTCCTGAACTATGAGAAATGTGGAAAGCAGAGAAAGTTTGGAGAATGCAATGGGGTTGGTGAGGGAATATTTTCAGGCCAGAAAATCCCACACACAAAGACAGATTTGGGTAATCACAGGGGCATCTGAGGACACTTGTCTATTTGAGGTGAACCATGTGTGTGAGTGAATTTTAGGAAGCAAAGCTCAGTAAGGAGATTGAATGGATTGTGAAAGGCTAGAGGAGTTAACAGTATTGAATCAAGGTGAAGTTCTGAGTTGGAAAAATGCACTTTAAGAAGTACAATTCTTAAAATGAAGTGGAAGAGAAATTAATTAGAAGAAGAGAGCAGATAGGATGTTGAAGTAGCTTTTAAATATAAATGATGAAAGCCTGAACAAGGGTGTTTAAGGTTAGGATGAAACATAAAGGTGCAATTTAGTGGTTCATCTATAGGAAGGATAAATAAGACATAAAATACTGATGCTTTCTCCCTTCTTTAAATCCAAGGATGTTGCTAAAAGATCAAAGAAGCATTTTAAATTTCTGAAGTATTCAATATCTTCTTTAAAAGATTATAGCCATCATCTTCAATGCTTATGATTCTAATAATGTTAAGAAACACCTGCAACAACACAATAGATTTTGATTGAACTGACCAGGCAAATTAATTCCTAACTCAATTACTTTACTCAAACATGCCAATTAGTATCTGTTCTCTGTGTAACACTTCTCAGTCTACTGTGAGTTCATGTTGTAAATTAAAATGACCAGTTAGAGTTAGCAACAATGACTCAATTTAACCAAAACCTTTAAATCAAATATATATGCATATATGTGTGTGTGTATATATATATATATATATGTATATATATATATATATATATATATGCAACCAAAGTTAGTTCAGTCATTTCTGTTCTAATTCTGCAGTGACTTTGTGTTGAGACAGGTCTGGTAAAATATGACCTGGGTTGAAATATCTTGTTCTTTGTAAGAGCAGACATGACTACGCACACAAACACACACACACACACACACACACACACACACACACACAGAACATGCATCCCAGTATATGAATATGAAAATTTTGGTACTATTTTAGAAATTTAAAGTATATTATACTGAATTAATTTTTGCTTTAAAAAAAATCTCATTTTAAATGACTACATAATTTAATGGAAATAAACCATACTAGGTTACTTAAACCATGACTATCTTGATTTGGGTCTGTATAAAACTCAAAATTCTTTCTTCAAGTTATTTTTACACATTTTTAATGTAAATTTCTACATGGATGGGTTAATTGCATTCTTTACTTTTTACATTACTGATTTATTTCATTGCTATCTATGTACAATAACTTATTTTAAATTTATTATATGTGTGTTAAAAATACAACCTTTGAGATTACTTTTTGCTTGTGATGCTGTGTTTTTTAATGTTTTCAGTTTGGTTTCCATTTTATATTGTTAGGCAGATATTTTGGAAAGAAGCAGCATGGTTTTCTTTCTTTATGGTTTTTATATTTCTTTTTTCAAATAAAAGATGACATCCACTCTGTTGGGGTACTTTAAAAAAAAATCTCAGTTTTTATTTTGAGGTAACTAGATTCACATGCAATCGTGAAAAACACTAGAGTTCCTGTGTATTCTTTACTCATTTCTCTCAGTGGTATCATTTTGCAAAACTATAGCATAATATCACAATCAGGATATTGACACTGATAGAAGAAGTTAAGTATAGAATATTTTCATCACCATGAGGATACTTCATGCTGCCCTTTCATAGCTAAGCCTTGTTCTTTTCTGCTCTTCCCCACCTTCTTAACTTTGATAATCACTAACCTGCTCTCCAATAGTGCAATTTCATGATTTCAAGAATGTTATATAAATAGAACCAGTAGATAATCCTATGAAATTGGGTTGTTTTCCCATTTGGTATAATTCTCTAGAGAGTACATCAAATTGTTGCTTGTATTAACAGATTGTCCTTTCTAATTGTGGAATAGTGTTCTATGGCACGATACATACAGGTTGTTTAAACATATACCCATTGAAGGTTTTTAGAGTTTCCACTTTTTAGTCATTTTGAACAAGGCTGCAACAATGTTGTTATATATAGATTTTTATGTGAAAATAAATCCTTATTTTGTGGGGTATGTGTGAAAGAGTACAATTAGTATATGATACAGGAGTTTCATATTTTTAAAGAAGTTGTTAAACTTTTCTGGAGCAGCTGAGTGACAAAGTTTCTGTGCATTCTTGACTGTATTTGGTGTTTTCACTATTTTTTAATATTTTAGCTATATTGATAGGTATGTAATAACACTTTGCTGTGATTTCAATGTGTATTTCTAAAATAGTGATGCTGGGCATTCTTTTCATGTGCTTATCTGTTATTTGTCTGCTACCTTTGGTAAAATGGCTCTTCATCGTCTTTCACTCATTGTGTACTTGGATCTTACAGTTGAAGGCTTTTTGTTTGGTAGACTGTTTTTGTGATACTGGCGATCAAACCTAGGGGTGCTCCACCACTGAGCCATATTCCCAGTTCTTCTTGTTTTTTAGTTTGAAAAACTATCTTGCTAAGTTGCTCAGGCTGGCTTTGAATTTGTGACCCTCCTGTTTTAGCCTAGTATTGAGAGTTCTTTGTACATTCTAGATAAGATTCTTTTATTGGGGATGTGGTTTTCAAATGTCTTCTCCAATTTGGCAGCTTGAACTTTATTGTCTTAATGGGGCCTTTTGCAGAGTAAGAGTTTGTATGTATGTAAGTATGTATGTTTGTATTTTCTGGTGCTAGAGTGATAAACAAGCATCACATCCTCAGCCCAAGTATTTGACTTTGATGAAGTCTAGTTTCCTAATTTTTAATCTTATGGTCACATTTTAAATGTCCAGACTAAGTACTCCTTGCTACATCAGTGCTAGATAGGACTTCTTTCTGTGTTACCTTTTTCTATAACTTTTATAAGTAAAAGTTTTACTATGTAAGTCTTTTATATATTTTGCATGAAGTTTGGTATGAGATGAGATATTTAAGTATTTTTTTTTGCCTGTGGATGGCTAATTACTCCAGAACTAACCGAAACATTTAACTTTCTCCATTGAGTTTCTGTTGAAACTTTATCAAAAATTATTTATCCATTTATTTATGTGGCCTATTTCTGAGTTCTCTATTGTATGCTACTAATATATGTGTTTATCTTTTCACTAATATTGCACTCTCTTGATTCCTGTAGCTAATGATAACACTTAAATTGGACACAGAAATATCTTTATCTTTTCTCAAGAATATCTTAGAATAGAGTAAATAAGGAGGGGTGGAGGGGTTGAAGGGAGGGTAGGGGAATGGGGAAAAAACAAGAACAAAGATATATTATGTAAAGGTGCAAATTCCCAATGATGAATGTCATTATACTGTATACCTAAAATGTACCAATAAAATTAATAAAAAAGAATAGAGATATATAGATTTCCACATAGAGTTTAGAAAAACCTTGTCCATATCTACAAAAAATCTTGCTGGGATTTTGGTAGGAATCATTTCACGGAGAATGGATACATTTACTATATTGATGTTTCAAACCATGAGCATGCAATATCTTTCCATTTATTTAGGTTTTCTTTGATTAGTGTTGTATTATTTTTAGCATACACGTCCTTTGCATATTTGCTAGAATTATACCTCAGTGTTTCATTTTAAAAAAGCATTTTTAAGCAGCATTATGTCTTAGCCCATTTTGTGTTTCTACAACAAAATACCTGAGACCAGGAACTTTATAAAAATAGAGGTTTATTTAGCTCAAAATTCTGACATCCAAGAGCATGACGTCAATATCAGGTTCTAGTGAGAGCCCTGTGGTGGATAGTATTACATGGTGGAACCTAGTGTGAGAGAGGTCATAATACTGTGAGAGAAGAAATGAGACTCGGGAAGGGGTAGGCTCATTATTTGGTAACAATCTATATTGTGGGAACTAATTGAGAGACCTAATCCACTCTATGGAGCAGCATTAATCTCTTCATGAGCAAGATCATGACTCAATTGCCTTTTTTTTTTGGTATTAAATTCTTTTATTGGTACATTGTAGGTATACAACACAATTACATTTCACATTGGGAATTGTACCTTTATATAATGCATCTTGGTTCTTATTTTTTCCCCATTCCTAGCCCTCCCTTCATGCACTCCACCCTTCCCTATTTACAAAGACTTTATTTCCATTTTTTCCATTTCTCATCATTTTTTCCTTTCCCTTCTTTCCTTTTCCCTGTGCCTCCCACTACCCCTACCCCTTTGGACACTTTCTTCCTATTTTACATTATCAATTATTCATTCTAATAATTGGTACATTTTAGGTATACATTATAATGACATTCATCATTGGAAATTTGCACCTTTCCATAGTCTCTCTTGGTTCTTGTTTTTCACCCTTGCCCAGCCCTCCCTTCAACCCTTCCAGTCCTCCCTATTTACAAAGATTTTGTTCCTATTTTTCCATTTTCTCATATTAATCCCATTCCCTTCTATCCTTTCCCCTAGCCCTCCCACTTCCTTCCCCTTTGCCCCTTTTCTTCCTATTTAACATTGCGTATTATACATTTAGTCCTTATTTACACTTTCAGTTTCTCACACCAGAGAAACTATTCGATATTTACACATGTGTGTCCTATTTATTTCACTTAAGAGTATTGCCTCAATGTGCATCCACTTAGCTATAAATGTCTCTAATTTCTCATTTTTTATGGCTGAGTAGTACTCCATTTTATAAAAAAACCACATTTTCTTTATCCAGTCTCCAGCTGATGGGCATTTGGGCTGTTTCCAAGTTTTAGCTATTACAAACTGCGCTGCTATGAACATGGGTGCACATATATCACTGCGGTATGATTCTTTTAATTCTTTGGGGAAGATACCCAGCAGTGGAATAGCAGGGTCAAATGGGATTTCCAGTCCTAGTTCTTTGAGGTATTTCCATACTGATTTCCACAGTGGTTGCACCAGTCTAGACTCCCACCAGCAGTGGGGTAGGGTTCCTCTTTCCCCACAGCCCCGTCAGCATTTGTTATTGGTTGATTTCATGATAGTAGCCATTCTTTCTGGAGTGAAGTGGAATCTCAGCATTGTTTTCATTTGCATCTCTCAAATGACCAGTGATGTTGAACATTTTTTCATGCATTAATTTGCTATTTCTACTTCTTTGTCTGAGAAATGTCTGTTCATTTCAGATGCGCATTTTTGGATTGGGTCTTTAAATTTGGGAGGTCTGATCTTTTTAAGTTCTTTATAGATTCAAGATAGTAGACCTTTGTCTGAGGAAGAGCAGGTGAAGATTTTTTCCCACATTGTGGGTTGTCTCTTCACACTGCTGGTGGTTTCTCTTGCTGTGCAGAAGCCTTTTAATAAGAAGAGATCCCACTTGTTGACTGTTTGTGCTAGTTCACGGGCAACTGAGGTTTTGTTCATAAAATCTTTTCCTACACCAATGTCTTCAAGGGTTCTGCCTAACCTCTGTTCCAACTGGTTCAGAGTTTCTATTTTAATATTCAGATCTTTAATCCATTTTGATTTTAGTTTAGTGCATGGTGAGAGATACAGGTCTAGTTTTAATCTTTGCCAAGTTGAAACCTAATTTTTCCAGCATCATTTATTAAAGAGGCTATCTTTCCTCCAGTGAGGGTGTTTGGCTCCTTTGTCGAAGATGAGATGGCTGAGTGTGTCTGGCGTTGTTTCTGCATCTTCTAATCTGTTCCACTGGTCCTCAAGCCTGTTTCTTTGCCAGTACCATGCTGTTTTTATCACAGTAGCTTTGTAGTAGAGTTGCTGGTTGGGGATTGTGATACCCCCTGCCATGTCTCTGTTACCTAGAATTGCTTTTGCTATTCTGGGTCTCTTCTTGCTCCAAATGAATGTTTGGATTTTTTTCTCGAGGTCTATGAAGTATGCTGCTGGGATCTCAATTGGAATTGCATTAAATCTATATAGCAGTTTTGGAAGTATGGCCATTTTCACTATATTAATCCTTCCTACCCAGAAGCAGGGGATATCTGTCCATTTTCTGATATCATCTTCAATCTCTCTTTTCAGAGTGCCATAGTTTTCAGAGAAGAGGTCTTTGATTTCTTTCGTTAGGATGATTCCTAGGTATTTCAGTTTTTTGGATGCTATTGTGAAAGGAATTATTTGCCCTATTTCTCTCTCAGTGAGTCTGTCATTAGTGTAGAGGAAAGCTATTGATTTTTTTGTGTTGACCTTGTAACCAGCTACTTGACTGAATTTGGTTATTAAGTCTAGAAGACTTTTGGTGGAGTTCTTGGGGTCTTCTATATAGACTATCACGTCATCTGCAAATAATGACAATTTGACTTCTTCATTACCTATCTTTATTCCTTTTATTTCTTTCTCTTGTCTAATTGCTGTGGCTAATGTTTCCAGAACTATGTTGAACAAGAGTGATGATAGTGGGCATCCTTGTCTTGTTCCTGATTTTAGTGTGAAAGATTTCAGTTTTTGACCATTTAGTATGATATTGGCTGTTGGTTTTTCATAGATGGCATCTATCAGTTTGAGGTAGAGACCATCTGTTCCAATTTTTTGTAGGGTTTTTATCATAAATGTATGTTGGATTTTGTCAAATGCTTTTTCTGTGTCTATGGAGATAATCATATGGTTTTTGTCCTTGGCTCTATTGATATAGTGTATTACATTAATTGATTTTCATATGTTGAACCATCCCTGCATCCCTGGGATGAATCCCACTTGATCAGGGTTTATGATCTTCTTGATGATCTTCTGCATTCTGTTTGCCAGTATCTTATTAAGGATTTTTGCATCTATGTTCATCAGTGAGATTGGCCTATAGTTCTCTTTTTCAGTTGGGTCTTGCTCTGCCTTGGGGATCAAGGTGATGCTTGCTTCCAGGAATGAATTTGGGAGTATTGCTTCTGTTTCAATTTCATTGAAGAGTTTAAACTGTAGTGGTAGCAGTTCCTCTCTAAATGTCTTGTAGAATTCAGCAGTGAAGCCATCAGGGCCTGGGCTTTTCTTAGTTGATAAGTTTTTAATTACATTTTCAATTTCATTGATTGATATTGAGTTGTTCAGAATTTTTAGGTCTTCTTCGTTCAACTTTGGTAATTCATATGTATCTAGGAATCTGTCCATTTCTTCTGTGTTGTCCATCTTATTGGTGTATAGGTTCTGGAAGTAGGTATTGATGATCCTCTGGATTTCTGCTGGGTCTGTTGTAATTTCACCCTTTTCATTCCTAATTGCATGGATTTGGGCCTTTTCTTTCCTTTTTCTGACAAGGTTGGCTAAAGGTTTGTCAATTTTGTTGATTCTTTCGAAGAACCCACTCTTGGCTTCATTGATTTTTTGTATTGTTCTCTTAGTCTCCCTTGCATTGATTTCTCCTCTGATCTTTATAATTGCCTCCCTTGTATGAGCTTTGGGGTTGTCCTGATCTTCTTTTTCTAGAAGCTTGAGGTTCAGCATTAGGTTGTTTAATTGGGCTCATTCTGTTTTCCTAATATGCATATTCACTGCCATGAATTTCCCTCATAAGACTGCTTTCATTGTGTCCCATAGATTCCAATATGTTGTATTGTCATTGTCATTTAATTGAAGGAACTGTCTGATTTCTTTAATTTCCTCTGTGACCCATTGGTTATTCAGAAGTGTGTTGTTCAATTTCCACGTGTTTATGAAATGTTTTGAGTTTCTTTTGCCATGGATCTCCAATTTCATCGCACTATTGTCTGATAATATACAGGAGGTAACTTCAATTCCTTTGCACTTACTTAACCATGTTCTATGTGTGAGTATGTGGTCTATTTTGGAGAATGACCCATGTGCAGCTGAGAAGAATGTGTATTCTGATTTTGTGGGGTGGAAGACTCTGTAAACATCGGTTAAGTTCATTTGTTCAAGAGTTCAATTGAGTTCTAGTACTTCATTACTTATTTTTAGTCTAGTTGATCTATCTATTTGTGACAGTGGGGTGTTGAGGTCCCCCACTACAATTGTATTAGTGCATATATGACTTTTCATGTCTGTTAGTATTTGTTTTATATAGTTGTGTGCACTAGTGTTTGGTGCATAGATATTTATGATTGTCATCTCTTCCTCTTGGATTCTTCCCTTTACAAGGATGTAGTGTCCTTCTTCATCTCTCTTAATCAGTGTTGGTTTGAAATCTACTTGATCTGCAAAGAGGATAGCTACTCCTGCTTTTTTTCGGGTTCCTGTCACATGAAGTATTGTTTTCCACCCTTTAACTTTCAGTCTATGAGTTTCCTTTTGAATGAAGTGTGTTTCTTGTATGCAGCATATTGTTGGATTTTGCTTCTTGACCCATTCTGGCAGTCTATTTCTTTTGATTGGTGAATTGAGACCATTAACATTGATGGTTATAACTGAAACATATTGACTTGTCATTGCCATGACTTTTTCTTTTTGTTGTGTTCTCCCCCTTTACATTTAATTTCTTGTCATGCCAGATGGGTTCATTCTGCTTTGCTTCCTGGGGTTGTGATCCTCAATGTCTGTTCCTAGGCTATTGTGTAAAATTTTTTGGAGTGCTGGTTTGGTATTCACGAAGTTCCTAAGGTGCTCTTTGTCATGAAAGTATCTTATTTCTCCATGCATTTTGAAAGATAGTTTTGCAGAGTACATCAATCTGGGTTGGAGGCTGTTTTCTTTTAGGTCTTGGAATATGTCACTCCAAGCTCTTCTTGCCTTGATGGTTTGTGTTGAGAAGTCTGCTGTGATTCTGATGGGCTTTCCTTTGTATGTGATTTGTTTCTTTTCTCTGACTGCTTGGAGAACTTTGTTCTTCGGTTGAGTTTCTGGAATCTTAACAATTATATGCCTATGTGTAGATTTTTTTTGATCAAGGTTATTTGCAGTCCTATATGCCTCACTTATCTGTATGTCAAGCTCTTTTCCCCTGATTGGGAAGTTTTCTGCCATTATTTCTGTGAAGAGATTTTTTATGTCATCTGCACTCTCTCCTGTTTCTTCATTGACTCCAATCAGTCTTATGTTATTCTTTTTTGCATCATCTAGCAGCTGCTGGATTGATTTCTCATGTTCTCTTATAATTTTGAAGCAATTTTTCTTTTTCTGGTCACTAATTGCAATCCTATCTTCTATATCTGAAATTCTGTCCTCAAATTAGCTCATTCTGCTGTGTAGACTTTCAATGGAGTTTTTCATGTCCTGGAAATCTATTTGCATCTGTTTTATGGATTCCATTTGTTTCCTATGTTGGGATTCCATCATGTTCCTCAGCTCCTCTCTAGATTAATTAATCATGTCTTGCACTAAGGGCACAATTTCTCCTGTTACCTGAGAAATTATTCCTGATTTCATTTTTTCCAGATCCCCTTTTGTTGCCAGTTCAGTGAGTCCAGGTGGTTGAGTATCAGAGTGTTCCATCTCATTTCCCTTTGGGGTTGCTGTAGGTGATCTGGAAGTCTTGTTTTGAGACTTATTTATGTGTTTTCTCATTTCGACTGGGGTGGGAGACTGTTAGCACCTGCATGGATTACCTCCTCTGAGGTGGGTGAGGTGGGACAGGGGCCAGGAGCAGCGGTGGGATGGTGACCCAAAAGCCCTTTCCTGTGGGCTGGGAGCAGTGAGAGGGATGGTGGCCCAGAAGCCCCTTCCTCTGGGCCAGGAGCAGAGGCACAGAAGGTGGCCCAAAAGCCCTTTCCTCTGGGTTGGGAGCAGCAGGAGGGATGGTGACCAGGAAACCCCTTCCTCTGGACCAGGAGCAGTGGGACGATGGCTCAGAAGCCCCTACCTCTGGGCCGGGAACAGTGGGACTCAGTACCTTGGTCTGGTGGTCTGGTGTCCTCTGCCCCTCTGTACTGTGGAATCAGGTGGCTGCCTGTCTGCAGTGGGGTGATTCGGTGTCTTCTGCATGACTCAGGACCTCGATAGGGCGTGCACAGACCTGCCTGTCTGCAGCGGGCTGATTCAGTGTGTTCCGCGGGACTGGGGACCTCGGTAGGTGTGGGCAGACCTGCCCCTCTGCAGCGGAGTGATTTGGCCTCTTCCCCACGACTCTCAATTGCCTTCTATAGGTCCTACTTCTGAAAAGTCCCACCACCTGGGGGTGGGGGTGTAGCTCAGTGGTAGAGCATTTGCATAGTATGCACGAGGCAGTCACAAGTACCAGAAAAACAAAAAGTTCCATCATCTTTCAATACTATTACATTGGCTACTAAACTTCTAGCACATGTAACATTGGGGGACAAATCATATTTAAAACATAGAATATTGTCTTTCTAATATCAGTGTCAATATCTTCATTCATGGCATATAGTTTCATCTATTTTCCTGTAAGTGCCATCATTTTATTCTTTATGAGTAAATAATCTATTATGTTTTTATACCATATTTCCTTTATCCATTCATTCATCAACAGGAACCTAGGCTGATTCTGTATCTTGACTTTTATGAATTGTGCCCCAATAAATATTGATATGCAAGTGTCTACATAGCATGGTGACTCTAATTCCTTTGGGTATGTACCTAGGAGTAGTACAGCTGGATTTTTAGTTTTAGATTTTGAGTACCATCCGTACTGCTTTCTATGACCATACTGTTTCAATTACTGAAGCTTTGCAATATACTTTGAAATTATTATATATAATGCCTTCAGCTTTGCTCTTGCTCAAAATAGCTTTGGCTATTGTGGTCTTTTGAAGATCCATATCAATTCTACACTATTTTTTCTATTTCTTTAAAAAGTACTATTGGATTTTGATGATGATTACACTAAATTATTATATTTGTTTGGGTAATGCTAACATTTTCATGATATTAAGCCCATCAATCCATGAAGAGGCCATGTCATTGCATTTGCTTCTGTCTCTTTAATTTGTTTCATCAGTGTTTTGCAGGTATTTTTTTTTAGTGTAATGGACTTTCATATTCTTGGTTAAATTTATTTTGAAATATTTTATTACTATTGCAAATTTGATTTTTTCCTAATTACATTTTCATTGTTTCAAGTTTAATTGTTAATGTGTAGAAATGTGATTTTTGTTGAATTTGTTGATGTCGAATTTCTATCTTAAAACTTTACAGAATTTATTTATTCATTTTAATAGTATTTATTTATTAAGATGAGGATTTACTATGTCTTCCAGACTGGACTCAAACTTGTGGGTGAAAGGGATCTACTTGTCTCAGCCTCCAGAGCATGTGGGACCATCTGCAAACATGGTCAATTTTACTTCTTCCTTATCCAGTTATGATGTATTGTATTTCTTTTTCTTGCCAAATTACTCTGCTAGGACTTCTGCAGACACTACCTTGCCTAGACTTGGTGACAATGCGTGTCCTTGATTTTTGTTCATCAAGTATGTTGTGGACTGTGGACTTTTCACACTTGCTCTTTATTATGTTGTACTTTCTTTCTATTCCTAGTTTGTTGAGAATGTTTATCTCAAAAGTGCATTGTATTTTGTCAAGAGCTTTTTCATCTATTGAGAAAATCATATTTTAATATTTTACCTGGTAAATGTAGTAGGCCCCATGAATTGATTTTTATATGTTGATCCATTCTTGAAGCTCAATGACAAATCTCACTCAGAGATGGTATATGATCCTTCAAATGTAGTTTTAGGTTGCTATTGTTGATGTAAAATTGTTTATAGTGGTCTCTTATGAACCTGCTAATTTATATGGCATCAAAGTAATGCTTGCTCTTTCACTTATGATTTTACTTATTTGAGTCATATTTTTCTTTCCTTAAAGTATTAAAAGTTTCCCAATTGTTTTTATCTTTTCAGAAAATCTACTTTGTCCATTTTTTTCTATTCTTTTTCTAGTCTCTATTTATTTCTCCTTTGATCTACATTATTTCCTTCCTCTTTTTCAGTAATTTTGGGTTTAATTTTTCCTTCACTATTTTAGTTCCTTGAGTTAGATTGTTTATTAGATGCAAGGATTAAACTGCTGTCTTAATACTGCTTTTGCAGCCCACAGTAAGTATCAGTATGCTGTTTTTGTTTTTATTTTTCTCAAGATATTATTCCATTTCCCTGTTGATTTTTAACCCATGGATTGTTCCAATGTGTGTTAACTGCACATTCTTGTGACATTTTTAGTTTTCTTTCTCTTTATTTTTAATTTCATTCCACTGTTGTTAAAAAATGTTATGGTTTCAATCTTCTTAAGTTTGTTAGGGCCCATTTTGTGATCTAACGTGATTTATCCTGTGCTCTTGAAAATGATGTGCATCCCATTGCTATTGGGTGGAATGTTCTTTATCCATCTCTCTGGCCCATTTAGTCTATAAAGTCCTTTGTTTCCTTATTGGTCTTCTGTCTAGATATCTATCCATTATTAAAACTAGGCTATCGAAGTCTCCTACTACTATTATAATGCTGTTTATTGCCCTCATCAGTTCTGCCAATGTTTGCTATAGGTGCTCTGATGTTTGCTGCACATATGTGCTTGTGGTATATTTTTCTGGTGAATTGACTCTTTTGTCAACTTATGCCTTTATCTCTCATGACCATTTTTGACTTGAAGTGTTCCTTGTCTGATTTAAATAAAACCACTTTCACTCCTTTTGTTACCATTTGCATAGAATATCTTTATAAGTCCCTTCACTTTCAGCCTATGCATCTTAATAGAATGATCTTCTGTAGGGTCATTTTAAAAAAAATCCATTTAGTCACTCTATTTCTTTTGATTGGGGAGTTTAATCCATTTACATTTAAACTAATTATTGATGGAGAAGAATTTATTATTGCTATTCTTTAAAATATTTTTTACTCCTTGTGGCTCTTTCATTTATCTTTACTCCTCTTGCTATCTACATTGTATTGCTGACATTTTGTAGTAACATGGTTTGATTCTTTCCTTTTTCTTTTGTGTGATTTGTATAGATACATTTTTGTAGTTACAATAGGGCTTACATAAAATATCTTTATAGTAATCTATTTTGAGCTGGTAATAACAAACTTAATTGCATACAGAAATTAAACACTTTTATTTCTCTCTTATTCTACAGTTTATGTAATTGTTGTCACAATCATCACCTATTTATATTGTATATCTATCAACATATTTTTCAGTTATATTTTAAAAATACTTTTGTCTTTAATTTTTATACTAGAATTAAAAATGTCTTACAATCATTACAGTATTATACTATTCTCTATTTGTCTGTATAGTTACCTTTACCAATGAGTTTTATACTATTGTGCATTGATATAATATAAAATAATGTTGCTGTTTAACATTCTTTCAAGCTGAAGAGCTCCCTTTAGCATTTCTTTTAAGGCATGTTCAGTTGGGATGAACTCCCTTAGCTTTTGTTTGTGTTGAAAAGATTTTACCTCCCCTTCTTTTTTGAAGCATAATTTTCCTAGTCATAGTGGTTGGTGCTGTTTAACTTTTAGCCCATCAAGTATATTGTCCCACTCACTTCTGGACTGCAAGGCTTCTGCTGAGATACATGCTCGTAGTCATCTGGAGCTTCCCTTGTTTGTGAAAAGTCATCATTCTCTTGCTGCTTTCAGAATTCTTTGTGTTCTTGACTTTTGACAAGTTCATTATAATGAGTCCTAGTATGAATATCTTCAGATTCATCACAACTATTTTTATGGTTTGGATTTTAAAAGCTCCCTAAAGGTCTTTATACTAAAGGCTTGGTCACTAGCCCATGGCATAGTGAGGGAAGTGTTAGAATCTTCAGCAGGTGGGGCCTAGTGGAAGGAGGTTAGGTCATTGGGAATGCTGTTGAGGGGGTTTTGGAAGCCCAGTCCATTCCTCTTTCTCATTCTTCTGTCCAGCTGCTATTGGGTGAACAGTAGCACCACACCCACCCCATCACAGCATTCTACCTTGACATGGGCCCCAAAACAGTGAAGTCGATCACATCCCCAAATCTCTGATAAATAAAAAGAAGTGTTACAGTTGATGTTCTCATTTATTTTTGTCTTAGTGACAGAAAGCTGAACACATTTAAGTTCCTTTAGGCTTTTTAGATCTGAATGTCCTTTTTTTCAGGAGTTATGGGAAATTTTAATTCATTAATTTTTGAATGAGCTTTCTCATACTTTCTTTTTCTTTCCTTCTTCTTTTACTTCCATATGAACTTAATTGGGTTACTGAAGGTGTCCCATCTGCCCTTTAAGCTTTATTCACTCCTTCATTCTTTTTCTTTTTTGCTCCTCCAAATGAATACTTTCTAATGATGTGTCATTGACTTCACAGATCCTTTCTTCTGCTTGATCTCAAACAGTGATGCTAAAGCTTGTAGAGTTTCAATGATACAGAGTCTGCTGTAGCATGTGTGCCATAGGTTCACCACCACTATGAACTCTTTCCATTCAGTTATTGTATTTTTTTTTTGGTACCGAGTATTGAACTCAGGACCTTGTGCTTGCAAGGCAGGTGAGGGAACCACTGAGCTAAATCCCGCCCCCCCCAGTTATTGTATTCTTTAGCTTCATAATTTTTGTATCTTTTTGTTATTTTCTGCTCTTTTATTAAAATTTTTATTTTTTTCCTGCACAACCTAGTTTCCCTCACCCTGATGAGTATTTTTATTATAGTTATTTTGAGTTACCTACCAGCCACTTGGCATTTGCTTGCTTTTTTCTCATCTTCTTTGACTCTCTGGATTGGTCTCTGTGCTTTAGACAAAGCAGCTTCCTGTCTTAGTCCTTACAGAGTGGCCCTGTATGGGAGAAGACCCCACCCTAATCAGCCTGCTCATATTCTGTGGGCCTCTCAAGTCAGTTTTTTGAGCAGCTCCTGGAAAAGTTGGATGCTGTGCATACAGATCAACTCTTTCTCTTTTTAAGGCAAAGCTGGGTTTTGAGTGTTTGTGTGTGTGTGTGCGTGTGCATTTTATCTGCTTGATCTGTGCTGACCTGTGGGGAGGAGGATGTGCTGATTACTGGCCCACACCGCAGTCTCTGTTCTCGGTCAGCTAGACTTTGCTGGATCTTCTAGTGATCCAAGACAGGCATGTTAGAAGGCAGTCATTCAGAGTCTCCATTGAAGCTGGGGCACTGGACAAGTGGACCCTCTTTCTCTCCCCTCAGAGAAGCTGGGAGCTGGTGGGTCTCTCTGTTGTGTGATCCTGGGCCAGGGGTGTGTATACCTGTGAGAAGGTATCCACTTTCTCCCTACTTGCTTTCATGAGGTTGATTTCATGTACGTCTAGGGTATAGCAGCCTTTCAGTTAGTTTTTCTCAGTAGGAATTTTTCCATGAGTTGTTGCTAAATTGGTGTATTTGTTGAGAGAAAGGTGGCCCAGCATTTTCCTGTCCCATTGTTTTGCTGACATCATGCATCCACAAGCTTTGTTTAGAAGTTTAATAATATTCTGTAATGAACAGTGTCAGCCTAGAGAACTGGGCAGGAGGGCAGTTTTTAAATTACAAATTCAACTTCATTAATAGTTGTGGAACTATTCAAATTATCTGTTTCATACTGGATAAGTTGTGGTGGTTTTTAGTTTGTAAGGAATCGGACTATTTTATCTATATTGTCAAAATTATGTGTGTAGAGTTGTTCACAATATTCTTTTATTATCCTCTTTGATGCTTTCAGTCTGTAGTGATTTCCCTTGTTTCATATCTGATAATTTATATCTTCTTTTTTTTGCCAATATTATTAGAGTTGTCAATTTTATCGAGATTTTATAAGACACAACTCGCATTATTGATTTTCTCTGATATTTTTCTACTTTTTAAATTTGTCTACTCACATCTTTAAGATTTTGTTTCTTTGCATGACTGGGGTTTATTTTGTTCCATTTCTTTCTAGATTTTTGAGACAGTGACTTAGTTGATTATTTAGACATAGTCTTTTCTAATATACAAATTTAATAACATGAATTCCCTGCCCAGCACGGCTTCAATTGTACTCATAAATTTTGATATGTTGAATTTATTTTGCTATTCAGATAAATGTAAAATTGACTTCCTTTGAAGTTTCTCATTTGGGTCATGAATTATTAGGAAGTGTGCCATTTAGCTTCAAATGATTTGGAGATTTTCTTGTTATCTTTCTATAATTAACTTTTACTTTTAGTCCATTATGATGAGAGAAAGCACTCAATTCTTCTCAATTTGTTGATATTTATTTTACAGCTCAAGATATGGTCTACCTTGGTATATACAGTTAGTTGTCTTTCAGTATGTATAGAATGTTTGTTTTGCCTTAAAGATACCCAGATTCACTGACACTCAAGTCCTTAGATTAAAATGGCACAACTCTTGCATATAACTTATGTATATCCTCTTGTATACTTTGAATAATCCCTAGATTACTTATAATATCTAATGAAATGTAGATGCTATATAAATATTTGTTACACTGTATTGCTTAAGGAATAATGACAAGAAAAACATCTGTACATGCTCAGTACTGATGCATTTTTTCTGAATAACAGCATTTTCAATCTACAGCTGTTTGAATCCAAGGATTCTAACAAACAGATATAGAGGGCTGACTGTACAGATTTATGATGATTTGACTTATAGTATGTTTTTAATTTTATTTTTTATTTTACAATGTTGTAAAAGCTATACACATACCATAGAAATCATACTTTGCATTCTGAATTTTGGTATTTTCCTCGGCTAGTTCTCTGTGATACAATACTCTTTTGTGATGTTGGCCAGCAGTAAGCACCCATAGCTCACATCAGCCACGTGATCGTGAGGATGAGCAACCAATATATTACAGCAAACTGTTCTGCAAAGCGAGGCTGTTCAGTAGACTAGCTGTATTAAACATATTTTTGATTCATGGTATCTTCAGTGTGTGGGTTTCAACGAATGTATTGGGATGTAACCATTGTAAGTCAAGGAGCATCTATAATCCGTAATTACTTGAAAAGAATGTGTTCAGTTTTACTTCAACTAGATTCTAATGGTTGTTGGTGCTGCTGAATTTTTCTATGTCTTTGCTGATCACTTGCTTAGCCTTTTGGCTGAGATCGAGTGTGGTATATCCTCACTGATTTTATGCCTTGTTCTACTATATTTGTGAAGTTCCTTTCAATTCCATCAGTTTTTGCTTCACATATTTTGAAACTCTACTGTTTGTGCATACACATTTAGGATTGGTATAGCATTTTGGTGAATATATCCTTCTTCTTTGTATAAATGGGCTTCATTTCCTCTGGTAGTTTCCTTTGCTCTGAAGTCTATTTGATATTGAGTAGGTACTCTTGCTTTCTTTTGATTGTTAGATGATATATCTTTGTCATTCTTTACTTTCACCATACCTACAACACTGTATTTGTGGTGCATTTCTTTTAGAAAGTGTATCTTTGGTCATATTTTAAAACCCAATCTTCCACTGTGCCATTGTCTGCCTTTTAATTGGTGTATGTAGAAAATTCATGTTTGATATAATTATTCATATTTTAGGATTTAAGTTTATTTTATTCTTGGTTTGGTTTGTTATTTCTGTTTTCCATTTTACTATTTTTTGTCTTCCTGTAGGTTACTTGAACATTTCTTAGAATTTTGATTTAGCTGATGTGATTTTGTATGCACTTCTCTGTATTGATATTTATAGTGGTTGTTTTTGGTATTACATACTAATTTGTTAATGTGTACTGATTTCATATTTTTATCCATTCAAATGAAGTAAGGGCACATTGTCTCCTTTTAGATGTCTTTCTTCTCTATTTATAATGTAATTGTTTTGAGTATTTCATCTTTATATATTTAAAATTACATCTGGAAGTGTTACATTTTTGCTTCACTGTCAACCGTGATTCACAAATCTCAAGGGGAGAAGATGTGCATTCCTCCCTCCAGAGCTCATGCTTGTTTCTTCTCCACTTGGGTCACTCGGTATTGAAGTCACGCTTGCAAATTTCTTTTCCATGTAGGTGAGTCTTATTGTTTCTCCTGCTGCCAGTCAGTTCTTATCAGATGAACTTATTTCAAAGCAAGATATAACAGAGGTCTATTTTACTTGCTTCTGGAAGAAAGTGAAATCTAATTATCATATTTTGTATAAACATATCAAGGATAACAACATTCTGAGATGTAAAAGGAAGATGTGAAAAAAGAGCATTCATAGTAAGTTCAAAGAGTTTTAAGACACACAGTTGATGTGTACACTGATCTGCAGTGAGATCTTGATGTTGTCATGTAACATTAAGATTGCAAAATAAGTAAAGACAGTGTTTCCATCTTACACTAATTTTTACCAAAAGATAGACCTGAGTAAAAGCCAGCTGAACCCATGCCAGTCCCCAGGCATATGTACAAGAATTTCACAGGCATGAAAAAGCAAAATTACACTAAATAACATGATTGAAGTAGACAGATGCTTCAGGTAAGAGTGCCTTTTACTTTGAAAAAAAGCTAACTACACTTTCATTAATACAACTTCACATTTTATATTTTTCCAAATTTACATTTTTCAAACATAATATTCACCGATTTGTTCCTAAATTATTTTTATCTCTACTATTTTTCTGTGCCCCTCCAACTTGTTATTTTACAGCTACATTTTCCATAATTTAAAAATTATTATTCTATTTTCTTAGAACATGTTTGCAGTACATGAAGTTTCCATTCATCTGGGGGAGTAGGTACATGTACATAACACATAATTGTTTCCTTTTTAATTCCCTTCCCAACATTTCCCTCCCTCTACCTCTCAATCCCTTTTCTCCATTCTCTTTCTTGTTATTATTATTCTTAGCTCATGTTTATGGCATGTAATGTTCACATTCACTGAAGTTAGACCCTAATAGCAATATGTTGTTTTACAGTAAGGACATAAGAAAAGCTTGGTTCAGAATTTGTGCAAACATTCGATTGTAGAGCTTGCTTAGGAAACCTCTGGGGCTTGCCTCTGGCCTTTCATGTGAAGGACCGTGTGCCTTTGGAAGCACTTTCTATATTCTATCTTAATTTATTGACAAAACGTTTTCTCAAGAGAATGTGAACTCTTGGAAGGAAAAGATTAGTACTTTATGCTTGTTAGCTACACTAATATGTGATTAGAATGATAGCTTTTACAAAGTTCATGACTTTTCATAAATGTTAGACATAAGTTCTTATAGATAAAACATTTTAGAAATTAAAATGATAATTTTAGAGAAAATAAATGTGCTATAGCTAGTGGCAGAAATCTTTATTATCATTTGTAAGGTGGAAATGAATTTTAATATTTATCTATCAACTAACTGGTATGTATTTAACACTTCAGATTCTGCAGCTTATTTGGGCACTAAAAGTAGAAAAATACTATAAATCATAATTATTTCCTCTTATAATCCCTGTTATTATTAGGAAGATGAGATTAATAAATGAAATAATTCAAGTAAATCCAGGCTTACATGCAATGTGGAACTAAACAGGGTGAGGACTGTATATGCACCTTAGAGGTTCAAATTGGATTGGAACACAGGGCTCATGGAGAGGTTTCTTTTACTGCAGGTGCAGTTTGGGTGGGTGGAGGAAAAACACTAGTTATTTTGGAGGAGTGAAGAACTTCCCAAAGAAGAGGATTTTAAGTAGGAAATCTGTATTTATTTATTTATTTATTTATTCTTTTTTAAAAAATTTATTTTATTTTATTTTATTATTTATTTATTTATTCTTGAGACTAGGACTCACTATGTAGCCCTGACTGGCCTCAAATTGGTGGGGATCCTCTGCCTCAGCCTCCTAAGTGTGTCACCATGCCTGGCAGAAATACATTTCTAAATGACAGAAAAGAAAGACGTGATCTCAAGAGCCATTGAGTCTTTTGAGATATGTGTTTCTTCTCTGTTACATGCTGAGGTTAAAGTACGTATCTCAAAAGGATGATGTGTAACACAAATAATGAAAGGAATTTTGGCGAAGTGGGTGGTCTAGATAATGGTTGTCCAAGTCAAATGGACCATGTTCTATCTCAGTACTTAGTAGAAACCCAAGGACTAAATATTAAAGCTTGTGAATGGGGTAGGATAAACAGAGACTTCTGGGAAAAAGAAAGAACAAATGGTGGAGCCATGGTGGAACTGTGTTCCTAATTTGCAGGGTGTGCAAGGTGACACAACGTCTGTGGACCAAATCTTTAACCAGTCACCTGGACTTCTGGCTAAGGATTTATGTTTTTTCCCAACTATTGCTGAATATATGGGCCCTAGAATGGCTAAATATTTTTAAATTGGGAAGATTATGCCCATACGTCAATTTAATACATAAGTGTTTAATTATATGTCATATATTTTTGGTATTTGTTTTGAATATATGATTTATGCAATGTTGGCTTGCAGAATATTGGCATGTGTATATATATATTTAAGAAAGTTTAGAATTTTTATTGACATAAATTTTTGTATATAAAATGTACATTTTATGCAGTAAGGACAAATAAATGTACATGTTATATACTTTGGTAGTGCTATCACTCTTTCTTACATATTTAGAGGGGGAAATCCATTTCCATGTTGTGGGTCTTAAGAATAAGTAGGAGAAAGCATCCATAAAACATAATTCTCGAGGTTTCCCTGGAAAATTTTTCTCTGCTCCATATGTGCTTTGAGTTTTATAATTAAACTCATGCCTGGACCAGTGTCATCTGAATTTTAAAGGTTATGTACATAGAATGTCAAAACAATCATTTAAAACACATTAGTAGAGTTGAAGGATTGGCTAAGATGACTTCCAAAGTTCCTACTATACTCAACATTAACTGATTCTTTGAGTATCTGCTAGGGGTGCTTTGGTTTACATTCTGTTTAATGACCAGACTGACTTGGTTGCTTGACTGAGTCGCCAGGTTCTTTGGGCACCATCTCAACAAACCTCCACAACCACAAGTTCTGGTAACCATGGTAGCAAAGCAACAAGAAAGGCAGCTGTTCCACTGCCATTTATCTGTGGAACACATGTTTGTACAAAACTTTGTAAAATACTTTATTCTTGGAACATGTTTTGTCTGTAACTTTTTGGGAACAAGAGAACTTTTATCACTGACTTTAGAATGATCTTGAATTTTATGGCTTCTTCAATTTGTATCCAAATATGTGTCAGCTGGATTTCACTTTGGTGGTGTTGGCAACCTATGCATTTCTGGTTCTGCGACAAACTAATTAGAAGGTGCATAGTCATCAAATTGCTAACCACACATGTTAGGGAGCTAAGTGTAAATATATCAAAATCATATGAACTGAGTTTACTGAAAAATATAAATGAGGTGAAAAAACTTGATGCCAAAAATGACCTGTTTCTTTTCTCAAAATCCCAGCTGTTTAAAACTTTATTGACTGAATTTTAAAAAGTTATAGTTGGGCTTGTCATTTCTCATTTGAAAGAAAAATAGCTTGGGATGGCAAAGCACTGGACAGAAACATATTCTAAAAGAAAAACAAAAGACAAAGTTCTAGTTTTGAAGACTATGCTTTTCTTAGATAATGAAAGCCATATCTATTACCTTGAGGTACAGAATTTTCTGCTTACAACCAAAAGCTCTAGTCTTGAGGCCAGAAGGGTGTTGGAGGTTGTTCAGTCATGGCACTGTACCTAGGGCTGGGATCGCTGCCATGTGACCGGCAGCTTATGCTTTCTCCAGCCCCGCGGCAATTTTTGAGGCAGCCCGTTGCATTTTTAATGGTCTATTAGAAAGAGCCCAGCCTCTCTGGAGCTTCTACCAACTGGTGTTTGACCCCTAAGACTATGAAAATAGATTTGATTCATTTTTCTCAAAAGTTTTTATTTATTTATTTATTTATTTTTGCAAGGGCAAAAACTTACAAATGTCACCTTAAGAAAACAAGAGTTCATTATGAGAATCCATATGGATGGAACCAAAAGAGAGGAGCTAGCAGGAGTAGTCAGCAACTCGGGTCCTCTCTCTGTCTTTGTCTCTGTCTGTTTCTCTCTCATCCTTTTCCTTCCCTCCCTCTCTCAGCACCTTGGCTGCCCCCTGAGGTTTGTTGCTTTCTTCTTTCTGCTGCTGAACAGTCTCTGCTTACAAAGAGCTTTGCTCCCTCATTATCTTAGTTTACACATGGTCTTCATTTGCCGTGGATCAACTCTGCTGGCCTTTTTTCAACTTTTGCTTTTATTATTAACTGATTTAGTCTTTCAGCATTTCCCAAGCCAAATCCTTATGTGGGGAGAGTCGGGTCTGGCTCACCTTTGTACCCCAGGTGCTGGCATCAGTGGCTGGCTGAGGAACTAGTTTTCAGCTCCTGGCCCAGACACCAGAATGCTGTGGGACACAAAGTGTGCCTACTGCACAGCGTCTGGGCTGAGGAACTAGGGAAGAGTTGGTGTTGCTTTCTCGTGACGTAGGCAGGTGGACAGCAGTGGACCCCCCAGTACGTGCCCTTCAAATTACTCAAACAGCAGGCTCACTCTTTTATTCTTCAGGTAAAATATTACCCAGTTTCTCAATTTTTGTTAATAGGACATGATTTTGAGAGTCTTTTACCACATCACTTTTTCTGTACATAATTTAGTTGATTTATAAGGTGGTGAGCGGGAATTCAAAAGGCATTCCAAGCTGATCATCTGACAAGTGAGTTTTAGGACAGGAAAACCATCTAATTATTTAGGAGAGGGGTAATGAGGATCGAATCCAGGATCTTCACCTGGGGCTACATCCCCTGCCCATTATTTTAAATTTATTTTACTGGTATGTGTTTGCAATACATCATAATTACATTTATCCTGGGGATTGGTGCATATACAAATCACTTTAATCATTTTTACTTCCCCTTCCTACCCTTCTATCTGGCCCCATCTGTAGATGCTCTTCCCATCTCCACAAAGTCTACATCTTTATTTCCTGTCCTTTGTCTTTTTCCTTTTTAAATTACAGTAGTACCTTGGTTTATGAACTCAATTCTTGTCACAAACCGAACTGGATGAGAACTGAATCAGATTTCCCTATAAGTTCATCATTGAAACTAACCATTGAATTTGATTCTGTTCTTATCCAGCTTGGTCCACAACCAGAATCATGGAAGGAATCATGTTCATGAACTGAGGTACTGCTGTATTTATATTTTGTGTTTCTCATTTTTTTTTTAAATTTTGAGCCAGTCTCACTAAGTTGCTAAGTCTTCCACACTGGGCTTGAACTTGTGACATTTCTGCCTCATTTTCCCAGAATGCTGGGATCATAAACATTATTATACCACCACACCTGCATCTGCATATCTGCCATGTATTAACACATTAATTGAAATTAATGTGTCCCAAGATTTAATCAGATTTTCTGATGGTCTCCGATCTTGTTGACTCAGAATTTGCTGTTGACTAAAATAACTAATTAGTATTTTGTACACATTACCAAGACAGTCTTCTTCCCATCTCATTTACCACTGGCTCTTTGTACTCAAGTTCAATACCTTCCCTTTATAGTACTCAAATTTAATTTTTGTTAGAAAAATTTAAATTTGTGAATAAACAAAACATCTTCCATATCCCTTTAGGAGCTTACATTCTTCACACAGAAGACCCTTAATAAATGCTTATTCCTAATGAAATGTATAAAATCCATTTTGTTAGGGTTTTCTTTGCAAATACCTGTGAAGTCTTTTCATGTTAATTCCTAATCTATTACCCAATAGTTTTACACTGAACCTTAAGTGGCAGTCATTTGATCATTTGATCATCTGACCCTCAGACCTAATTTTTTTTCTTCTTGGTTTTGCTGTTTTGTGGCACACAAGAACTGAACCCCTAAAACTATGTTTTCCAGGCTTTAATGCTAATTGACTTCCAGCTACTTTGGGACAGTGGAGGCACCTAAGGAGGTTTGGAGGAAGGAAGAAGCCAGGAGGTCTCTCCGTAGTTCTCTTACTGTGGGCATTGACCTCTCGGCAGTGAATGCTGCTTTTGTAGGATTGCACTTCAGTCTACAAGGTCAACAACTCCTGCTGACTTTGGCTCCTAATCTCTGGTAAGGCCATTCCTTTCCTTTCTCATCTGAGCTCTACAGGTAGTGGTAGCATTTTTGAGTCTTGCTAATTTCTGAGTTGCCTCATTGTCCCCTTTCAATTATTCCTCTGCTTTTATAACCAGTTGCCTATATTGAATTTCCTTGAATGAATTACTTGGAGTGGAAATCATTTTTCAAAGTGGATGCTAACTGGTAAAAACAGAAGATTGCTAATGACAACTAGAATAATACACATACTGTCTATGTCTCTGTGTCTGTCTGTCTCTGTCATTTATACATAATAAAAAGAATATATATTTAAAAGATATCTTAGTAGACTGCTCCAAGTGGTCTAATGGTGCAGTGATTAAGAGCACAGACTCTGGAGCCAGATTTTACCTGGGTTTAAAACTCAGATTCACCACTATCCAAATGAGTCACCTTAAGCAATGTGTTTGCATTCTCTTTATTTTAGTTTTCCCTTCTGCAAGCTAGGAATTTAAAAAATACTAACTTTAGAGCACCATTGTGAAACTTAAAGGAAAGAATTTTCTTATGTGAAATACTTTTGAATTTAGAATTTGGGGGAATATGCATCTCATATTTATCATATAAAATTACCATATATCATATTATATCCCACATACAATTAACCTCTATTTATGCAGTATACCATATATCACCTAATAGCCCAATGGAATCTAGGACACCAATTACTAAGCAAATATTAACATTTTCTGCAGCTAAAAATCAGATTAGATTTTTTTTTTTTGCTAAATAATATTGGACAAATTTTACCATCTGTGGAATTACAAAAGAAAATTGATCTTTAAGAGCTCTTGGATTTTAGAATCATGAGTAAGTGTCTGTGGCCCTGTAATGCAAACCATTTAGAGTAATGTCTGCCGCACAGTTAGCATTACTTAAGTGTTACTGAAAACACCGTCATGTTGGCACTGATTCATAAATTACTGATTAAAAAGTCCATTGAGGAAGGAAGATCCCAGGCCTTTCCATATTAGATAGCACCAAAATCATGGTACAAATCAATCTCCAATTTTAAAGTTCAGAAATGCCTTGTCTTTTGCACTAATTATCACAGCTCTGTAGAAGATACTAATGAACATGGGAATTCAGTGAATTGTGTTCTGAGTAGGTAGAAATCTAGTTCTACTTTGCCATCCAGAAACATCTAATATATGGAATGCTATTAAATAGAACAGCCAAAATATTAGGAAAATAGTGGTCTGAATTTTCATTTCATTCTCTGTAAAAATCATTCAATGGCAATGACTTAGTTTCTAGAAAATCTGAAATCTTCTGTGGGCTGGCTCACATCTTAGCCAAATCATCAGTCTTACATAGCCATACTAAAGATCAGCAATTTTGTGAGCTTCCTCAGCTTTGATGGATTCAGTAGGCCACATTTGTCTTGAAAATTTGAGTTGTAGGTTAGAAAGAGAATTGGTATTTTTTTGCTATTAAACTTTGAGATCAAATATAAAAAATACCTGCCAAAAATAAAATATAGAAAATCTTTCATAAATTTAAAAATGGGGTCTATTCACCTCTTTAAAGTTAGATGACTTAGTAGATCATGGATTTCCTTTCTGACCTGTCTTTGCTTGGATTATAACTTTTCTTGCTGACTAATTACATTAAAGTCTTCAAAGAGTTAACTGCACTTATTTAAACTCACAATTTAAGCACTGCAGCACAGAAATCAAAATACTTTGAATGAAATCTCTGTTTTATTCTTCTCAAATTTTCCTTGCATTATTTTCTCTATCTCTGCAGAAATATTTCTCTTGGTGCTCATGGAGACTTGTTGCCCATCTCTACTGACATTAATTGTTCCAGATGGCTCTGATGCCTCTCAAAAGAGCCATTCAACAAGCCAGGGGCCTTAAAGCTTGCGGGAGCCCTGACATTTGGGTTCCGCTCTCCCAAACCAGCCCTGTGCTCCAGCAGCATAGCAACCATGATTAGGGGCAGGAAAGTCTATGTCAGGAGGATCTATTCGAATTAATTAGAAGCACACAGAGGCGGACGCCCCCTCCTACCAGCCTGACTCTTTTTACTTACATGTTACTTAACCACTCCAGAGTGGGAGTCCTAAGCAAATGGCATTCCCATCCTTCCACCACTTGGGCCATCCTCTTGTGGCCAATAATAATGCTCCTTGGGCAGGTTTTTTTCCCACAATTTCTGTTTAGATTGTATCTGATATTGCCTTTAGTAGACTATGTACCTTATTCCTGAGCCTACTTGGGAAAATTTCATTTATTTATTCATTTATTTTTTATGTTTAAAATTAATTTTATTGGTAAAATTAAGGTAAAAAATATAATGACATTCATCATTGGAAATTTGCACCTTTACAAAATACATCTTGGTTCTTATTTTTTCCACATTTCTCTGGCCTCCCTTCAATGACTCCACCCCTCCCTCTATCTACAAAGACTTTGTTTGCATTTTTTCTTTTTCTCATATTAATTCCATTCCCTTCTTTTCCCCTGCCCCTAGGAATTCCCCTCGTCTTTGCATCCTTTCTTCATATTTCACATTATCTATTATACCTTTTAGTCCTTACTTACACTTTCAGTTTCTCACACTAGAGAAACTATTCAGTATTTACACATGGGTGTCCTATTTATTTCACTTAAGAGTATCACCTCAGTGTACATTCATTTAGCTATAAATGTCTCTAGTTTCTTGTTCTTTATGGCTGAGTAGTACTCCATTTAATAAAAAAACAACATTTTCTTTATCTCAGTCTCCAGTTGATGGGCAATTGTGCTGCTTCCAAGCTTTAGCTATTACAAATTGTGCTGCTATGAACACGAGTGCACATATATCACTGTGGTATGATTCTTTTAATTCTTTGGGGGAGATCCCCAGCAGGGGAATAGGTAGGTCAAATAGAACTTCCAGTCCTAGTTCTTTGAGGTATCTCCATACTGATTTCCACAGTGGTTGCACCAGTCTACACTCCCACCAGCAGTGGAGTAGGATTCCTCTTTCCCCACAGCCCCTCCAGCGTTTGTTATTGGTTGATTTCATGATAGCAGCCATTCATACTGGGGCCAGGTGGAATCCTGTTGTTTTCATTTGGATCTCTCAAATGACCATTGATGTTCAACATTTTTTCATATTTGCTATTTCCAGTTCTTTGAGAAGTATCTGTTAATTTCAGATGCCCATTTTTGGATTGGGTCTTTAAATTTGGGAGGTCTGATTTTTTTAGTTCTTTATATCTTCCAGATAGTAGACTTTTGCCTGAGGGACAGCTGGTAAAAATGTTTTCCTACATTGTGGTTTGTCTCTTCACACTGTTGGTTTCTCTTACAGTGCAGAAGCTTTTTAATGACAAGAGATCCCACTTGTTGATTATTTGTGCTAGTTCAGGGCAACTGAGGTTTTGTTCATAAAATCTTTTCCTATATCAATGTCTTTAAGAGTTCCACCTAACCACTGTTCCACCCAGTTCGATGTTTCTGTTTTAATAATAAGATCTTTAATTCATTTTTATTTTACTTTAGCACATGGTGAGAGATATAGGTCTAGCTTTAATCTTTGACAAGTTGAAACCCAATTTTTCCATCACAATTTATTAAAGAGGTTATCTTTCCTCCAGTGAAGGTATTTGGCTCCTTTGTCAAAGATGAGGTGGCTGAGCATATCTGGAGCTGTTTCTTCATCTTCTAATCTCTCCCACTGTTCCTGAGGTCTGTTTCTTTGCCAATATCATGCTGTTTTTATCACAGTAGCTCTGTAGTATAGTTTCAAGTTGGGGATTGTGGTACCCCCTACCTTGTCTTTATTGCCTAGTATTACTTTTACTATTCTAGGTCTCTTCTTTTTTTAAATGAATTTTTGGATTGTTTTCTCAAGGTCCATGAAGTATGCTGCTGGAATTGCAATTGGGATTGCATTGAATCTATATAGCAGTTATGGAAGTATGGCCATTTTCACTATGTTGATTCTTCCTACCCAGGAGCAAGGGATGTCTTTCCATTTTCTGATATCCTCTTCAATCTCTTTTTTCAGAGTGCTATAGTTTTTAGAATACAGGTATTTGATTTCTTCTGTTGGGTTGATTCCTAGCCATTTCAATTTTTTGGATGCTATTGTGAAAGGAATTGATTGCCACATTTCTCTCTCAGTGAATCTGATTTTGGTGTTCAGGAAAGCTATTGATTTTTTTGTGTTGACCTTGTATCCAGCTAATTTACTGAATTTGGTTATTAAGTCTAGAAGACTTTTGGTGGAGTTCTTGGGGTCTTCTATATAGAGTGTCATGTCATCTGCAAATAATGACAATTTGACTTCTTCATTACCTATCTTAATTCCTTTTATTTCTTTCTCTTGTCTAATTGCTGTGGCTAATGTTTACAAAACTATATTGAACAGGAATACTAATAGTGGACATCCTTGTCTTGTTCCTGATTTTAGTGTAAAGGATTTCAGTTTTTGACCATTTTGTATGATATTGGGTTGGTTTTTCATAGATGGCTTTTATCAAATTGAGGTAGAGACCGTCTCTTCCAATTTTTTGTAGAGTTTTTATCATAAATGCATGTTGGATTTTGTCAAATGCTTTTTCTGCATCTATTGAGATGATTATATGGTTTTTGTCCTCAGCTCTATTGATATAGTTTATTACATTTAATGATTTGCATATGTTGAACCATCCCTGCATCCCTGGGATGAATCCCACTTAGTCAGTGATTATGATCTTCTTGATGATCCTCTGTATTCTATTTGCCAGTATATAATTAAAGATTTTTGGATCTATGTTCATTATTGAGGGTGGCCTATAGCTCTCTTTATTGGTTGGGTCTTTCTCTGCTTTGGGGTTCAAGGTGATGCTTGCTTCCAGGAATGAATTTGGGAGTATTGCTTCCCTTTCAATTTCATTGAAGAGTTTAAACAGTAGTGGCAGTAGTTCCTCTCTAAATGTCTTGTAGAATTCATCAGTGAAGGCATCAGGAACTCAGCTTTTCTTGGTAAGTTTTTAATTACATTTTCAATTTCATTGATTGACATTGGATTGTTTAGAATTTTTAGGTCAACTTCATTCAACTTTGGTAATTCATATGTATCTATGAATCTGTCCATTTCTTCTGTGCTTTCCATCCTATTGGCATATAGGTTCTTGAAGTAGGTATTGATGATTCTCTGGATTTCTGCTGGGTCCATTGTAATTTCATCCTTTTCATTTCTAATTGCATGGATTTGGGCCTTTTATTTCCTTTTTTGGGGCAGTTTGTCTAAGGGTTTGTCAATTTTATTTATTCTTTCAAAGAACCAACTCTTGGCTTTATTGATTTTTGTATTGTTCTCTTAGTCTCCATTGCATTGATTTCTGTGCCGATCTCTATAATTTCCTCCCTTGTATGAGCGATGGGTTTGTCCTGCTCCTTTTTTTCTAGAAGCTTGAGGTTAAGCATCACATTGTATAATTGAACTCTCTCTGTTTTCCTAATATGGGTATTCACTGCTATGAATTTCCCTTGTAAGACTGCTTTCATCATATGCCATAGATTCGGTTATGTTGTGTTGGCATTGTCATTTAATTGTAGGAACTCTTTGGTTTCTTCTTTAATTTACTCTGTGACGCATTGGTTATTCAGAAGTGTATTGTTCAATTTCCATGTGTTTATGAAATTCTTGCAGTTTCTTTTGCTGTTGATCTCCAATTTCATCTCACCACGGCCAGATAATATACAGGGGATAACTTCAATTCCTTTGCATTTACTTAAACATGTTCTATGAGTAAGTGTGTGGCCTATTTTGGAGAATGACCCATGTGCAACTGAAAAGAATGTGTATTCTGATTTTATGGGGTGGAACACTCTGTAAACATCTCTTAAGTTCATTTGTTCAGGATTTTGATTGAGTTCTACTATTTCATTGCTTATTTTTTTCTAGTTGATCTATCTATTTGTGAGAGTGTGTATTGAGGTTCCCTACTACTATTGTATTAGTGGTCATATGATTTTTCATGTCCACTAGTATTTGTTTTTTATAGTTGGGTGTGCTAGTGTTTGGTGCATATATATTAATGATTGTCATCTCTTCCTCTTGGATTGTTCCCTTTACAAGGATGTAGCATCTTTCTTTGTCTCTTTTAATCAGTGTTGGTTTGAAATCCACTTGATCTGCAAAGAGGATAGCTACCCCTGCTTTTTTTTGGGTTCCTGTCGCATGGAGTATTGTTTTCCACCCTTTAACTTTATGAGTTTCTTTTTGAATTTTATGGTTTCTTGTATATAACATGTTGTTGGAGCTTGCTTCTTGACCCATTCTGCCAGTCTTATTTCTTTTGATTGGTGAAATGAGACCATTAACATTGATAGTTATAACTGATATGTATTAACTTATCATTGTCATGACATTTTCTTTTTGTTGGTTTCTTCCCCTTTGCATTTAATTTCTTGTCATTCCTGATGGATTCATTCTGCTGGACTTTCTGGGGTCATGATCCTCATTGTCTTTTCCTAGGATATTGTTTAAACATTTTTGGGGTGCTGATTTGGTATTCATGAAGTTCCTAAGATGATCTTTGTCATGAAAGTATCTTATTTCTCCATCAATTTTGAAAGATAGTTTTTCAGCGTACATCAATCTGAGCTGGAGGTTGTTTTCCTTTAGGGCTTGAAATACATTGCTCCACACTCTTCTTGCCTTGTGGGTTTGTGTTGAGAAGTCTGCTGTGATTCTGATAGGTTTTCTGTTTTATGTGATTTGTTTCTTTTCTCTAACTGCTTGTAGAATTTTGTTCTTCTGTTGGGTTTCTGGAATTTTAACTTTTATATGCCTATGTGTAGATTTTTTTTTTTGATCAAGGATAGTTGGAGTGCTATTGTGTCACTTTTCTGTATGTCAAGTTATTTTCCCCTGCTTGGGAAGTTTTTTATCATTACTTCTATGAACAGCTTTTTTATGTCATCTGCACTCACTCCTGTTTCTTCATTGACTCCAATCAGTCTGATGCTATTCTTCTTTGCCTCCTCTAGCAGCTGCTGAATTGATGTCTCATGTTCTCTTACTATTTAAAAAACATTTTTCTTTTCCTGGTCACTAATTGTCATCCTATCTTCTATATCTGAAATTCTATCCTCACATTGGCTCATTCTGCTGTGCATACTTTCGATGGAGTTTTTAATCTCCTGGAAATCTGTTTGCATCTGTTTTATGGATTCCACTTGTTTCCTATATTAGGATTCCATCCTGTTTCTCAACTTCTCTATTTTTTTATCTGTGTTCACTCTAAATTTATTAATCATGTTTTATACTATGGGCACAATCTCTGCTGTTATCTGAGTAATTATATTTTTTCCATGTCCTCTTTTGTTGCCAGTTCAGGGAGTCCAGGTGGTTGAATATCAGATTGTTCCATCTCATGGGCCTTTGGGATTCCCCCAGGTTATCTGGAAGTCTGGTTTGGGGACTTATTTACATGTTTTTTCATTTCAACAGATGCAACTTTCTGTGTCCTTGTTGAGGTGACTTTTTGCTCATCCAGTGGTCTTGAATTCTCAGCAAGCCACCGAGCAGCCTTTACTCTGCTGCTCAACAGTAGACCATTTCCTGGGTTCAGAGTGATGGTCTTCTGGATCCCTGAGCTGACCTGTTGTCAGGTGGGGCTTCTGGCTCGAGCCTGAGCATACTTGGAATGGTATCTAGGAGTGCCTCTTGCTGGGGCCCCCATGTAGCTATTGTCTGGTAGGTCCTTTGCCTGGGGGCTCTGCATCCCAGTTTCTGCTGTGTGCACATACTTCAGCTAGGGTCTCCTCCTGCTTATGGGGTGAGCCTCTGGGTATTGCTTGTGCACCTGTTTAGCTCTTTTCCAGGTGGGTCCTTGGCTGTGGACAGTGGTATGTCGGGCCTCTGGCTGAAGCTTGTTAGCCTGTGCAGCTCTTTTCTGGGCAGGACTTTGGCCTGGACAGGTGTGCAGGAGTCTGGGGTTGGGGCAGAGTCCTGGCTTGGATCCACCTGCAGCCACACAGGTCTGGGCCTTACAGGTGCTCCCCAGGATCTGCATACACTTAACAATGGAATCTCATTTATGTATTTTTAAATTTCTGTTGCTAACATGCATTCAGTTGTTATATTATTATTTATAGACTCCTTCCACTTATTGATTTTATTATTGATGAAATAAATCAAATTTCTTTGTCTCTTTCTGGTGTATTTATATATAAATATGCATCAACATAATTATCATAATTATCTGTCTATATGTAATATATTGTGTTTCTATATTTTAATCAGTCTTATTCAGGTTGGGCTGCCATAATAAAATACCATAAATTGAGTGGGTTGAACAACAGAGGTTAATTTCTCATAGCTCAGCAAGCCAGAGGCCCGTGACCAGCGTGCTCACACAGCTGGGTTCTGGTGAGGGTTCTCTTTCCTGCTCGATGATGGTGACCACCCCACTGTGTGCTCTTGTGAGTTTTTCATTTTGTGAATTCATGGTCAGGGGTGGGGGGAGGGTGAAAGTCAGTTCTCTGTGACTCTTCTTATAAGAGCAGTAATCTCATGATGAGGCTCCACATTTATGAGCTCATCCAAACCTGAGTACCTTCCAAAGACCACAGATCAAATAGCATCTTGTTGGGGATTAGGCTTTGACCATGTACATTTTGAGAGGGACATTAACATTCTCCTTCTCTCTCTCTCTCTCTACACATACACACACACACATACACACACCACACTCACGTGTATGTGTATATGACAAGCTTATAGGGTTCCATCTAAATTTAAAATGAAGCTCTCAATGTTTGTTTCAAGATGACAATCATTTTTCCTGTAAAAAATGCTGGTGGAATTCAATATATTTTGAGGAAACATTAGTCTCTTAATAAGCAAACAGAGCAAGTTCAAATACCAATTTAAAACCATTAGAGGAAATGCAGTATATAATAGTAATAAAGCTACAGATGGGCACCAAAACTCAAAAGTGCCAGATATTAATTTGAACCAGTTTCAGTTTTTAATAATTCATATAGGAAATGCCCAAACGAGACAATGCCTGCATGAAACAGCTCTATAAAGGCACACATTTTTGAAATGCATTTTGTCATTTGCATTGCTGACTGCTGCTATTTTGTTGTTATATATTTGGCCCAGATTCTCATCCCACAGGGCCCTGAGACCAGATTAACAGCAGTCTCCCAAGAGAAGACCTCCAGGGATTTAGCAAGTGAGGCCGGAGGAAGTGGTGGCTATGCATGAGCTGGGAGGCTGGGTCTGTGACTTCTGCTCGCCTCTGATTCCCACAGCCCATGGACAGGAAATCTGAGCACAGCCCAGAGCATTAGTCCAAACACTCTGAAGTCCCTCAGAGAGAAGCAGCTAAAAGATGGCATGTTTGGGAGAATATGTCAGAGGAGAGGGGAGCCTGCTACCAGGGTGCAAGCCAAAGATCAAACGTCATCAGGCATTTCTGCTGTTACAGAAAGTGAAGGGAAACACACGAGGAAGATGTTTATTCTCTTTCTGAATCCTCCGTACTGTTTTGCCTGGTGGCTGACAACTTTCTATCTATATATTTCTCTATACCACTATAATTAAGTGAATAGGCAGTGGAGCCAGCAGATAAAATTTTAGTCTTGATTCTCCCACTTATTAACTGTGTGGTCTTGGAAAATGCCTTTACATCTCTGGGCTTCTTTGTTCATTGGTAAAGTAGCTGGATGATACTGTCATTGGATTAAATTAGATAAAAGGGGGAAAAACACCTAGGATCATGCATAGTGCCTAGTAAGTACTCAGTAAATACTAGTTTCTCTTAATTTTATCGTGGCTGCTATTGTTCTTTGATTAGACTGAATCCTGATTCTGTGTCTGTGTGATTTTGGCACATTGCTTAGCCACCCTCTCTGCACATGTGATTATGATGAAGATTAAATAAGCTAATATATTATAAAATCCTTGTAAGAGTGCTCAGTCCATAGTCCCTAAAATATGTGTTCAACAATTAAATAACATTCTTAGCACACTAATAAAGTTAAAGAGAAATCTGCCTTCTCTCTACCTATAAATTTCAAAACCAAGAACTTCAGTGTCAAAGAAATGTGTTTTTCAAGGTCATGGACATATCCAGTGAACTATACTTCAATTAGGAGCAGAATAGATTACCTTATAAATCTTGGAATAACTTTATTAATGAAACAAGTACAGGTTTTGTTTTTTGTTTTTTGTTTTTGCGGTACCAGGGATTGAACTCAAGACCTTGTGCTTGCGAGGCAGGCACAGTGCCACTGAGCTAAATCTCCAGCCCTACAAGTACAGTTTTTAAAACATGAAAATACTGTATTTGATTCATAGAATTGAGATTTTCATAAATATTAGCCTATGCATTAAAATTTCCACTGGATAAAGCTTGCAGGCAAACCTCGAGGCAATCAGAAGATTTGCCTCAGGAAAATCTAAAATAATAATAAAAAGGGACACTGGATTGTAAGAATTGACTACATACACTGAAGACTGAATTATGTAAATTGATACTTAAACTTCAGAAAGTAAAGTCACAATATAAGCTGATTAGACACTCTGTTCTTTACTCCTGAGAAGAAACTGTGGACTGCTGCTTAACTGGGGACCTCAGTTCCCTCCAAGACTGGATAAGAAGGGGCTGGTGGCTGGGATGTGACTAGCAAGGGTGTGTGGGTAGATTCTTAGGACAGGGAATACTATTCTTTCTTCAGATGACTCAATTTGGGGACCTCCATCCCCCTGAACTGCACAACCTTTCATCTTCCTTTTTTTCAGGGAGCATCAAAGACTAAGCAAACTCCCTATTGAGTTGAATGGCTTAAAGAAGGCCTGGGCTCCACTCCTCACAGGGGGTTCAGAGTTTAGGAACAGGAATTTGGTCTTTTCTGGCACCTCTGGAGCTTTTTGTTGTCCTGGTGGGAGTATAACAAGTCCCCCTGAATCTCATTACCCAGGCTTCCTTGGTGATGGATAAGGGGGTCCCTGACAGTAGTGTCTGCTCACACAGGCACGTACGTGGTGGGTGGGGAACCAACAGCAACATTCCCCTCTTTTGCTTGACATGAACTGAGGTGCACCATTTTGTCCTGGGAATCCTTTGAGGTAGAGGTTCCTACTCTCCCTCTTTTTATTTCCTGGCTTGCAGAGGAGCAAGTTGAGAAAGAAGGTTGAGTCAGAAAGGGTATGTAGCTGATTCAGAATTACACAGTTAGTATCTGTGGAGCTGGAGTTTGGACCCCATGCCGGGTTGACCCCAGGGCCTTATTTTTCTTCCCATATAGAAGAAAGGGCAACTCTTTTCTCCACTCCTGGAAATATTTTTTGAAAATTTCCATCTACGTGAAAAAAAGTGAATTCCCATCGAAGAAACTGATATTTATTATCTTTAATAAAATGATTTGGGGGAGGAGTATTTTTCTATCATTTTTATGTAGAATTTTATTTTTGCAACATTTCATTGTCTGGGTGAGAAATAATAACAAAATCAACTTGCATTTACTTAATAAATTTCTTTCAAGAAACTCAGTAAATTTAACTCCCAACAATTCAAAAATTCTTTATAGGAACTTTAAAGTGTATTGAGAATGTTGAAATCAAATCATATCTCTCTTAAATTTCTCGATTTTTCTATTAAATTTTTATTTTGTTTAAGTCAAATCAAAGAGTCGATTGATCAATAAATATACATTAAACACCTACCTGTTATATGCCACATATGCTAACAGTCTCATTGGACTGAATTTTCAAAAATTCCAGTTCTATCTTCTAATCAAAGTTTGGATTAGCTTGCATTTTTATAAACAGCAAGACTCCAAACACAGGGTATGCCAGGAATTTTAGAAATTGGGATAGCAGCCAACCGTTGACACCCTCCGTGCATCTAGATCTAGTCTCTGCCCTTGTTGGCCCTGCTCTGCTCTTTGGGCATGAATGGGAGTAGAGAGGGAATGCTGGTCCCTGCATGCTGGCTGTCCTGACACCTTTTGCCTCATCCTCTGGCTGTACCTGGTGGGGACACACTGTACTTGTTGCTGCTCTTTTCCTCCCTGGCTGTGGTCTGGCAGGTGTGGGGTCTTCTCTCGCTTCACACTTGTCAAGGGTACCCCTTTCACAATCCGGCTCTCTCCAGGCTCCATGAGACTATTCGGCTGCTTTCCCAGTCAGACTGACACTGACACTGGCCTTTCATTGCCACTGTGCCCCGGGCACGTCAGCCTTGATTTAGCTTTGCCCACACATCTGTAAATAGTCCTTTGTGTGGAATATGCTGTCTGTTTCTTTCAGCATCCTGGCTGGCTCACAGTGCCAATTAGTCTGTACCAAAACTATACTGTGACTTCTACATGGATTATCTCATAGGATACATGCCTACTTGTGACTTCTAATATTATTTTCATGTCAAAAATACTCATGAAAAAGAGATGCAGAGAGAGTAAGGTGCTCAAGGGATCACAGCTTGAAAGTGGCAGGGCCGGGATTCAAACCCAGGTAGTCTGATTCTAGGGCCTGCTCTCTTCACCTTGCCAAGGCTCTGGGGAGGAAGAAGCTGAAATGAAGATGTGTAGACAGCAGCATCTTTAGAGGTAGAGCAGTAAGACTGAGTAGGAGAAGTTAAAGTGCAATACAGTGGACACGAACGCCTAACTGGACCCCACATGGAGTTCTGGAGCCGGGACAGCTCTCAAGTGGGGGTGAGGGAGCTAGGGTTTTATGCCACAAGGTCAACCAGTCACTCAATGCAGGGCTTTAAGCTTGGATTCTTTCCAGCTAAGGGAAGTCCCCAAGAGAGACAGTGTTGAGGGTGTTGATTTCCAACACTGCCACCAACTGGGGATGAGGAAGGGCCTGGTTCTGAGTGTGGATCTGAATGGTACAGCATGGTATTGTGAGCACTGCTAGAATCATTTATTGAGCTCACGAGTTATCAGGCTGCTTAAATCTTGTGTTAGCTTTGACACATTTTTTGGCTCTGTGTCTATGATGATTATGATGAAATTATTCAACATTGTTGAAAAAGCACTGAAGTAGCAGCAGCTAAGAGGCCTGGGTTCTAGTTCTACTCTATTTCCTATTATATGTCTTTATTCAGTTTACTTATTTTGGACTCCAGTTTCCTTACCCATAAATTGAGGCCTTCTGATTAGATGGTCTCTAAGGTCACTTTCAGCTCTGAAGTTCTATGTTCTCGTTAATTTATTAGCTTTCTAAAAGCCAGAAATAGCAAAAGTAAACATGTTGGAATGCTTTTTAAGTAATGCTGGAGATTATTTCTTGCAACCTCTGTTTAGCAACTTTCCCAAGCTCTCTCAATAAATCATGACAGACCTCATGAAAATTCACAGTCCCAGCATCACCCAGTGTTCTCTGACAAGCAGGGATGCTCTATTTTCCCCCAGAATGGCTTTATTTGGTATATACAAGATTTTAGTGTGCTCGACACTTTTCATTCTTTCTGAGCATAGCTCATCCAGATGTTTTACTTTAGGAATTGTTTTGAAATAATTGCTTTCATAGGGTCATTGTTATAGTTTGGACAGACATGGTCTTAATTTGGGTGGATATATCTTGATCAAAACAAGAAGGAATGGAAAGTCCCCTTTGCTTGGCTTATTGAACTAAAGCTGATTCTGATTCTCAAAGTATAGGTAGGCCAGGGAAACAAACAAACAGAGAAAAACTAGCCAAAGGAAAGGAGTAAGATATCGGTGATGGAATTCTGAAAAGATATTGACTCACATTGTGAACTTTAATTAATATGAACATAAAGAAAACTTAGCAACAGAATGAAAGCTTAAAAATGGAACCAAATAAACACAGAAATCTCTTACGATTGATTTTTCCGAGCTATGGCAAATGATTCAATGAAAATGGAAAATAACTATTATTGTCAGTCATGTATGGCCCTGCCTGTATGATTTCCCAAAGTAAGCCTTATGGTTGAAGTTGCTTGAACCATAAATAAATAAATAGATATACCTTCACTCTGGCTTCCTTACCTGACTCTCCTTAAACCCTATCAGCAACTGTAGAGGGCCAAAGAAGCAATTTCAATAAATATTTCATTACATGGGAGCCCATTTGCTGGTATTTCAAATAAATAAGTACATTTTCTCACTCAGCAGACATGAGAAGGGAGAACTCTCTCTCCAGTTTCCATTTTCACACTTTCTTTTACTTTCTGAGGAGTCAGTCGTTTTCATTTTCCAGTGTACAACTCGATTATTTATTGGAGTAAAATGTTTTAAACCAGGAAAAGGGGGAAAAATCAACCAAATAATTTATTGAAGACTGTCTCTGGGCAGATTAATTTCTACCATTTGGCTGGGGTTCATTGCGGAGTGATCAGATTGGTCAAGCTTAAATTGTATGTCCACAAGAAGTTGCATAAATAACCCCAAATACTGTGAACCTCTTTGTAGTTGGTCAACTCTACGACCTTCAAAGAAAATGTCAGAAAGGTAGTAAGGAAAAATATAGCCTAAGACCCTCAAGTTATGGTATTTTCTAATAAATAACAACCTTTTGGACTCCTTTCATCTAAACACATTTATCAGTTAAGACACATGTGCTTCCTCTAGGTGAGTGAATAGAAATACTGCCCTTTTTCTTATGAGTAACCTGAAAATACCATTAAAAGTATTCTAAGCCATTCTTAGAGATGATATTCAAAGCCTGAGTTAGATCTCAAGTCCTTATTTTACTTTCTTAATTTTTATTACCCCAAACATCATTATGAACAATGCTCCATTTTTAATTGCCCTCCATGTAAAGACTATGTGGGAGAGTGGCAGGGGAAGAGGTTTTCTGAAAAGCTCTGTCTCCTATTCTGCTTAGCCAAAGGATGGGCCTTGATTTACAGCCCCAGGGAGACAAAAGCTCTCCTAGAACTTTGCCTGGTCACTTCTTGCTCAGCACTTTCTGTCCAAAACTGAAGCCATAGTCTTGCCCAAACTCCTTTACATTCTCAAGTTTGGCTGGAGACATCACCAATATTCAAGTTTTCCAGACCAGAAATTGTGAAGATGCCTTAACCTTTCTTTCTAATTCTTTTTGCTAACATTTGCAGTTTCTTATTCATCAATATAAGCTTTAGATCAATTGTTTCTCTTTTATAATGAAAAAATATGATGGATTTAGAAAGGGGGACTTGGAATTCTGGGATTCACCTCTACCACTTACTAATTATGGGGCCTGATGATTACTAAGACTTTTAGCATCTTCTCTAGTAAGATGGGAAAATGTTAGTTTCAGTATGAAATGAATTAGTATAAATTGTGAATTCTCCCAACTTATGTGGCAGAAGTAGGCAGGAGTAAGCTCATAAGATTTCTGCTTTTCTTTGGACACCAGAACATGGAAAGTGAGCTCTCTGCACACCATCTTCTCTATATCTTTGTCAAATTAGAAGGTTTTGGACATCTTGCCATCACTTTCTGTGATACATCTTCAGACATCTTCTTTGGGACAAGCCACAAGAACATCATAGGTCTAAATCGTATGATATGATCCTCGATAGATCAAAATTTTAGACTTAAGATTTCTTTTTCCTAGGCTTCTAACTTGTGATCCTCAGGCCTCAGCCTCCTAAGTAGCTGGGATCATAGTCATGCAGCCACCACAGCTGGCCAACTTAATTCTATTTATTTTTCTTTCTCTTTAGGATAGCTCAGGGCATCATCATCCCTTACCTGGATTTCCAGCACAGCTTTCTACATTTTCTACTAGGCTTTATTCGTGCTCCCACTGTCCTCAGTCCTGTTTCCACATCCTAGCCAAAGTTGTCATCATTATAAATGCAGGTCTGACCATGTCAGGACCCTGCTTAAAATGTTTTCAATGACTGCCAACTGGCTTCAAGGTATTGACCAAATTCCATAAATCTTTGCTATGGTTTGAATATGGGTTGTCCCCTCAGAAACACACATAGAATTTTAGAAATTTAATCACCACTATGAAATATTAAGAGGTGGGAATAGGTAGAAACTTCAAGAGGTCATTAGGGCTATGCTTTATGAATGGATTAATCCAGTTATATAATTAGTGGATTAATGGGTTAATGGATTATTCTGAAAGTGGGACTATTAGAAAAGTCAATAGAACATATCCTCTCTTGCCACATGATGCTCTGCACCTTGAAAATCTGCCAGCAAGAAAGCCATTCCTGGATGTGACTCTTTGATCTTAGACAAGAACCACCAACAGAAATAAACCTTGTTTCTTTTTTAAAAAAATTCTTTCTTCTCATGTATTTTTTTTAGACTTTTGTTAGTGCATGTTTGCAGTGCATAAATGATTTCATTCATTGTAGGGATCTGACTTTATAATTTACCCTTTGTAATAGTGAAAATTGCCCCAGCCCCAAAATTGTTACACAGATTTAATGCAATCCCAATCAAATTACTATTCGCATACCTCACAGAATTAGAGAAAACATTCCTAAAATTCATTTGGGACCAGAAGAAACCTAGAAGAGCAAAAATAATTCTGGGCAATACAGGCGAGGCAGGGGGCATCATAATCCCTGACTTGAAATTATACCACAGTGCTAACTTGATAAAAACAGCATGGTACTGGCAACAACAACAACAAACAACCAGACTTGAGGATCAATGGAAGAGACTAGAAGAGGTGGAAAGAATATCAAACACACTCAGCCACCTTATCTTTGACAAAAGGTTCAAACACCTTCACTGGGGGAAGGATAGCCCCTTTAATAAGTAGTACTGGAAAAACTGGCTTTCTACATGCTGGAGATTAAAAATAGAACCATGTCTCTCACCACGCACTAAACTAATGTCTAAATGGATCAAAGATCTAAATATTAAAACAGAAACACTAAATTTTCTGGAAGAGAGAATAGCTAGAACTCCTGAGGAGATAGAGCTAGGCAACAACTTCATGAACAAAACCCAAACTACACAGGGAATAGTGCAAAGAATCAACAACTGGGATCTGATCCTATTAAAATGTTTTAGCCCCGCAAAATAAATAACCAACAGAGTGAAGAGACAGCCCATAGAGTGAAAAAAATTTAATCCTGGCGTCCCTCAATAAAGGACTAATATCTAGAACATGCAAAGAATTGGGAAAAAAAAACCCCAGACCGCCCCCCCGCCCAGTTTAAAGACCCAATCCAAAATGGGCACCTGAAATGAACATACACTTCTTAGAGGAAGAAGTAGAAATGGCATTCTGTCACTAGGCCGGGGTTCTCCGGAGTAGGAGGGCGCTGGTACTATGCTTTGCCCTGAACATCTGACAAAGGTTTGCAATGAATCTTCCGCGCTGGAGTGGGAAACGGCGGCGTTTAGCATCGGTCTCAGACTCGTCCCCGGGAAGCTGCGGTGCCAGCAGCGTCAGCGTCCACCTCCCCACCAGGCCAGTGCTGAGCCCACCTCCGGGCCTGGGACGCAGCCAGGCCGCAGGACTATGCAAGCAACCAGTTCCTGATGACCAAACAGACAAACTGTTATTGGCAAATTGGGGACTTCCTAAAGCAATTCTACAGAAATATCACAGTTTTGGTGTAAAAAAGATGTTTGAATGGCAGGCAGAATGCCTTTTGCTTGGACAAGTCTTAGAAGGAAAGAATTTAGTTTATTCAGCTCCTACAAGTAGTGGGAAGACCCTTGTTGCAGAATTAATTATTTTGAAGTGCATTTTGGAAATGCAGAAGAAAGCTTTGTTTATTCTTCCCTTTGTTTCTGTGGTTAAAGTGAAGAAATATTATCTCCAGAGTCTGTTTCAGGAAGTAGGAATAAAAGTGGATGGTTATATGGGGAGTGCCTCTCCATCAGGGCATTTCTCTTCCTTGGATATTGCTGTCTGCACAATTGAGAGAGCCAATAGTTTGATCAGTCGCCTCATAGAGGAAAATAAGATGCATCTGTTGGGAATGGTGATTGTGGATGACCTGCACATACTGGGAGACTCTCACCGAGGGTATCTGCTGGAACTTTTGCTCGCTAAGATTTGTTTTCTTACTCAGAAATCAGCATCTCGCCAGGCAGATTTAGCCAGTCCCCTGTCTAATGCTGTGCAGGTTGTTGGCATGAGTGCCACTCTCCCTAATTTGGAACTTATAGCTTCCTGGTTGAATGCTGAACTCTACCATACTGACTTTCGTCCTGTACCACTTTTGGAGTTAGTAAAAGTTGGAAATTCCATTTATGACTCTTCAGTGAAGCTTATAAGGGAATTTCAACCCATGCTACAAGTGAAGGGAGATGACGATCATGTTGTTAGTTTATGCTATGAGACTGTTCATGATAACCATTCAGTATTACTTTTTTAGTCCATCAGAAAAATGGTGTGAGAAGCTGGCGGATATAATTGCTAGAGAGTTTTATAATCTACACCATCAAGCCGAGGTATTGGCAAAACCATCTGAATTTATACCACCGATTCTGGAACAAAAGAGCCTCTTGGAAGTAGTAGATCAATTGAAACATTCACCTTCAGGTCTGGACTCTGTGTTACAAAAAACTGTACCATGGGGAGTAGCATTTCATCATGCAGGAATAGAACTCAGGTCTCTCCACTTGCGAGGCAGGTGGTGGAACCAATGAGCTAAATTCCCGGCCCAGGAAAGGACTTTATGATCAAATCCTCAGTAGCACGGGAACTAGCACAAAGAATCAACACCTGGGATCTCATCTTATTAAAAACTTCTGCATTGCAAGAAAAACCACCAGCAGAGCTAAGAGACAACCTACTATGTGGGAAAAAATTTTTACCAGCTGTTCCTCAGACAAAGGTCTACTATCTAGAATATATAAAGAAGTAAAAAAAAAATCAGACTCCCCAAATGTAAAGACCCAGTTCAAAAATGGACATCCGAAATGAACAGACATTTCTCAGACAAAGAAGTAAAAGTAGCAAATAAACATGAAAAAATGTTCAACATCACTGGTCAGTTGAGAGATGCAGATGAAAACAATGCTGAGATTCTACCTTACCCCAGAAAGAATGGCTGCTATCAAGAAATCAACCAATAACAAATGCTGGCAGGGTTGTGGGGAGAAAGGAGCCCTTCTTTATTGTTGGTGGGAGTGCAGACTGGTGCAACCACTGTGGAATCAATATGGAGATACCTCAAACAACTAGGATTGGAAGCCCCATTTGACCCAGCTATTCCTCTATTGGGTGTCGTCCCAAAAGAATTAAAAGAATCATACCACAGTGTTATATGTGCACCCATGTTTATAGCAGCAAAATTTATAATAGCTAAAACATGGAAACAGCCCAATTGCCCATCAACTGGAGACTGGATAAAGAAGATGTGTTTTTTTTTTATAAAATGGAGTACTACCCAGCCATAAAGAATGAAAAACTAGAGACATTTATAGCTAAATGGATGCACATTGCAGCCTTACTCTCAAGTGAAAGAAATAGGACACGCATGTGTAAATACCGAATAGTTTCTCTGGTGTTAAAAACTAAAAGTGTAAATAAGAATCAAAATGTATAATTAATATTGTGGAATAGGAAAAAAATGTCTAAAGGAGTAGGGAAAGTGGGAGGGGAATGGGAAAGGAAAGAAAGGAAAAGAAAAAATATGAGAAAAGGAAAAACATGAAAACAAAGTCTTTGTGAATAGGGAAGGGTGGAGGGGTTGAAGGGAGGGCAGGGGAATGGGGAAAAAATAACCAAGATACATCATGTAAAGGTACAAGATCCCAATGATGAATGTAACTATTGTATACCTGAAATGTACCAATAAACTAAATGGAAAAAAAAAAGAAGTAAAAATGGCAGATAGATATATGAAAAAATGTTTGTTGGTCATCCGAGAGATGCATATTAAAATAACACTGAGATTCTACCTCACTTCAGAAAGAATGGCATTATGAAATCAACCAATAACAACTGCTGGCAGGAGTGTGGGGAAAAAGAAACCCTTCTCCTCTGTTGATGGGACTGTAGATTGGTACAACCATTGTGAAAATCAGTGTGGAGATTCCTCAAAAAATAAGGATTAGAGGTCCCATTTGACCCAGCTATTCTCCTGCTGGGTATCTTCCCAACAGAATGAAAAGCATCATACCACAAGGATATAGTATGTTTATAGCAATACAATTTATAAGAGCTAAATCTTGGAAACAACTCAAATGCCCATCAACCATTGAATGGATAAAAGGATGTGGGTTTTTTTTATATACAATTGAATGCTAATCAGAAATAAAGAAAGATAAACTTGAGATAGTTATAGCTAAATGGATGCAAGTTGAGACTATACTCTTAAGTGAAATAAATGGAACACATATATGTAAATATCACATTGTCTCTCTGGTGTGAGAAACTGAAAGTATAAATAAGGACCAAAATGTATAATTTTAAATAGGAAGAAACTGTTCAAAAGGAAAGGGAAATTGTGAAAAGAGGGGGGTAAGAAAGGGAAAAGGGAAAAAAAACAAGAAAAGAAGGAAAAAAATGGAAACAGCTTTTGTAAATAAGGGGGGAGGGGAAGTTGAAGGGAGGAAAGGGGATTGGGAGAAAAACAGAAATCAATATATATCATGTACAGGCACAAACGCCCTTCGATGAATGTGATTGCTATGTATACTTAAATTGTACCAATGAAATTAATTTAAAAATTTACCCATTGTATAGTAATGTGTTATTAGCAACAGGAATCAGAAGAACGCTGTCCTGCAGGGCAAAATTTCTCCTAATACCTAGAGCTTCCCTGCCCTCTTTTATACCATGTGTGAACAGCTTTTAGACTTGAGTAATTGCTTTCAGTTTCCAGAATGTGTCATGAGTGCACCTTCGTGACTTTGCTCTGCTAGTCTTTCTTACCTGAACTACTTTCTTCCCCCTTTGACTCACTAACTCCCAATCAGGTTTGTATTTTAGTTCAGACGTTGCTTCTTGGGGAATGTACTTTCTGCTTACCCAAGTTCACAGAATGACTCGTGCTTCTGCAATGTTAACTCTTTGGTACTTGTCTCTTAGTTCCTGGGTCCCACAATACTGTTCTATAAAGGCAGGAGCTCACCACTCGATTTCTACTATTCAGCACAGCGTGCCATAGTGCAAGGAAATTTTGAAAGATTTGTTGAATAAATAAAGAAATGAGACTGCAACTTAGTTGATTTTCTTGGAGAAACAGATAGAGCAAAAATAATCCATCAGCTACCAGAAGTCCTAAATTCCAGTTCCACTTTCCAATTATATGATTATGAATGTCTGTATTAGAGTACTTCAAGAGTTGTTTTAACAGTGAGATAATTCACATGGAAATACACTATGAAATGAAAACTTTCCCACAAATAAAAAGTGTCAGTACCACAATGATTATGCCCGCACTGTCAGGTGCATGTGTGTATTAACTGTTTTGGAACTATTACTGGAAGTTAGCCATTAAAAATATTCTATACAGTGTGTATCCATTAGCTATTATTACATAAAAACTTTCTGCAATAATTTAATGTCTTAAAAGAGAAACCATTTATTTAGGTCATAAATCTGTAAGTAGGCAATTTAGTTGGGCTCAGTTGGTCTCCTTGGGGCTCTGTGGCAGCTAACAGGTCTGCGGGGAACAAGGGCCCAGGGTGGTTTCAGATGCACAGCTTGGCCCCACTGCTGGTGTCCTCTCCTTCTCTAGTGGGTTAATTTGTAGAGCTCTTGGAAAGTAAAAGAAGCACATGGAACCTCTCAGGTGTAGGCATGAGGCTGGCACAGTCTAACTTGGCTGCATTTTATCAAACATGTCCAGAGTCAGCCCATTTTAAATAGGTGGGGAAATATGGTCTACCTTTTGATGGGAAAACCCTGTAAGAGATTTTATAAAGAAGTATGGTTACTGGGAGAGAAGTAATTGTGGTCATCCTGCTGAGAACTCGTCATATCCTGTCAGCATCTTCTTTCGATTACTGATGGAGACACAAATCTTATCATCTTACTTTTAATTTAAAATTATTTAGTGGCTCTTGATTGCCTATCAATAAAGTCCATGCTCATAGCAAAAACCTCAATGAACTCCCCACATTGGCCTTATCTGCCTGGTTCTTTATACTTTAGGAGTGGAACCTTTCTTATAATCCCAACAAACTCATTGTGCTGTCTATTCTCTGCACTTCTTGCTCTTTCCTCTACCTGGATCGCCAACTCCCTCTCCTTGCCTGGATAATCTTACTTGTTCTAATAATAACAACAATAATGCCACTTGCTATATGCCTGGCATTGACTGCTCTGAGCACTTTGTATGTGTATATGTTATCCCAGTGAAGGAAGTACTATTTTTACCTCCTTCTTACAGATAAGGAAACTGGGACACCAAGAAGTTAAATAACTTGTCCAAAGCTAAAAGTCTAGTTCTAGATTGTGATCTAGAGATTGTGCATTTATCCTCCAGAGCCTCCTACCTCTTCAGACCTAACTCAGTTTGGTCTGTTCTTAGCGATCTCTTGACATTTTCCATGTTCAATGATCTATGCCAGTGTCTGATGCCTCTTTGAGAATATGTGTCACCTTTGTAATCAACAAATCAAGCCCAGAATCAGGTCTGTGATGCCCTCATCAAACATATCAAGATGTATCTTTTGTGTCATTAAAAAAATCTCTGTTTCTTTTGGGATGAAAAAAATCAGATTGAAGACTATTAGTCCTCACAGCATCTCCAAGAAAGGAGTGACGAGTGGGTAGCTCTATCTCATTTTGCAAACAGGAAATTTAGGCATGTGGCGATGAAATCACCCAGCACTGTGCCAGGATTCTTTTTTGGGTTTTCCAATCCCTAGTCTTGTGTTCTATCTACCAAAAAGTGGTATTTATCTATGAAGTGCAGCTGAGGGTTGCTTAATTTCCCCTAAAACAAAGTTAAAAAACATAACAATTAAATTAAATCACCCAAGAGGGACGTTGCCTCCCATTGTAAAGTTTTGAGGGAACAAACTTTTGGGGAAACTTTTTTCCCTGGGGTATAGTGCTTTCTTCTTTCAGCAGAATATATTGTGTCTGATGGAGCAAAAAATTGTTTTTAAGAAGCCCTGCACCAATCTGTCTGCCCCAGCTCAGACACATGCTCACACAGAAAATTAAATTCATAGAAATGAGAGAAAATCAAGAGAACCAAAGGAGCATGTCTTCTGTTTTCCAGAATCATTCTCTAGTGTGTTTATTGGCCTGTTGGGTGACAGGGTGATGAGAGGCATTGGTTGAATGCAACTATTTTTTCATGTCTTTTTTGTTTATTTCATTCAAAGCACCAAAAACAAGCAAACATTATGTGCATTGTACCTACATGGTTTTAATCCATAAGGAGTTTTATTAGAACATAGAGAGTTAAAGCACTTTTTTTTTCCAGTTTGAGTTTCATGACTACCATTTGCTTCATTAGCAGCAGCAACTTCTTGGGTGTAAAGCTCACTTGAAATGGTAAGTAGTAAGAGAAAGTGGGGGAGGAAGGAGAAATAAAAGTCAGGGCTTAGGGAATAGTGTGCCATTCAAACACATTCATGGGAAAGAATCGACTCTTTAAAGAGAATGGTTGCTCTAGCTATTTAAAATGTTGTTTCTCTTCAGGTATTTTGGTGTTTGGCTTAAATTGTATCATTTCCTAAATTATAATCTTAAATCTCATAATCAGCTATCCCACACATATGATTTTGACCATGCCTTAGTTAGAAATTTTATTTATATTAAATATGTTTTGTTTCATAGTGATATCCCAATTTTACAGACTTCCTTACTTGTATCTCTCTAAATTTCATTAGCCAATATAGCCATGCACTTGAGAGGGACTTTGGCATGTCTTGCAAACCATACACTTAATAAATGTTAGATGAGAATAATGAAGACTGTAGTGCAGATGCTGACCTTTACTGATAATCTATTTTCCTTAAAATGATTGTATTTGCCTCCCTGAGTGACTCAAACGTTTCCTTTTTTTTTCCCATCTCTGGAAAGACCAAGAACCTTACAGATTTTGTTATTTTTCTGCTCCCAAGTTGAGAGTTGAAGAAACTAGAAGCCAAATCCCTTCGGTCACTGTGCACAATATAAAGCTGCATATGAACTGGCAATTAAAACTCGCCAACTTCTCTACACTGTCTCGAAGTCTTCCGCCCGATCTCTTCTCACCTCTATTCTCAGAAAGGCTGGTTTGTTATGAAACTAATTCTTTTCTAGGCCAAGTTTCCTTTGAACAGGGTGCAAAGGCATATGATCCTGTGGATTAGAAGTGGGTTGTCATCAAAATGATATAGCTCTGTTCTTCTCTGTTCCTTTCTTGGAATGGCTGAGAACAGACTTGCGAAGAGAAAAACTTGTTGGCGTTTGGGAGCTGCCAGGTTTTAGAGAGCCCAATTATGTCTTTTTTGAACTAGCATTTCTTTAATAGAGTTTAATTTTAAAATGTTTTTTTTTTCATTTTTGACATTTCTTTTCGGTTTTTAATTTGAAAAGATGAAGATATGTTTACTCACCGGAAAAATAAAAAAGGAGTATATATGAGTAAGCAGGGTCAGCTGCTCCTCTGTGATGATATCTGCGTGGCCATCAAAGGTCTCTATGCTCTGAAAACTGCCCTTTCTACTGCCTGAGTTCTGAAAGTGTCGCTATTGTTTGTGCCTTTTCTTTAACTCATTGCAGTTCTATTAGAGCATGAATCTTCATTGCAGCTCAGCACTTATTGCATCTACTTCTTGATCAAGTAGCCACAAGTTTCCTATGGAAATCAGCCCTGAACTATTTTGGAGGAGCTGATTCCACCTGAGTCATGGATCTGTGCCAGAAATCCAGTCCAGTCTCCTGAGCAGAGGAGTTGGTTCAAGAAACTGGGCCCCTGGTGACATCCTGTGAACACTGGACCAAGCCTTACCTGAACCTATTGGTATTTACTATGCATGATATAACTGCTTGTATGTCATATGACAATGACTATATTATTATAGGCATTTGATTGTCATCTATTTGGATTTGACTCTAAATATCATTTTTTTTATCAGTACCAGAGAGCCTCATGGCTCGTGTCTTTTCTCCCTCTACAGCTCCCGAGCTTCTGCAGGGGTTAATCCCAGAGTCATTCCATAATAAAATCCTGCACATGAAACTCCATCTTAGAATCTTCTTCCTGTAAATCCAAGCAATATCAGAGAGACAATTTTCCCTGGGCTCACACTCAATCAAAACAAAGGAAAACAAAACAAAGCAGTTTTCTTGTGCCACACAGTTAGCCAAGTTCTGGAAGTTCATCTGTTGAGTTTTGTTTGAAGATCTAACAGTGAGCCAGGGAGGCTGAGTACCCCATGGGCAAGTGCAAAGGAGAAGAGACCACTTTCAGAATGTCTTATCAAATTCATGTCTTATTTTTAACTTCGAACATATTCACACACCCTTGAAGCCATGATTGTAATCAACATACTTTTGTAGTTTCTCCCACCCTTTCCCCATCTTCATGCAACCCATGGACTTGTTTTATATAACTATAGATTTCCTGCATTGAAAAAAAATTATGTGAACAGCACATTTCAGTGTGCGTGCTTCTGGTTTGTTTTATCTCACTCGGCATAATTATTTTGAGATTCACCTATGTGGCATGTATTAGTTCATTCTTTTTTACTGATGAATTTATCATTGTATGCATGCACAACTTGTTTATTTATTCACCTGTTGATGGACTCTTGAGTGGTTTCTAGTTTTTGGCTATTATCAATAAAGATACTATGAACATGTAGGTATAGATTTTTGTATAGACAAATGCTTTCATTTCTCTTAGACAAATACCTAGGAATAGAATGACTAGATCCTGTGGGAAATGCATGTTTAACATTTAAAAAGCTGCCAAACTATTTCCCAAAGTGATTCCATCATTTTACAGCCCTACCATCAGTATAGGAGATTTCAAATTCCTCTATATCCTTACTGATCCTGGGCATGGTCTGTCTTTATAAATGCTAACAATTATATGAGTAGGTAGAAATATCTCATTGGTTAATTTTTTTTTCTCTAATGACTAACAATGTCAAGCATCTTTTCATGTGACTACCACTCATCTATCTATTCAGATATTTTGCTCATAATTTAATTTGGTTATTTTTTTGTCATTGAATTTTAAGAGCTTTAACAAAATATTTTCTATATGCAATTACTTTACCAGATATGTGCTTTGAAAATATTTTCTCCCAGTCTGTGGCTTGTCTTTTCAATACCTTCTCATAACTATGTGTTTCAAAACAACTGAATTTTAATTCGTGATTAAATCCATTTTATCAATTTTTTAATTTTATGAATTGTGTTTTTGGTGTCACAGCTAAGAAATCTTTGCATAGCCCAAAGCCACAAATATTTTCTCATATATTTCTTCTAGAATTTTTAGTTTTAGATTTTACGTTTAGGTCTATGATCCATTTATTTTTAATTTTTATATGATCCACTTTGAGTTAATTTCTGTATATGGTGCAAGCTATGGATTGAAATTCATTTTTTTTGCATATGGATATCCAAGTGTTCCAGCACCATGTGTTGAAATCGCTCATCTAATTTTAAAAAATGGAACACATAATTCCAGTGTGGTCCATAGACTATCTCAGTATAATCATTTCTAGTGCTTGTTAAAAATGCAAATTCCTAGGTCTCACACCAGTCCTTCAAATTAAACTCTTGGGTGATTCTTGTGGATAGTAAACTATGGGAACAACTGGCATAAGGCTATGATTGTCATTAATACTTTCCTTCAGGTCAGTACTGTCTCCAGCAAAGCTCAGAAAAGACATAATTTTAGAAAAGTTCAGCAAAAATTCACCTGTTTGGGGAAAAATTTCCAAACTTAAAATGAGAAGAAATAAAAGTAAAAAAAAAAAAATAGTATGAGTGACTGCAAATCCGCGCCCCCGCTAAAGAAGAAAAGACAAAGAGTGGAGAAGGAAAGGAGGAGGAGGGGATGAAAAAAGAATTAAGATGTATTATGTACCTGTTCCAGCTCCTCGTGATAATGTAATCATTATGCACTGCAAACACGTACTCCTAAAAATAAAGAAGGCCGAAGATCAGTATACTTTCCCATATATAAAAAGCTTGTAAACATCAAAAAACCGAAATGGCTTAAAAATAGACAAGCAATAATATAGGGAATGCTTTTGAACAGGATGAGTAATTCATTTTAATTTATACATATGAAATGACTAGAAATGAGTAAAAACCCACCAAAGGATACATAAAGAGACAGAAGATATAAAATATACCACTAAATCTTAAATTTTTTTGACAGTGATGGAGCAATGTTTGTGATATGATGAAAAGTCTGAACCCCAAACTGTTGTTTTGTATTTCTTCAGGTACACAAAACAAGGCTTTAGAAAACTGGGTGCAAATGCCAATGGCCCCCAACATGGGCTGGTTTTAGCTGGTGACTTCTGACTTTGCCCCGGTGGGAGAGCACTCATACAGGCATTCTCTTTTGCGTTCTCAATAGTGTTCAGTGAATTACAGGAGAGGTTTGATAGTTGAGCATACAATAGGCTTTGTGTGTGGTGGTCTTGGCCACATGTAGGACACTTATGTGCTCTGAGTATTCCTAATACAGTCTAAGGTAAACTATGATGTTTAGTAGGTTAGGTGCATTGCACTTATTTTTGCCTTACTGATTTTTCAGTGTACCATGGGTTATTGGCACATTGCCTCATCAGAGCTGAAGAACCTCTGTATGTTTTTAGGTGGCATTTTCTAAGTCACCCACGGTGAATATGTCTATATTGCTGATGTAATCAGAAAAGAAAAAAATGAGAGCCAGATTTTGGCAGAGAGTACAAAAGATGGGGCAAATGAAAGGCACGAGAGCGAGGCTGAAAACAGGTTCATCACAGCTGGGCCTTCTGTGGGAAAGCACAGTTCAGAGTCTGTCCGTGAACTGATTTCTGAGACGGCCTCCATGTGGTCAAGGCTGAGCTGCAGGATCAGCAGGAGAGTCAGATTCTAATGCTTATGTTGCAGTCCGTTTTGTGGATCAGGCATACACCCTGCTCAAGACAAAAGAGATTCTTAATTCAAAGAGTGAGTGGGAGCCACACAGGGTGGTGCCTGCTTATAATCCCAGCACTTGGGAGGCTGAGGCAGGAAGATCACTGTGACTTCGAGGCCAGCCTGGGCTACACAGTGAGTTCAAGACCAGCCTCAACTACGTGGTGAGACTCTATCTCAAAAAACAAACAAAACAAAAAACCCCTCAAAAAACAGTCAAAAAAGTGAGTGGGTTGTGAAGGAGTAAATGAAAGCCACAAGCTCTTTCTACCAATGCAAAGCTGACGGGTATATGAAAAGTCTGTTCATAGACTCTGAACTGTTTCTTTGTTTCCTTTGTCTCTCTTCTTCAGTTCAGAAAGTAAATATGAAATATTGCTCCAAATTGGAAACCCACTCATCTCTTCAGGGTTTGTGCTTCTGAACTGAAATTGAACTCTAGTGCTTTTGTCCATATGACCTTAGAACAATGGAACTTTTTGTTCTGAAGAAGAATGGCTCTAAAAGTCGCATAAATGAGTCCTACCTACTTTTGGCTATCAAGTAGCACTTATAACCTCCAGCCCCTAAGTTTTGTGTAATTGTGAATAAATACATTTTAGATGAACTGAAATATATAGGTTACACATCTTGGATTACACACAGGTTTTGATTTAATAAATACATATTTGTCCCTTTGCTACCTAGTGTTGGAAACTGCATTAAGAATTTAGCAAAAGAAAATGGAAAGACACAAGCAGATTATGATGCAGGAAAATATTAATCAATCCAAGAAAAGTAATTTAAATTGTTAAGTAAAGCTGAAGAGATCTCTAAAGAACTGCAGAGTTTAGTGGGAAGACTTTGTGCACCTCTACTCTTTAGATTATTCTACCCTTTAAAGTTACAGGTAGTATAGATCATAATTTTCGTGTAGTCTTCTCCTCTGATCTATAAAATAACCCTGTAGTTCATCAAGACAATGATCGAGTATCCAAACTATGCAGAACATATCTCATTAAATAAACTAAAATAAACAAATTTATGTAAAAAAGTTTTTCTCAGGCTTGTCAGGAAAATAAGACAGCACGACTGTGAACTATAAAAACCAGGCAACTTCTCTAAAATAGCAACAGGCAAGGGTTTCTTAAGGGAACCCAGAGGAGGTTAGAAAATAGATTTAAGGACTGATCCAAGTTATTTTCCTTATTTTTGTGGAGTCTCTTTTCAAACCAAGAATTGAAACATAGACCATAGTGACTACCATTCCACTAAACAAAGAACAGAATCCTAATTATCAGAAATAAGAACATGACAAGATCATATGACTTCATTGCCTCATATTCCAAACAATATACCATAGAATTTCTCTAATATGAAATACTCGTACATTAGTTTTATTTACTTGTATGTAACAGTATAAAATGTGATAAACATCAGAATAGAAAAAATATTAGAAGTTAATACTATCAATGGTGTATTAAGCTGTGTATCCTAATTGGATTAAAGGAATAGATACCCTACCTAAATATCCAGGCTGTGGTCCTTTAATTTGGCTATGCCTTCTCTTAATCTGCTGGATGGTTTAGTGAGTAATGTCATGTAGTACTTGACACTACATGTCAAGTATAATACATGCATCAAATATATTATCCAGAGTTCTATTTTTGTGGAGAAGGTTGTCAGTAGAATATTTAAATAGCATTTTCACACTGCTTTCATGGTGTACTTATCAAGATGAACTTGATTTTCACAATGACAGGGGTAGATCCAGGGTGTCTGGCTCCTATTACCTGTGCCTTCTTGGATTTGATACTGGAATGAGCATTGTGGCTAGAAACTCACTTGAATCTCAGAACACCGTCCAACTAGCAACATGTGGACCCTTATTTTGGAAAACATGGATAAATCTGTCTCAAATAAGTTTAATTTGCCTGGTTCCATTATCTTGACAGTTATGTGGTCTGAATTGTCCTTAGGCTCTTATGAAACTAATCTGTATTTGGAAATAATCTTGAGGAAAACATGTCTTTATCTTCAACCATACTGTTCCTTGTAGAGACATTTCTTAGACTTGGTTAAAAAAAAAAAAAAGGCAATATTGCAAGTATCAGCTTCACTTCAAATTGAGAACCATTGGTTGGGTGTTAACTCTGTGTTGGGTACTGTCTTAAGGACCTGGGGAAAGTGAGAGGGATATGATTTCCTCTCACGGATACACTGTTTTATATTTGGCAGGGTGCAATTACATTATCTTATTTCATCCTCACTAGGATACATGAGACAGATATCATTTCCCCCATTTTACAGATGATAAAACTGAAATAGAAACGTCACTTGTCCAAATTCACAATGTTAGTAGAGCCAAGACTATAACCTAGATGTTTTTTTGACTCCTAGTTCTTTTCTCTTTTGATTATTCAAAGGCATATGTTTTCCCTAGTGTTTTTAGTCAAGATGAACCATGTAACTATTTTAATGCAAAAAATCTCTCTGGGTCCAAAGTAAGAATTTCAATACCTTGTCTAAATTTCACTGGCCATTTCCATAGTATAGGAGCAGGAAATTATCTTATTCAGGAGAAAATTTATGCACCTATGGATTTCATCTTTTGTGCCAGATGAATAGGTGAGGTTGGATTTGATTTGCTCCATGACTAAACTCTAAAATTGGGATTTAAAATGGATATATAATCTCACTCTGATTCCATTTCTCCGGTAATGCTGCCTAATAGTTATGCGAGTCTCAGAAACGTATTTAAAGTAACAACATGTCCTTTTATCCAATAACGTCAAACTGAGATTTTTTTTGTTCACTTTTGCTAGACCTCTAACCTTTAAAGGTGAGCAAGGCAGCTGCAGAAAGCCTGATCTTATTTTCTGCCCCTGGCAAGACTTTTTCAAGTTCATCTTTTTTCCCTTCTCTCAAAATCTGATGAAAAATGAAATGTCAGGAAAACAAGCTCTCAGGCTAAAAAACTTGTATCTGTCTCTGTGACAGATGTCAGTTTGAAAGGTTTCAGGTCACCTGTCAGAAGCATGCTGGTGTGATCAGTTCTCATGTCGCTATGACCTCACACCAACACTCAGTTCTGCTTTTAAAAATATCCTTGCAAAAATTCAAATGATTTCGAGTCATTGGCTTTCCCATATCTTTTAGCTCTGATTAAGGAAGAGAGAGAGAGGGAGAGAGAGAGAGAGGGGAGAGAGAGAGAGATTTAAAAGGACAGCTTGACCTTGGGGTGCCCCTGGCAGCAAACCAATCAGCATTCTTGTAATCCAAACACAGATGCCTGGAGCTAAACAAATCCTATAGTTGTGAACAAGAATTCAGTTTGCTGTCAAAATACTGTGAGGATCAGCATAGTGCTGCTTTTAACAAAATATCATGAATGAAAGTTTAAATGTGTGCAATTAATCCACAAAAGTAATATTAAACAATACAATATCTGAATAGTGGCTCAACTGAGTAAAAAATTTTTTCCAGCAAAACACATTTATGTGTTTTGAAAAGTGCTATATTCTAACCCCATCCTGGACATAACCTCCTTATATTTTATTCCAGAAACATCATTGATATTATTGTACAAGTCAGTAGTTTGTAATGACTAATTAATGGAGTTGAACTCTGTTCTCTTTCTGAATTAGTTACACAATGTTTGAATTATTTATAACAATGATTTTAATTTTTTTTATTTTTCAAAAAATTAGCCTACATCATGGCCTGGGCAATTTAAGAATTAAAACAACAAAAAGGTGGGTTTTGTATCATCAGTTTGGGAGTAATGTCAGGGCTTTGTCATGCAGCCATGAAGATAAAAGCTTATAGTTCCAGAGGAATGTTTGCCAAGTTTACCACTCCAAATAAGAGATTAGATCAGAAGACATGAGTGGATCCATGGAATATAAACCCAGAATATTTAGTTAGTAGAATAGCAAGGGTCCCTTCTTTCAAGTAGGTCCATCTTGACTAGAAATAACAGTAAGTTTCTTGAAGATGTGTTCACTATATCCGTGCTTGGAATAATGCTATTTTTGTGTGTAGAAAACCTGGCCAGGGTTGGGGGGGGGGCTTAATAGGCAATGAGTTATTTGGAAAGCTGATTCTCAGCAGTAATCTGCACAATGTCTATGAAGCTTTTTTTCACCTGCCACAACTGTATTTCAGATCAGTGCTTCTCAAGATGTATTGTGCACAGGAGATGCCTGTCTCTTGTAATGCAGATTCAGACTCAGGGATCTGGGTGGGCCCTGAGCACCTGCATTTTTAATGTATTCCTAGGGGTGCAGGTGTCCCTCAGCCTGGACCACACAGGGAATGCTAAGGCTTTAGGTGAATCTTACTTCTCACCTTCCACGAGAGTGTGTGTCAAACACTTTGAGATTCCCAGGTAGTTCTGAAGTTCCAAAAGATTATTTTACTTTAAAAATCTCTCTTCAGATATGTTTTTCCTGTGTTTACAATTTATTTCTATCTATGACTTCATCTCTATTTAGGAACTTTCAAATTGTACTATACTTGTAGTTACATCATCTCAGGATGTCCTTACTTTATTAAGAAAAGATACAGTACAAGAAAGGAAATAGTAAGCCCATGTTTGGACTACTCTGCTCTTAACCAACTTACTTCTTACTTCTTCATGGTCTTGGTGAGAATGTTTTGTAGTCGACTAGGATATTCCATGAATACTGAAACGTCTCTTTCTTGCTGTGTGGCAATCAGAGTGTTCACAATTAGAAGATTTGAAGTCTTCGTAAGAATGTACTTGGCCTAAGAAATACCAGGAAAAAAATAGTTAAAAACAAAAGTAGTCAGAATTATCAGCAGTGTTTAGACCCAGATAACCACAAACATCCTGGAATTTACTTAACCATGTCTGATTTCCCAGTGAGTCATGTTTACAGCCCTCCATGTTAGTTTACTTTTCCTTCATTTTTTTTTTTTCTTGATCACTCATGCCGTGGAAAGCAGAAATGAAATCTTCCAAGGCAATTAAGTGCCAATACTTGTGCTGCCTTGTGGTCCTGCTAGTGATAGGGAGAAATCTGGCCATTAGTCAAGCAAAGCTGTACCAGTTTTCTCATGCTCATTACATATTTATAATATGGACATTCTTGTGACATATCATGCAGCTGCTTTAGTAGCAAGCTCATATCAAATGAGAGAGTGCCAGATTTAGCTCTACCAAGATAAAATGCACCATATTTAATGCTCAATTTTCATTCTGTGTATGTTAGATACACATGTGATTGCTGAAATTTTCATACCAGTATATTCAAATTGTGTATTCCACTATGTTATTTTTATCCTGGATATTCTTTTCTGCCAACTGTTAAGATCATTGAAACAAGTGGAAAGTAATATTTGCTAATTTTCTCAACAGGCTGGAAATACCATCTGCACAGAGGGCATAACCATTGTTACCTTTTTATTTTTTGGTACCGGGGATCGAACTCAGCACCTTGAGCTTGTGAGGCAGGCAGCCGAACCACTGAGCTAAATCCCCAGCCCTGTTATTACCTTCTATTAGAAGAATTGAATCATTAGGTTGATTGCCTTTCACACAGTGAGACTCGAAGGATTGCTTTACTACTTCTTTCATGAAAGTCTTTATTTTACGTTGCCAACTTCATCTGGTCAGTCAGCTGGACATCCCTGAACACATGGTGGTGGATGAGAAGCAGAAATATAGGTTCCAGTATTGCTGTCCCAGTAGTCTCAGGATGCCACCCCTCGTAAGCGTCCCCTGTAAGAGACCTGCTTCAACCTCTCTGGTGAATATTGTTGGAAGCAAAAAAAGAAAAAAAGGAGGGGGGAGGGGAATATGGCAATTGCGAAAACAGATTTTTCTGGCTGAAATTAATAATTCTGAGCAGCACTAAAATTAATTGCTTCGTGGTTATAAGTAGGCAGTGGATTTATGGTAAATGACAGAGTGTTTGCAAATTTTTCTGACTTCTCGATTAGAAAATGCACAAGTGGAGGCATCAGCTGAGCATGCATTATTTAAGTGGTTGGTGTCTAGTGACAATCTGGAAACTGCAGTTGTTGTGGTTGCAGTAGGAAAATTCTCACTTTCTGAGAGAAATTCTTTCACCTTTGTGTGCCCACAGCATGGATCTCTGCTCATGGCAGCTGTAGGAGACACAGGAACTCTGTGACCTGGAAAATGTGGGACAACTGACACAAGGTGACCCTGGAAGGCTGGGGTAGGCCCAATTAATTTAAAATTTTGCTTGGCCTTGTCTCTTCCAATTTTCTAAATCCTCTGGAAAAATGATTAATGCGTACACTGCCAATGCGAAAATATTTTTGACCCTATTAAAGTCGACCAAGGGTAAACCAAGTGTAGGCTGGCATTGTATCAAACTAGCTTTATTAAATTTGATTGGAGGTTTGTATGAGAAAGGGACAGACAAGGACATTATTTTGCACAGCGGCTCTCTTTTAAATGAAAATATCAAGAGGAATACAAAGTAGCAATATGCCCTGGACAGGAATCATTTTAAATACCAGAAAATATCAGAAAGAACTTTGTTTAAATGGTAAACTCCATTCGGTAGGAAATTTTCTGCTACTTTATTGCTATGCTAGTCAATTACCAATGAGGATGTTTTAATTTATGGAAGACTTAGGGAAGTCTTGTATTTCTTCATTTATAGATGAGCTTGTTTGACCTTGCTTTCTTTTTCTTATCTGTCACTGAATTCTACAATGTAAAATTATCTTTGTGCATTCTGAATCTTAGAAGAACAAAGCTCAATCTTAGAGCTTCCCAATGTACCTATCCTACATAATCATGCAATTAATTAGTAAAATGATTGCATTTTTATACTGGTTGTATAGTTTTGAATAAAAATGGCACAATTCCAGCACAATTTTAAATCCTAGAACTTCTCAGAGACATTTCTTCCTTCTCCAAGAAGGAGAAAACCTGTTTAAGTGTCATAAAATATAGTGAACCTGTAATTTAATTTAGGAGCCAATATTCAGATTTCACATTTAATATTTTCCTATAGTTTTTGCAAAAATAGAAGATCTTTAAACACACAACTGTTACCATAAGGAACATATTTTTCCCATTTATGATGTAAAAAGTGTTACAATTTCCTTCCCGGCAGGGGTGGACTTTACTGAGCTCAGTACACCTGGTATTTAGTCAGTACTTACTGAATGAGCGAAAGGCAGAGTTCGCCAAGGGAGGGCTAGAATCACAGTTGGAGTGACAGTTTAGATGATTTAGAAGGCTCTAGAATGTATGAGTCAGGTTTTAGTCATTTCAGTCTAGCAAGTATGAATGTGGAGAGTAGGTAGTTATAGAATAAAAAAATCACAACTGAGGATATTACCTTTGCCTTAGACGTTCTAACTGAAAGACATGAATGAACTATTTATATGACTTGTCATGGATTGGATCTTTCTCCACTCGTGGCCCTCCTTGCTTTCCATGCACTTTCTCCAATGGGAAGGTTATGCCTTCTTGGCCTACTTAATTCACTGGTGGCATTTTGACGTGGAGAAGTTAGATGCGTTGCTTCCTGGCAGAAGCTTTAAGAATCATGACATAGTTTGCTTATTCATTTTTCCCTTTGCATAACAATCAGCAAAGTTCCAGATAAAGAGCAAAGTGGAGCTAAGAAATAGCTGACTCGTGATACACAGAACGGTGTGAACGGGAATCACACATTTCCTGTTAACCGTTGAGATTTTGGGATTGTCTATTATCCCTGCAAAACACAGCTTATCCTGACTAGCTCACAATTAGACTGTATTCATTCTGCGCGAGCTAAGACCATGGTGTTAATGAGGTCTTTATGAGTATTGGGATAAATTATCTCTCATTTTCCTACTGCTGTATTGGGGACCCTACTTGATTTCACACCTATATCTTTTTTTTTCCCTCTTTAATGTATACTGCAAATATCCACTGACAAATGGCCAAGCCCTCTGCTTGTGCTCTGGATCCTATCTCCTCGCAAATAATCAGACTTTTCTCTTTCTGTTACCCCTTGTCTCCTGCCACATCAGTTTCTCCACTAATGGATCAGTCATATATCATCCATGCTGAAAGCAATATATGTATATATATTCTGATCGTTCCCATTTCTCTCTTCCTTTTCTCAACAAAAAAACACTACACTATTTACTTGTGTGTGTGCTGTCTCCAGTTCCTTACTCTCCACTCAGTCTTTAACACACTCTGATAGTTTTTTCCCCACTACTAAAAATTCCTTGCTTTTGTCAAGGCCATTGAAAGCCAATGGAATATCCAGTCCAGGAGGCACTTTGATGCCCAAAGTTTACTGAACTTCTTAGCAGCATTTTCCTGAGTTGGCCATGCCTTCCCTCCCAAAGGACTATGGATTGAGTTTCCACCATATTCTCCTGGCTTTCTTCTTAAGTCATTTGTATTTAACTCTTTTTCCTCCTTTATTCATCACTAAAATTTCTAAAAAGTAGAACACCCAGAGCTCAATATTGACTTCTCTTTGCTTTTGTCTGATATTATCTCCTTCTGCTGAATTTGATGTCATTTTTAGGGTTGCCATTTTTAAATTCCCACTTAGAAGTAGTCATAAAAGCCCTGTTCACATATACTTTTCTATTTTTCACATAAAAAATCCATTATTTAGGGAATTCTTAACTTGGTTATTTTAATTCAATGATTTAATTGATTTAAAAATCTATTGATCACCTAAAATATATCTGGCATTGTTCTAGATGTTAGAAATATGAAAATGAATCAAATATAATTTTTGCTTTCAAAACAAATATATTCACATTTATGGTAAAATGAATCAAATGATAGCATTTCTAATAATGTACCTTGCATAACACATGGTGGGAACATAAGGAAAGAGAATCTAGGCTTTTGGGGACAGTGAGTGGAGGATTCCCAGAGGAAGTTATATTTGGGTTAAAACCTGGTCAAACATGAATTCTTCAGAAGAAAGCAAGAAGAAATATTCTCAAAAATAAGGAGATGGGAGAAGGCCTGTCATGTTTAGGGAATTTAAAGTAGCTCAGTGTCTTTACAAGCAACAAAAGGGACCTGAGCAGATGAGAATTAAGGCTGCACTTAGGGCGAGGGCCCAGGACCTCAGGGATTTTTATGGAATTATACTCTTTTGATGTTCAGGCTGACATGGTGATTCCTTCTGATAACTTGTTTAATCCATATCAATCCTATTAGCATGAGATCTATTATACTAAAAGCAGGGGCAACAAACAACATTGTAAGTTTTGAAACTTGGAAGTATTGCATTTTTACATTTCTAGTCACTTTATTCTATGGTAGCTACCTCCTTAGATTGTAGCATTATTTTATTTGTTTACTTCAATTGGTTTTTAAGCAGCAGATTTTTTGAGAAGAGTGAAGCTAAAACTTTGGATGTTTTGACAGTTAAAGCTATTATAGTAAACAAATTTCAGTCCTTTATCTTTAATACTGTAGCAAAACATTAATCTCAAATATTAATTTGGTATTTGAATGTTTAATTTTCTCTGTTTCAATATGGATAAAGTCAGTTATAAAATACACTTGATCTTAGCCGAAAGGCCGAGAAGCGATGTCAGTTATAAAATGTTTGAAAGGTCATTACCAGAAGAAATTGGCTTCTCAATTGGCAGTGTTTGAGCTGTAAAATACAATTGAAGAGAATCTACTGGAAGGGCATACATCTGTGTAACTGAGCCCTGAGTTACTAATTGGCAAATATGATAATTTGTATAATTTTATTATAATTATATTCTAAGCCTAAGTTTATTGGTGTGTATTATTATGCTTTTCAAGAATAACAACTTTATTAAAAGATTCAACATGACAAACCCAGCATATATGCGTGGATTCTTGAGTATTTCATACCTGCTAGAGCTGTACAATGAAGAGCCTTTTCTTGAAACTAAGTAAAGCAAGTAAAGGAATTCTGCTCCTACATCTAACATATATAGTATTAAAAATATTCAAATTTTGTAATGTAATATTCAGTTGGGTGCTGTGAACAGTTTTTGACTTTACCTTTTTAAAATGTTCTCTTATTTTCAAGTCTTAATTTATATGAAGAGACAAATTGATCACAGCAATATAATTCTAGATGAGACCTTTACCTTCTTAGATGAATATGTTGAGGTGAATCAATAGTTTCAGGTCAGACCTTCACATGGAGTGCTAGCAGGCACCATTGTCTTACTTGAATTATTTTATAGTTGCAACTGAATGGACTCTGATAACTTCCCCAGTAAATTAGTCATTCTAGTGGATTGCCTAGAGCATTTTGTGAAAGCAATAGAACAGAGAACAAAGAGGCATTAATGGTATGAATCAGATTTTGCCCTGTGCCTTCAAAACTAAGCAGGAAAAAAAATATAGGATGATAGGAAGGAAAGTGTGCAAGCCCAATTTTTTGAAGATAGAGGCAGTTTGTAAAATGGCTCTAAATACCAGTGATTTCTTATCTGTCCAGCACTAGCCCATTCAAATACTCATTTGAATTTTCTATTAGCATTTGATACACCAGAGCTGAGTGGGTGGCTATTGACATAGAAGTTGGCTCCATTAAAGACTCATCTCACTTGGAACTCAAGCAAACCTTGAGTGGAGCAATACTTCAAAAATACCTATTTTTCTACACCCTCTGAACACATGTCTAGATACATGATATCATTAACACTAAGAAGGGCCCTGGAATAAGAAATCTATACCCCAAATTATTTGAGAAAAGACTAAACAACTTGTGAGAAGATTTAAATAAAAAACTAAGTAATTAGGGGATTCTTTGTTCCCCGTAGTGTCTGTGTCTCTTCTTAGCATTACCTAAGGTGTTCAGGGATCTTCATTAAAGATTGCAGGCCACTGGAGTACTAGTATGATCATTAATTGCTACCACAAAGCCTCAAGTGCATTAGCCTTCCCAGGTGGGTCCTGCGGAAGGGAAGGGAAGTCTGGTTCATTATTTCTGGTCATGGAAAGTGGATTTTGTGCGATGTCAGCAAAGTGGTTCATAGTTGTGTGTAGTAAGGTACCAGGTATTAACTTTTCCACTAAGATTCCACTTTGTATGCTATGACTCTTACAGAGCAGCCAGAACATTGACAAAAAATTTATCTTGGTGGAAAATAGGAAGGTTTCAAGTGCAGAGAAAAGGTTTTCTCATTAAATGAGAAAGACAGATGACTTTCTATTTGTCCTTTAGGTAAAAATAAAGTTAAATTTAAAAATTAATTAAAATATCTTTATTATTTCTTAAAACTCTTTGGAATATTTAATTGTAGCATTAGGATGTAGATCAAACCTTTATTTTTATGAAGTAAATATAAAGATTATGAACACTAGCATGCACAGGATACTATTCTTTATGTTGCAGAGGCTACATATGGTTACCAGCAAGGAGATGTTCTGGTTTCTCAAGAGTTTACCTTCCAGTCATGTGATGGTGCCAGTTAGCTGCAAAACAAAACACTTGGGATTACAAATATGCTGCATAGCAGAGAATGGCTCTACTAGTGGGCTCCTATGATTGACTAAAATTGGTTCTTTGGTTTGCATTAAATGATGATGAGATATGAGAAATATTTGATATTTTATAGTGGGAGGAATAAAACTAATTGGCTAGATAGAAATGTTGCAGTGGGATTATGCACAACCTGCTCATTTACACTTTAATTATGTTTCTCAAGAGGGTCCTGAGAATGTTCTCCTCAATGAGGCATTGAGAAATCCACTGGTGAAGGAATACCAAAGCTCTTTCGAAAACCACTAGTGGCTCTTCCCTAGAAGTGAGGGTTGTGATAGGTGATGTATCAATAAAAATGAATTTTGCATTTTCATGGAGGATTCCAGAGTGTTAAACACATTTAATCACGACTTTAAATCAATGACAAGGGGCAAATTTTATTAAATATTTTGCCATATATTGAGGTTATCATATTTTCTTTCTTCAGTCTGCCTTTCTTACTGAATTACTGTAACAAATTTCCTAATGTTACTTCAGCCTTTCATATCTATTATAAATTTTATTTGATAACATTTTATTTTGTGGCTAGACTGTGAGACTAATTTATTAATAATTCTTAAACTTCTACATAAATGAAATTAGACCATAATTTATTTTTTATTGTATTGTTGTCCAATTATTGGTAGCAGGATTATGGGAACCTTGAAGAATATATTGGACAGACTCTCACATTTCCATATTTTCTATGCTATTGGGCATTATCTGTTCTGGGAAGCATTTTTGCAGACTTTCCTACAAAATCACATTGTGATAGTACCTTTCTAGGCATTGACTTTAAAACTTTCTCTCCCAGTAATTATTCCATTCAGATTTTCTACCATCTCTTGAAGTAATTTTGGTTATTTATATAATTCATTTCATTGAGCTTTTCCTTGGTGTAAAACAAAACATTCTCAAGTAGTTATTCTTAGATAGTGGTGAACTGAGGCTACTTTAGTGAATATGTCAGTATTTTCCCCTTATAACTGATTAAAATTCTACTAGGTCAAAAATTCCAGATTTAAAGTAATGTTATTCTTGTATGAAAGCATTGTTCTATTGTATCCCAGAATAAGTTGCTGGCAAGAAATCTGACATATGCCGGGGATTTAGCTCAGTGGTTTCACACCTGCTACACAAGCGCAAGGACCCGAGTTCAATGCCCAGTACCAAAAAACCCCCCCAAAACAAAAAACACAAAGAAATCTGACATAAATGCAATGACTCTCATTCCTTTGTAGATCAGCTGTTTATTTCTTTATGGAAACTTGAAAATTTTCCCTTTTTTTTTGAGTTCTGATATTCTACAATGATTTATTTGAAGTATGCATTTTTCCATTTCATCTCATTGATTCTTGCTACGTAGGCCAAGGGCATGGCTTTTTTTTAACATGGAGAATTTTTTTGTAGTTTTCTTAATTGTTTCTTCTTCATGTTTCTTCTTCGTGTCTCTCTTTCTGTAAATCAGTGTGACAGATGTTGAAATTTATGCCGGTGTTCCCTATGTGTTTTAGATATTTTGTTCAAAGTTACTGCTACTTTGTCATTTTGTAGCACAGTTTAGAAGTATAATGTAGGTTGCTCTTCTAGATTTTGAACTCATTCTTTAATTATGTTTCCATTACATTAGCTTTAAAATTACAATTTAAAATGATTTTGATAATCATATTTAAAATTTCCAAGATTTAACTGTTCTTTTTGTATGTTTGTGAAATGTTCTTTTGAAGGTATATATTTAAAATTTATAATTTATTTGCTCTGAATACCTTTTAAGCTAGTAATTATTTATTTGTTTATTTAGTTGTCTTTATCACAATGATGGTTTATTCAAGTATTTGGTGATGATCAACTGTCTGCTCATCTTTGTGCTTGAATGTCATTCTCCCAAGCTATGGAATGTATCTAGTTGTTCCAGGGGACAGCTTATCTAATAATGTTGGGTACAATGTGTAGGCACCTCTTCTAGGAGAAATAGATACCCATTCTACTTGGGCTTTGCTAACTATCTAGGCCTAAGTTCTGTCTCTTTAGACTTTGCTCCTGTATTCATTATATCAGCAATAGCATTCAGATGAGATAAAGTCTTCTGCCTCCTTCCTCCTACTGTTCAATGTCACACACAATCAACATGATGATTTTCCTGGTACTTTTCCTCAGCCTAGAGCACTCCAAGGATTACTTTCCTCTCTTGCATATGTGCTGGCTACCTTTCAATAATTCTTGAAAAATTCCAATCTACCAATGACTGCCTACCACTGACACTCCTCATTTTTCAGTGATGTTACATATTTGTAAGTTTTAAAAGTGTATTTCCTATTATTTTTAAAAACACCAGGTAAGAGCAGCGGGGAGCCAGTGGTCTCTGGGTGGGTTCTCGCCCCTACTTTTCTGATCTGAGTCCTCAGATTTAAGGGCAGAGTCACTCTGAAACTTTTAAGGTGGGACACTTTAGGTGAACCTTCCAGACCACCATACCACCCCCCCAGTGCCTAGGATGTGAACTTTCTGGGGTGCCATACCTTTGCCACCAGCAATGAGGAGCAGAGCCTCTCCCAGCACAGAGGAGGTGAATATTCTGGGCCACTGTACATCTGCCCTCAGCTTCGAGGAGCAGAGCCATGCCCAGTGCAGAGGAGGTGAACAATCCTGGCCTCCATACCACTGCCCCCAGGACCAAGGAGGTGAGCTGCAAGGGTGTCAGAGCACACATTCCCCCCAACCCCCATTGAAATGAGAAGACCCTTAAACAAGTTTCAAAACCAGATTCTCAGATCGTCTAAAGCAACCTCAAAGGGAAATGAGATGGAACACTATGATACTCAACCACCTGGACTCCCTGAACTGGCAGTGAAAGGGGACCTGGAAAAAATGAAATCAGAAGTAATTTGTCAGATAACAGCAGAGATTGTGCCCATAATGCAAGACACGATTAATAAGTTTAAAGAGAACACAAATAAAAAAATAGAGGAGTTGAGGAACAGGATGGAATCCCAACATAGGAAACAAATGGAATCCATAAAACAGATACAAACAGATTTCCAGGAGATTAAAAACTCCATTGAAAGTTTACACACCAGAATGAGCCAATGTGAGGACAGAATTTCAGATATAGAAGGTAACATTGCAATTAGTGACCAGGAAAAGAAAAATGTCTTTAAAACAGTAAGGAACCACAAGAAATCAATCCAGCAGCTGCTAGACAATGCAAAGAAGAATAACATAAGAGTGATCAAAGTCAGTGAAGAAACAGGAAAGAGTACAGATGACATAAAAAAACTGCTCACAGAAGTAATGGCAGAAAACTTCCAACATAGGGGAAAAGAACTTGACATAGAGACAAGTGAGGCATATAGGATTCCAACTAGCCTTGATCAAAAAAAAACTACACATAGGGATATAATAGTTAAGATTCCAGAAACCCAACAGAACAAAATTCTACAAGCAGTTAGAGAAAAGAAACAAATCACATACAAAGGAAAGCCCATCAGAATCACAGCAGACTTCTCAACACAAACCCACAAGGCAAGGAGAGCATACAGCAATGTATTTCAAGCCCTAAAGGAAAACAGCCTCCAATCCAGACTGATATACCCTACAAAACTATCTTTCAAAATTAATGGAGAAATAAGATATGTTAATGACAAAAAGCACCTTAGGAACTTCATGAATACCAAACCAGCACTCCAAAAAATTGTAGACAGTATCCTAGGAAAAGACAATGAGGTTTACAACCCCAGGAATCCCAGCAGAATGAATCTGTGAGGCACAACACAAAATTAAATGCAAAGGGGGAAAATTCAACAGAAAGGAAAAGTCATGACGATGATAAGTCAATATGTATCAGTTATAACCATCAATGTTAATGGTCTCAATTCACCAATCAAAAGAAATGGACTGGCAGAATGGGTCAAGAAGCAAGATCCAACAATATGCTGCATACAAGAAACACACTTACTTCAAAAAGAAACCCACAGACTGAAAGTTAAAGGGTGGAAAACAATACTGCATGAAACAGGAACCCCCCAAAAAGCAGGAGTAGCTATCCTCTTTGCAGATCAAGTGGATTTCAAACCAATACTGATTAATAGAGACAAAGAAGGACACTACATCCTTGTAAAGGGAACAATCCAAGAGGAAAAGATGACAATCATTAATATATATGCACCAAACACTAGTGCACCCAACTATAAAAAACAAATACTAGTGGACATGAAAAATCATATAAGCACTAATAAAATAGTAGTCAGGGACCTTAATACCCCACTCTTACAAATAGATCAACTAGACAAAAAATAAACAATGAAATACTAGAATTCAAACTCTTGAACAAATGAACTTAAGAGGTGTTTACAGAGTGTTCCAACCCACAAAATCAGAATACACAGAATACACATTCTTGTCAGCTGCATATGGGTCATTCTCTAAAACAGACCACATACTCACTAATAGAACATGCTCAAGTAAGTGGAAAGAAATTGAAGTCATCCCCTGTATACTGTCAGACCATAGTATGATGAAATTGGAAATCAATAGCAAAAGAAACTGCAAGAATTTTATAAACACATGGAAACTGCACAACACACTTCTAAATAACCAATGGGTCACAGGGGAAATTAAAGAAGAAATCAGACAGTTTCTTCAACTAAATAAAAATGCCAATGCAACATATTGGAATCCATGGGACACAATGAAAGCAGTTTTATGAGGGAAATTCATAGCAGTGAATACTCATAGTAGGAAAACAGAGCAAGCACAATGACACAATGTGATGCTGAACCTCAAGCTTCTAGAAAAAGAAGAGCAGGACAAACCCAAAGCTCATATAAGGGAGGAAATTACAGAGATTGGAGCAGAAATCAATGCAATGGAGACTAAGAGAACTATACAAAAAAATCAATGAAGCAAAGAGTTGGTTCTTTGAAAGAATCAACAAAATTGACAAACCATTAGCCAAACTCATCAGAAAAAGGAAAGAAAAGGCCCACATCCATGCGATTAGGAATGAAAAGGATGAAATTACAATGGGCCCCGCAGAAATCCAGAGGATCATCAATACCTACTTCCAGAACCTATATGCCAATAGGATGGAAAGCACAGAAGAAATGGACAGATTCGTAGATAAGTATGAATTACCAAAGTTGAATGAAGTTGACCTAAAAATTCTAAACAATCCAATGTCAATCAATGAAATTAAAAATGTAATTAAAAACTTACCAACTAAGAAAAGCCGAGTTCCTGATGCCTTTACTGATGAATTCTACAAGACATTTAGAGAGGAACTACTGCCACTACTGTTTAAACTCTTCAATGAATTTGAAAGGGAAACAGTGCTCCCAAATTAATTTCTGGAAGCAAGCATCACCTTGATGCCAAAAGCAAAGAAAGACCCAACCAAAAAAGAGAACTATAGGTCAACCTCACTAATGAACACAGATGCAAAAATCCTTACTATGATACTGACAAATAGAATGCAGAAAATCATCAAGAAGATCATACACCCTGACAAAGTGGGATTCATCCCAGGGATGTAGGGATGGTTAAACATGTGCCATTCAATAAATGTAATACATGATATTAATAGAACCAAGGACAAAAATCATATGATCATTTTAATACATGCAGAAAAAGCATTTGACAAAATCCAACATGCATTTATGATAAAAACTCAACAAATAATTGGAATAAATGGTCTCTACCTCAATCTGATAAAAGCCATCTATGAAAAACCAACAACCAATATCATACTAAATGGTCAATAACTGAAATCCTTCACACTAAAATCAGAAACAAGACAAGAATGTCCATTATCACCACTCCTGTTCAATATAGTCTTGCAAACATTAGCCAAGGCAATTAGACAAGAGAAAGAAATAAAAAGAATAAAGATAGGAAATGAAGAAGTCAAATTGTCATTATTTGCAGATGACATGATATTCTATGTAGAAGACCCTAAGAACTCCACCAAAAGTCTTCTAGACTTAATAACCAAATTCAATAAATTAGCTGGATACAAGGTCAACACACAAAAATCAATGGATTTTCTTTACACAAAAAAACAGACTCACTGAGAGAGAAATGCAGCAATCAATTCTTTTCACAATAGCAGCCAAAAACCTGAAATATCTAGGAATCAACCTAACAAAAGAAATCAAAGACCTCTTCTCTGAAAGCTATAGCACTCTGAAAAAAGAGATCAAAGAGGTTATCACAAAATGGAAAGACATCCTTTGCTCCTGAGTAGGAAGAATCGATATAGTGAAAATAGCCATACTTCCAAAACTGTTGTATAGATTCAGTGCAATCCCAATTGAAATTCCAGCAGCACACTTCATGAACCTTGAAAAAACAATCCAAAAATTCCTTTGAAACAAGAAGAAACCTAGAATAGTAAAAGCAATACTAGGCAATAAAGACAAGGTAGAGGGTATCACAATCCCCAACTTGAAACTATACTACAAAGCTAATGTAATAAAAACAGCATGGTACTAATAAAGAAACAGACTTGAGGACCAGTGGAAGAGATTAGAAGATGCAGAAATGACTCCAGACACACTCAGCCATCTCATCTTCGACAAAGGAGACAAACACCATCACTGGAGGAAAGATAGCCTCTTTAATAAATAGTGCTAGAGAGATTGGGTTTAACTTGCCAAAGACTAAAAGTAGAACTATATCTCTCACCATGCACTAAACTAAAATCCAAATGGATTAAACATCTAAATATTAAAACAGAAAGGCTCAACTGGAGCTTCCTCTTTCAGAGGCTCGTACTGACCCAATCACTGCCTGAGCTAAGGGACACACCGGACAGTGACTTGAGTTCAGAAGCAAGCAATGGCTATAGAGGGTGGAGGATGCACTCTCCCTAGTAAATCTCTCTAGTCAATGATGAGAAACATGGGGAAAATTATAAAATTCTTGATTTCTGTTTCCAAGCAGACTTCTAAAGATTCATTTATTAGACTCTAACAGGCAATTATGAACATAAAACCCAATTGTAATAGAGTATGATGTAGATATTGAAACAGAATATTGTATTAATAACTTTAAAAGAAGCAGGTCACAATATGTTTACAGAAAAAATGTAACAAAATAGAAGAAAAAAAGATGATAAAATAGTATTTTAGGAAAAGTCTAAATAGTTGAACATAATGAAATATTTTTGTTATGAAGTTCAAAGTTTTGTTATAAAGTTCAAAGGTATATGATCCAATATGGATATAATAAGATAAGAATAGATGAACAGAAATAATAAGCAAAGATATAACACAGAAAGATACTTTACCAAAACCAAGATCTGATTTTTAATAATTTAAAAATACTTGAGAAGTGCTAGATAGTATTAACTTCACTAAGGGTATACTGGTGAAATTATTACATTCTAAATGTACACCAAAAATCTCAGAATATTAGCAAGAAAATAATGTTACTATAAAGGACAACACTTAGGCTGGCAATAGATTACTGGAAATATTTTTTTGGACCATATCCAAAACTATATGAAAGAGAATATTAAGTATAAAATTATAGATAAAGATATATCAGAGTCCTAGCCTCCCAAACAAATTAATAGAGGAATAAAAAATAGAAGAAGAAATATAATTTTAATATAAAGTAGAACTTCAGAACAAGAAGCCTGTATTGTGGTGCTTTTATACTGATAAACATTAATATCTACAATATAGTTGTAATGATCATGATACATATAACTAAAAAATTATTATAAAAATATATCCATCATAAACTGTTAGAATATACATGGAGATTTAATTGTAATAAGAGATTCCATTTACATGGAAATTCAATTGTAATTGTATCACACACTGTTCTAAGTCAAAACCTAAAAAATAAATTTGGCCTACAAGAATTTGAAAGACTACAAGTAGAATAAAATTATATATATCTCAATATTTCTATTTAAACATAACATAGACGGCTTACATACAGCTACTAAAATCTTTATAAAATTTATATTTTTGTAAAAGCAACATATTTTATAAATGTATCTATTTTCCAAATCCCTTACACATTTTAAAAAGTGATGATACAACAGAAACATACCCTGAAAATCATAATAGCACCAGTAGAATCTGTAAGTTATATTCTGTAATGACACTGCAGTAAAATTAATACTTAATTGCACAAGTCTAAGCAGACAACGTTCATACTAATTGGATATTAATAGAAAAACAAGCATCTTGCAAAATAGCTCTTGGATTGAAGTAATATTATAGAGTTTAGTCATAAAGCATTTAGAGGGCTAAGGAGAACTTTCTAAATTAAAATTTACATGATATTTCCAAAGCTGTGGCTGGAAGGCAAGTTGGTAGCCTGGAGTTCATTGCTTATCTAACAAGAAAGGTGAAAATAAAGAAATTAAATAAAATCCAAAAAATCTTGAACATAAACAAAAAACCAGAAAACTCTCTAAAAGCTTGATTTAGTTAAAACTACAAGAAAGGAAGGAAAGATGATAATCAAGAGAAAAACTCACATATTCAAATAAGAACAAAAGAAAGGGAAAACTAAATGTAGACATCTGTAATTTATAAATTGGATGCATCAGTAGATAGGAGAATTTAAATATTTTAAGAGATTTTTTTACAAACCACTCTATGCTAATAAGTTTAAAGATTTCAGCAAAATAGATAAATTACTGACAAGGCATATATTATCAAAATCAGTCTAAAAAGAAGAGAAGTATTAAGTAGATTTACAACTATTGAAAAAATTAAGACATCATTTTAGCATTTGTGTTTTCAAATTTGCAAAGATTAAAAATTTCCATAGTGCCTTAGCTGATCGAGAGAATCTTTCTCAAGAACTTATTATGCTAGAGGACAAAATACGTCAAATTTAGCACAGTCAGCGCAAGTATAGATAAATCTCACTACTGTAATGTGTAGATGTAAATATATTAAATAAATATGGGAAAATAAAAATAGAAGTGTGTTAAATAAGCCTACAACCCAAACTTTTTCACCAAATAAAATAATTCATTAGTGGTAGTCATTGACATTTTAATTTTAATATTATATAATAGATTAAAGAATAAAAGTAATGTCATCCAGTATGATCTATAATATACTAGTTCTCATTGCTACTGTAATCAATTATCACAAACTCAGTGGCTTAAAATAACACGAATTTATTATCTTACAGTTCTGGGAGTCAAGGTTCTCAAAATCAAGGCGATGCCAGGACAGCATTACTTCCGGAAACTCTAGGAGAGAATTTGTTTTATGCTTTTGAGCTTGCAGAGGCCAGCTGCATTCCTTGGCTTGTGATCCCTTCCTCTCAACCTTCCAACCTGTGCTCCTCCTAGTATGTCTTCTGTAGGCATCCGGCTTTCCTGCTTCCTTCTTATAAGGACCCTAGTCATTACACTGAGTGCAGGATAATTTTCCCATACCAGTGTCCTTAATTTTATCACATCTTCAAAATACCCTTTGACATGTGAGGTAACATGTTCATGAGTTTTGTGGATTAAGACATAGATAACTTAAAAAAAAAAAAAAGACATAGATCGTTTGTGTGTGTGTGGGGGGCATTGCTCTGTTTACTGCAACCAAAGAGATTTTGATTAAATTTAACATCTGATAAAACTCCTCTCAAACTAGGATTAGACAATGTTAATACCATGAAACATCTCCATGATTTTATCTTGTGGAGAAAGATTGGAGATATACCAAGATAAAAATGATTGTTATTATTCTTTCTTTTATTCCAGCAGTAGGAACCAATAACGCAAATAAAAAGGCATGAATTGTTTTCACAGGAAGGATATTCAGTTGTCACAGTTTTTCAGTGATATCATTGTATACCTAAAACTTAGAATTTATTTATTTATTTTTTTCCCCATTAAGTTTATTGGTACATTTTCGGTATAAAATACAGTTACATTCATCATTGGGATCTTGTATCATTACATGAGTCTCTTGGTTCTTATTTTTTTTTCCCTTCCCTTGCCCTCCCTTCACCCCCTCCACCCTTCCCTATTTGCAAAGATCTTGTTTCCATTTTGTTCCTCTTCTCATATTTTTTTCTTTCCCTTTTTCCCCTTCCCCTACCCCTCCCAATTCCCCTGCTCTTCTAGACCTTTTCTTCCTGTTACACAATATCAGTTATACATTTTTAAAATTACAATATAAGATCTAGGAGACATTACCACAGATTTTACAGAATTTAAAAGGATATAGAAAGCATATTATAAAAATCTTTTTTGAAATAAATTTGACAACTTCTAAGAAGTACCTTGGAAGACAAATTAATGAAACTAACTCTGGAGGAAATATAAAATTTGAATAGCACCTATTAAAGAAAGTATATTTCTAGCTTGCAAACCTACCTATATGACAACAGCAGGCTCATAGACAGTTTAACTGATAAATTATATCAAACATTTAAAGCAGAAAAAAGAAGGAAAACTTCTCCCTTCATTTCAGGAACTCAACATTGTGCTAATCCTAAAACTGGATAAAGATAATAGAAGAAAAAGTATGAACATAGATAGAAATTTGTTCAACAAAATGAACTATTAGAAGGCAGATCTGGCAGGATGTAGAAAGTGGTTTTGTTACAGGGATGGCAGTGTTGGTTCAGCATCGGAAGATCCACCCCCAAAAGTCATCATTTTAACAGAGGAAAGGAGAAAGCCATATGATCCTGTCACTAGTTGGAGAAAAAGTATTGGACTAAATTCTACAGCTGTTCATGGTAAAAGCTATCAGGAGACTAGAAGTAGAACAGAACCTTCTCAACAGATTAAAGACATGTACTCCATACTTCCAGTGAGAATGCCTTATATAAATGGAGAAGATACAATGCTTTCTCCTTAAGGTGAGGAACAAGGGCATATATGCCTACTCTTCATCTGTCCATTAGACTTTGAAACATAGGTCTAAACCAAATTAATCTGGCAATAAAATGACACAACTAGGATAGTATTGGCATGGCAGAAGCAAAATCTTTATATGTAGTTGAAATGATCATCTACAGAGAACATACTAAGAAATCTCTAGGAGCCCCTAGAACTTGTATTTGAATTTAGCAGGATTAGAAAACACAAGGTATATATAAAAATTCAGGTCTGTGTATACTTGCTATATAAAAATGAAGAACTGGATATTGAAATTTAAAAGTTATGTAGGAGTACAAAGGACCTAGAGAAGTTAAAAATAAAAACAAAAACAGTGTTGGAAGATGTTTAGTATCTAATTTTAAGACTTCTTCTAAAGCTACAGTAATCAAGGCAGTGTTTGTGCAAGGAAAGACATATAGATCATTTGAATAAAACAGAGAATCAAGAAATAGAACCACACATATATGGTCCACTGAGTTTTGAAAGATTATTTAACATTAGCATTTTATAGAATATAAACTCAATTCAAGAACCAAGGAAGAGATAGTGTTTTCAGCAAACGACACTAGAACACCTGGTATCTGTATATAAAAAAATAACCTCAACGCTTTATTTCCACACATGAAAATAACTAGGATCTATGAACCTAAATAAGAAAGCCTAAAAGTATAAAACTTTAAGAAATTATAAGGGAAAATATTTATGAATTCAGGGTAGGCAAAAACTACCTAGGATACATAAAACATGATGTATAAAAGAAAAAAAATGATAAATGGGATTCCATCAAAATTTAGAACTTTAAATGACATCATTAAAATGAAAAGTAGTCCTTAAACGGACCATATTTACAATGCATGTAACCTATGACCAGAATATATAAAGAATTCTTAGAGCTCATTAATAGACAACCCAATTAAAATGTAGACATAAGAAGATGATAGCCAGTATGGCACAAGGAATGGTGTGCAATTCTAGAATCAGAAAAATACTAATCACTACAATAATAAGATTGAATTATATGCTCATTAGGGAGATGAAGTCAAAAGTTTTAAAAGCCTTGTCATGACCTTTTCTTTTTGTTGGATTCTCCCCCTTTGCATTTAATTTGTCATGCCCAGTGGATTCATTCTGCTGAGTTTCCTGGGGTTGTGATCCTCATTTTCTTTTCCTAGGGTATTGTCTAAAATTTTTGGAGTGCCGGTGTGGTATTCATGAAGTTCCTGAGGTGCTCTTTATCATGAAAGTATCTTATTTCTCCATCAATTTTGAAAGATAGTTTTGCAGGGTACATCAATCTGGGTTGGAGGCTGTTTTCCTTTAGGGCTTGGAATATGTCACTCCAAGCCCTTCTTGCCTTGAGGGTTTGCATTGAGAAGTCTGCTGTGATTCTGATGGGCTTTCCTTTGTATCTGATTTGTTTCTTTTCTCTCACTGCTTGTAGAATTTTGTTCTTCTGTTGGATTTCTGGAATCCTAACTATTATATGCCTATGTGTAGATTGTTTTTGATCAAGGTTAGCTGGAATCCTATATGCCTCACTTATCTGTATGTCAAGTTCTTTTCCCCTCCTTGGGAAGTTTTCTGCCATCACTTCTGTGAACAGTTTTTTTTATGTCATCTGCACTCTCTCCTCTTTCTTCATTGACTCCAATCAGTCTTATGTTATTCTTCTTTGCATCGTCTAGCAGCTGCTGGATTGATTTCTCATGTTCCCTTACAATTCTAAAGCAATTTTTCTTTTCCTCCTCACTAATTGCAATCTTATCTTCTATATGTGAAATTCTATCCTCACATTGGTTCATTCTGCTGTGCAGACTTTCGATGGAGTTTTTAATCTCTTAGAAATCTGTTTGTATCTGTTTTATGGATTCCATTTTTTCCTATGTTGGGATTCCATCATGTTCCTCAGATCCTCTATTTTTGTATCTGTGTCCTCTCTAGATTTATTAATCATGTCTTGCACCATGAACAAAATCTTTGCTGTTATCTGAGAAATTATTTCTGATTTCATTTTTCCCATATCCTCTTTTGTTGCCAGTTCAGAGAGTCCGGGTGGTTGAGTATCAGATTGTTCCATCTCATTTCCCTTTGGGGTTGCTGTAGGTTATCTGGAACTCTGATTTTGAGGCTTGTTTATGTATTTTCTCATTTCCACGGGGTGGGGGGGTGCTTCTGGTGCTCACACGGCTCACTTTCTCTGCCCTAGGAGCTTAGGATGGCAGGGAGAGAGCTTCCTTCCAGGTTCTGGGACTGGCTCAGCTTCTCTGCTCTAGGAGCTTGGGGTGGTGGTGGGGGAGCTTCCTTCCATTGCTGGGACCAGCTCACCTTCTCTGCCCTAGGAGCCTGGGATCCAGCGGGGGAGCTTCCTTCAGGGTGCTGGGACTGGTTCAGCTTCTCTGCCCTAGGAGCCTGGGATGGAGGTGAGGAACTTCCTTCTGGGTGCTGGGACCAGCTGAGCTTCTCTGCCCTAGGAGCCTGGGATGGCGGTGGGGGAGTTTCCTTCCATGTGCTGGAACTGGCTCAAAATGTTCATATTTTAATGAGTATTCTTATTTTGTTCTATGAAGACCTTGCTCTTCAGTTCTTTTGCATGTAGCATTCCACTCCCTCTGAGGGTTGCAATTTCTCTGGAAAGCAGAAGCTGCTGGCACCTTTATCTTGTATATCCCAGGTTCTTTTGAACTCTCTTTTTCTTCCTCTTGGGGATATCATGCCAAAGCCATTTTAACTTCTCCCATCTTATTTAACCTGAAGTGCATCTTTTTTCTCACTTGACCAGAAAATGAAGCTTATTTAATATTATTTTTATTAATTTCTGTATTCTTTTCCTGAGGTTTGAAAAACCATACAATGTCAATGCAATCATCTTAGTTAACAGAATTAAGGATTCCCCAAAATATTCTCAGCAGAACAGAGAAGTCTCCAACTTTCCAAAAATGTGCCTAATTCACAATGAGGAATTGGTGTGGTCAGGACATACAGGACATACAGACACAGTAGTCCTCTTGCTCACTGTAGCCAGTAAGGAACGACTGTCAGCCAGCCTTCTCAGTATGAAACATGCTAGTTCTGGAGCCTGGGAGGTCCAAGATCAAGGTGACAGCAGGTTTGATGTTTGCTGAGGACAAGTGTCCACTTCCAATGGCACTATTGCCACATTTTCCAGATGGAATCAACAAAGTATTTTCACAGATCATAGGAGCATCAGAGCAAGGAAGGGAATGTTTCTGTGCAGTCTCCAATTGCTTCCTGGAGGGTTGCTGAGAAGAGCTGGGATCTTCCTGGACTTTTGTTTTAAAACTTAGAATTTAAAATCTGTTAAAAGTAATATAGGGATCAATAAAACGAGTGGATCCCAATGAAACAAACAAACAAGCTAAATAACAAAATAAATAATCTTCAATATATGATTAGGAAAACGTTTACTCAGTCAGCAAAAGGAAACCTTTGTCCTCAAGGACAAGAAGGAATGAGGAAAATATAATTGGGGCTTACACAAATGACTCTCAAATTTTTTAGTGACAGATTTGTTTAACACTATTAAAAGGTATGGAGAATATTCATGAGGTTTTATTTATATATACCTACTGAGATTTGTTGAGTTAGTGATTAAAACAGAAAAATTAAAATGATTATTTTGTATTAATTAAAAGTTAACTAATATATAGTAAGCTAATATATGTTAAAATAATAATGCATTTTATGAAAAATAACAATATTTTCCAGCCTCCTCAAAGTGTAATAAGAAAAGGGGCATTTTTTACATTTTTTAGAATTTCCTTAATGTCGGGTTTAACAGAAGATGCTGAATTTTTATGTCTGCTTCTATACTGATTTTGTTCTGGTATGCTGTTTTGGTTAAAGTGACAAAGAAAATCTGGCCTCAGATATGCAGTTAGAAAAAGGAGGAGTATTTCAGTACCTTTTCGGGGGAGGGAGAGTTATGGGTATTCTCCTTTTAACTAGACAAGTAGTAGTTTTTTGAAATGTATTTGCAGGGAAGAGTCTGAAATTACATTATGAGCTCTTTGTACTCTGCTTCATTAAAATCCATTGGCTTGTCTTGCAGTTTGAGTAAATCTTCTAACCATGCATAGTTTTATAACATCATTTTTTGATCATTTTGGAAAGTATTTATTTGCTAAATTTTCAAATCTTCTAACTGTTGACACATTTCACTAGGTAATAGCTAAATAACACGTTTGTTAATATTTTCACTGACTTCATTGGCAGAAATTTTAAGTACTGAGAAAGTATCAAGCTCATAGCAGAAACAAGTTCTCTAAAATTCCGATATTTGCTTGAAAGCACTAAGATTTCGGGATACGTTGCTATTACAGCCTAACTCAAACTTATCCTGACCAGTATAGAGGAACTGAAAGACTTTAAGGCTGGTCATGTTTGTTTTTACAGTCAGTGGTTCATGATCCATAAGAGAAACATATCATTAATTATGCTTATAGATTATAAATCTGAAACACATGTGCATTTTTGATCCTACAGTAGTCCACATAAATTCCTGTAGGCATTTTAAAATCATGGCCAGCCCCAAAGATTTACTTGGCAGTATATGGAAGGATGAATTGGAAGTGAGTGAGTGCAGAAGACAGAAAGGAGAAAGTGAGGAAACTGTATTAACAATTTAGTTGCAATAAGTCCTAATTGGGGCAGGAGTAACAGAAATAGAGATGATGAAATGTGTTCAAGACATTGCATATGTAAGTCCTAGCATAATTAATGATATTATTATTGTTGTTGCAAATAAAAGAATGGGTACTTGCGTAAAAGGATGAAAATTTGTAGAATTCTAAGGTTTTAATCTATAAGAAGAAGCAAATTTTGGTGTGTAAGTTGAGATGATTTTTAGAGAGGTTGGATTATGAGAGAAATAAATTTCATTTCTGGCATGCCAAATTTCCAAAAGTAGTATTCCATCGGCCAATGGAAATATGAGTTTTTAACTAAGGTGACAGCCTCCAGGTGTCTAATCTGGACACACTAGAGGTGATTTAGAAACATTCTCCAAGCAGGAAAAAAAAAGGGGTTATTTATTTATTTATTTATATTGGTACATTTAATGTATACAATATAATGACATTCATCAGGCCGGGGATTTAGCTCAGTGGTTCCGCCGCCTGCCTCATAGTCTCAAGGCCCCAAGTTTGATCACCAGTACTCCCCCCAAAAAACCCCAAAACAAACAAACAAAAACCCCCCAAAAGACATTGATCATTGGAAATTTGCACCTTTATATAATCCATCTTGGTTCTTATTATTTTCCCTTCCCCTGCCCTCTCTTCAACCCTCCCACCCCTCCCTATCTACAAAGACTTTGTTTCTAGTTTTTCTTTTTCTCATATTAATGCCATTCCCTTCTTTTCTCCTACCCCATTTCCCCTTCCCCTTTGCACCTTTTCTTTCTATCTCACATTGTCTATTATACCTTTTATTCCTTATTTACACTTTCAGTTTCTCACACTAGAGAAACTCTGGTATGTACACGTGTGTCCTATTTATTTCACTTAAGAGTATCGCCTCAATATACATCCATTTAGCTATAAATGTCTCTAGTTTCTTGCTCTTTATGGCTGAGTAATACTCCATTTTATAAAAAACCCCACATTTTCTTTATCCAATCTCCAGTTGATGGACAATTGTGCTGCTTCCAAGTTTTAGCTATCAAGAATTGTGCTGCTATGAACATGAGTGCACATATAGTACTGTGGTATGAGTCTTTTAATTCTTTGGGGAAGATACCCAGCAGGGGAATAGGTGGGTCAAATGGGACTTCCAGTCCTAGTTGCACCAGTCTACACTCCCACCAGCAGTGGGGCAGTGTTCCTCTTTCCCCACAGCCCCGCCAGCATTTGTTATTGGTTGATTTCATGATGGCAGCCATTCTTTCTGGGGTGAGGTGCAATCTCAGTATTGTTTTCATTTGCATCTCTCAAATGACCAGTGATGTTGAACATTTTTTCATATGCTTATTTGCTATTTCTACTTCTTTGTCTGAGAAATGTCTCTTCATTTCAGATGCCCAGTTTTGGATTGGGTCTTTAAATTTGGGAAGTCTGATTTTTTAAAGTTCTTAATATATTCTAGAGAGTAGACCTTTGTCTGAGGGACAGCTGGTGAAAATGTTTTCCCACATTGTGCTTTGTCTCTTCATTCTGCTGGTGCTTTCTCTTGCTGTGCAGAAGCTTTTTAATAAGATGAGATCCCACTTGTTGATTGTTTGTGCTAGTTCACCGGCAACTGAAGACTTGTTCATAAAATCTGTTCCTAGACCAATGCCTTCAAGAGTTCTTCCTAAGCTCTGTCCAGCCAATTTAGTGTTTCTGTTTTAATATTTAGAGCTTTAATCCATTTTAATTTTAGTTTAGTGCATGCTGAGAGACATAGGTCTAGTTTTAATCTTCAGCAAGTTGAAACCCATTTTTTCCAGCACCATTTATTAAATAGGCTATCTTTCCTCCAGTGAGGGCGTTTGACTCCTTTGTTGAAGATGAGGTGGCTGAGTGTGTCTGGAGTCATTTCTGCATCTTCTAATCTCTTCCACTGGTCCTCAGGTCTGTTTCTTTGTTAGTACCATGCTGTTTTTTATTACATTAGCTTTGTAATATAGTTTCAAGTTGGAGATTGTGATATCCCCTACCTTGTTTTTATTGCCTAGTATTGCTTTTACTAGTCTAGTTCTCCTCTTGTTTCAAATGAATTTTTGGATTGTTTTTTCAAGGTCTGTGAAGTATGCTGCTGGAATTTCAATTGGGATTACACTGAATCTATACAGCAGTTTTGGAAGTATGGCCATTTTCACTATGTTGATTCTTCCTACCCACTAGCAAGGGATGTCTTTCCATTTTCTGATATCCTCTTCAATCTCTTTTTTCAGAGTGCTATACCTTTCAGAGAAGAGGTCTTTGATTTCTTTTGTTAGGTTGATGCCTAGCCATTTCAATTTTTTGGATGCTATTGTGAAAGGAATTGATTGCCGCATTTCTGTCTCAGTGAGTCTGTTTTTTGTGTGAAGAAACGCTATTGATTTTCGTGTTCGGACCGTGTGTCCAGCTATTTTACTGAATTTGGTTATAAAGTCTAGAAGACTTTTGGTGGAGTTCTTGGGGTCTTCCATATAGAGTATCATGTCATTTGCAAATAAGGACAATTTGACTTCTTCATTTCCTATCTTTTCTTTTTATTTCTTTCTCTTGTCTAATTGCCTTGCCTAATGTTTCCAAGACTATATTGAACAGGAGTGGTGATAGTGGACATTCTTGTCTTGCTTCTGATTTTAGTGTGAAGGATTTCAGTTTTTGACCATTTAGTATGATATTGGCTATTGGTTTTTCATAAATGGCTTTTATCAGATTGAGGTAGAGACGATCTTAGCCATTTTTTTGTAGGGTTTTTATTATAAATGTGTGTTGGATTTTGTCAAATGCTTTTTCTGCATCTATTTAGATGATCATATGGTTTTTGTCCTTGGTTCTATTGATAGAGTGTATTACATTTATTGATTGGCATATGTTGAACCATCCCTGTATCCCTGGGATGAATCCCACTTTGTCAAGGTATATGATCTTCTTGGTGATCTTCTGCATTCTATTTGCCAGTATCCTAGTAAGGATGTTTGCATCTATGTTCATTAGTGAGATTGGCCTATAGTTCTCTTTTTCAGTTGGGTCTTTCTCTGCTTTGGCGATCAAGGTGATGCTTGCTTCCAGAAATGAATTCAGAAGTGCTGCCTCCCTTTCAAATTCATTGAAGAGTTTAATCAGTAGTGGCAGTAGTTCCTCTCTAAATATCTTGTAGAATTCAGCAGTGAAGCCATCAGGACCCAGGAGTTTCTTAGTTGGTAAGTTTTTAATTACATTTTTAATTTCATTGATTGACATTGGGTCGTTTAGAAATTTTAGGTCATCTTTTTTCAACTTTGGTAATTCATATTTATCTAGGAATCTGTCCATTTCTCCTGTGCTTTCCATCTTATTGTCATATAGGTTGTCAAAGTAGGTATTGATGATCCTCTGGATTTCTGCGGGGCCCATTGTAATTTCATCCTTTTCATTCCTAATCGCATGGATGTGGGCCTTTTCTTTCCTTTTTTGGATGAGGTTGACTAAGGGTTTGTCAATTTTGTTTATTCTTTCAAAGAACCAACTCTTTGATTCATTGATTTTTCATATTGTTCTCTTAGTCTCTATTGCATTGATTTCTGCTCCAATCTTCATAATTTCCTCCCTTGTAGGAGCTTTGAGTTTGTCCTGCTCTTCTTTTTCTAGAAGTTTGAGGTTCAGCATCATGTTGTGTAATTGAGTTTGCTCTGTTTTCCTAACATGAGTATTCACTGCTATGAATTTCCCTCATAAGACTACTTTCATTGTGTCCCATAGTTTCTAATGTGTAGTATTGGCATTGTCATATAGTTGTAGGAACTGTCTGGTTTCTTTAATTTCCTCTGTTACCCACTGGTTATTTAGAAGTGTGTTTTGCAGTTTCCATGTGTTTATGAAATTCTTGCAGTTTCTTTTGATCTCCAATTTCATCGCACTATGGTCTGACAATATACAAGGGGATAACTTCAATTCCTTTGGATTTACTTGAACATGTTCTATGAGTGAGTATGTGATCTGTTTTAGAGAATGACCCATATGCAGCTGAAAAGAATGTGTATTCTGATTTTGTGGATTGGAACACTCTGTAAACATCTGTTAAGTTCATTTGTTCAAGAGTTTGAATTCTAGTGTTTTGTTGCTTACTTTTTGTCCAGTTGATCTATCTATTTGTGAGAGTGGGGTATTAAGGTCCCCCACTACTATTTTATTAGTGCTCATATGATTTTTCATGTCTGTTAGTGTTTTTTGTATATAGCTGGGCTCACTAGAGTTTGTTCCATATATATTAATGATTGTCATCTCTTCCTGTTGGATTGTTCCCTTTACAAGGTTGTAATGTCCTTCTTTGTCTCTCTTAATCAGTGTTGGTTTGAAATCCACTTGATCTGCAAAGAGGATAGCTACTCCTGCTTTTTTTTGGGTTCCTGTTTCATGCAGTATTGTTTTCCACCCTTTAACTTTCAGTCTATGAGTTTCTTTTTGAATTTAGTGTGTTTCTTGTATGCAGCATATTGTTGGATCTTGCTTCTTGACCCAATCTGCCAGTCTATTTCTTTTGATTGGTGAGTTGAGACCATTAACATTGATGGTTATAACTGATATGTATTGAGTTATTATTGTCATGACTTTTTCTTTTTGTCTGATTCTCCCCCTTTGCTTTTAATTTCTTGTCATGCCCAGACGATTCATTCTGCCTGGCTTCCTGGGGTTGTGATCATTGGTGTCTTTTCCTGAGATATTATGTAAATTTTTTTGAGTGCTGTTTTGGTATTCATGAACTTCCTAACGTGCTCTTTTTCATGAAAGTATCTTATTTCTCCATCAATTTTGAAAGGTAGTTTTGCAGGGTACATCAATCTGGAGGCTGTTTTCCTTTAGAGCTTGAAATAAGTTGGTCCACATTCTTCTTGCCTTGTGGGTTTGCATTGAGAAGTCTGCTGTGATTCTGATGGGCTTTCCTTTGTATGTGATTTGTTACTTTTCTCTAAGTGCATGTAGAGTTTTGTTTTTCTGCTGGGTTTCTGGAATCTTCACTATTATATGCCTACATGTAGATTTTTTTTTTTTTGTCAAGGCTAGTTGGAGTCCTATATGCCTCACTTATCTCTAAGTGAAGTTTTTTTCTCCTATTTGGGAAGTTTTCTACCATTACTTTTATGAGCAGTTTTTTTGTGTCATCTGCACTCTCTCCAGTTTTTTTTCCTTGACTGCAGTCATTCTGATGTTATTCTTTTTTGCATTGTCTAGTAGCTGCTGGATTGATTTCTTGTGGACCCTTACTATGTTTAAGAAATTTTTCTTTTCCTGGTCACTAATTGCAATCCTAACTTCTGTATCTGGAATTCTATCCTCACTTTGGCTCATTCTGTTGTGTAAACTTTCAATGAGGTTTTTAATCTCCTGGAAATCTGTTTGCATCTGTTTTATGGATTCCATTTGTTTCCTATGTTGGGATTCCATCATATTCTTCAGCTCCTCTATTTTTTTTATCTGTATTCACTCTAGATTTATTAATCTTGTCTTACACTATGGGCACAATCTCTGTTGTTATCTGAGAAATCATTTCTGATTTCATTTTTTCCAGGTCCCCTTTCATTGCCAGTTCAGGGAGTCCAGGTGGTTGAGTATCATATTCTTCCATCTCATTGCCCTTTGGGATTACCTGAGGTTATCTGGAAATCTGGTTTGGGTACTTATTTAAGTGTTTTCTCAATTCAACACATGCAGCCTTTTGTACCTTATTTGAGGCAACTTTTTGCTCACCCTTTGGTCTTGAATTCTCAGCAAGCCACTGAACAACCTTTACTCTGTTGCTCACCAGTACACCAATTCCTCGGTTCAGAGTGGTGGCCTTCTGGATCCCTGAGCTGACCTGTTGTCTGGGTGGGCTTCTGGCTGGGGTCTGATCATACTTGGAATGGTATCTAGGCATGCCTCTTGCTGGGGACCCCATGCAGCCATTGTCTGGGAGGTCCTTTGCCTGGGGGCTGTGCACCCCATTTTCTTTTGTCTGCACAGGTTTTGGTTAGGGTCTCCTTGAACTTATCAATGGCATGGGGCGAGCCTTTGGGTATTGCTTGTGTGCCTGTACAGCTCTTCTCCAGGAGGGTCCCTGGCTGTGACTGATAGTATGGCAAGCCTCTGACTGAAGCCTGATTGCCTCTGCAGCCCCTTTCTGGGCAGACTTTTGGCTTGGGTGGTTGTGCCCGAGCCTCTGGGGTCAGGGTGGAGCCCTGGCTGGGATCCTCCTGTAGCCTCACAGGTCTGGGCCACACAGCTGCTCCCCAGGATCTGTCCGGACTTAGGGATGGAATTGTGGGTCTCAAAAAAAGGGTTTAGAAAAAGGTACTGCATTTGGGAAACATTCGCAGACAAAATGAGAGAAGGAACAGGAGCCATGGAGGAAACTTCCAGAGGGGCAATTGCAACTATAGGGAGGGAATCTTGGCTTTCATGCTGAAAGCATGGGTCCCCAGGGCCAAGTTCCGCTGAGAAATGGAGGATGATAGGGCTGAGGAAACGCCACCACAGTTATTGAGAAAGAGCTTGTGCTTTCACATGGCACCATTGTTGGGGCATTGTGGAAGGAAAAATATTTTAAAAGAAGTTGCAGATATTGAAATAGGGAGAAAAGACCCCACCCCAGCCCAAAGGCAAGAAACAAAAGGGAAAGTAGTAATAATTGGAATGAATCCTGACATCAGGGATGTATTTGTTAAAATGGCTTTTCAAGTTCCTATTGATTTGAAGACAGGTGGGAAAGAATCAGTAAAGAGAGAAAGGTTAGAAATTTAGTGAGAAAGAAGTAAAGTATGTTGTAACTGGGTCCTCTAGGATGTAGGACTTTGAATAGGAGTTAAGATTTAGATCCTATTATACTTTAAAAGAAAATGATAAGAAAAGATCAAGCTGGTTTTATATTATGGTGATGAGACCTATTTGTCAGAAGAATAAATACATGAAAAAATGTTCAGCATTTTTTTAGCCATCAGGGGAATATAAGCCAAAACTACATTGAGATTTTATCTGATTCCTTTCAGAATGGCTACAATAATAATTTAAAAAATGGAGGTAAGGATATGAAGAAAAAGGAACCCTCCTACATTCTTGATGCGAATATGAATTATTATTGTCACTCTGGAAAATAGTATGGAAGTTGCTTTAAAAATTAAAAATAGAACTACCACATGATCCAACTATACCATCCCTGAATTTATTCCTGGAGGAAAAGAAGTCAGTGCACCATAAACAGACCTGTACTCCCATGTCTATAGTGGCAGTATTCACAATTTCCGGAACATGGAACCAGCCTAGATGTCTGGTGACAAATGAAGGGATAAAGCAAATTTAGTATATATACACAATGGAGCATTATTCAGCCATAAAGAAGAATGTCATGACATTTGCAGAAATAGGAATAGATCTGGAGAGTATCATATTAAGTGAAATAGGCCAGCAAGAGCAAGAAAAGTGCTGTCTGTATTCTCTTGTATGGAGACACTAAAAAATTTTTTTAAATGATGACCTTAAAGTTGAAGAGGAACTAACAGAGAAGGGGAAGGGGTCAGCAGGGGTTGAAGAGGGAGAGAGGGTTTTATTGAGGGTGGATTAGAACAAAGCCCAATATATACATGCCTGGAAATGTCACAGTAAAACCCATTCATCTGTTCAGTTAATATGAGTTAAAAATTATAATAATCATAACAAAGAATATACCATCCTGTGTGATAAACTGTGGAGATGAGCTTTAGCCATCCCTGTTCTCTGGTAGATTTATCTGCTGTCTGTTCCCCAAAAAGTAGGCTGGGCATGCACAGGGAGTATAACATGAATGCTGATGATCACAACTAAGGATAGTCTCCATTGAAATTTCCTTGGAACGAGCTCTTGTGGAACAATTTCCATGGGAAGACTGTCGAAATGTAAAGATTATCTGTAAAGAAGCCTCCCTGTACTGCTTTCAGGTTTCAGACAAAGTGCCACATTCAGAATTCATGAACTACGCTTCATCACTCGTAGGCTGGCAGAGTCTAGACAAGGGAAGCTCATTTTGCTTCCCACCTATTAAAATTTAGGTCCTGAGAAATTAATGTAATCCCAATTCCTCTACTTGAGAGGGTGAGCCAGGAGGATCATGAATTCAAGGTCAGCCAGAAAAGCTTAGGGAGACTGTCTGAAACAAACGAACAAACAAACAAACACTATTTTTTCTTGAAGTTGCATTTCCATTTTTAAATAGAACTATAACAGAGGTAATATTAATTTATGCATTGTTATCCATTCTTTAAGAAATTTATTGTTTGATTTACACATGCAATTAATCAAAATTGGAATCTCCAATGAGTCTACAGCCCTTTCCCTTACCCTCTCCTCCTGTTTCTCAGGTTACAGCCTCTGGGCTGCCCTATTTGCGCCAGGCCACAAACTGGCCCTTTTCCTTTTCTCCTCGTCATAGCCACCTGGAAAAATCCCAATCCTGTTTGATTCCAACTCTTTCCAAATTCTGTACTAGTAATTAAAGTAGCTGGAGAAAACCCACATATCTACTAAGTATAAACTGGGGTTCTAATGATACAAATTAATATATGCATCTAATTCAATTTTCTCTGTTAGATTCACCTACTAAATGTGTAAATAAAACCCATTTTGGCATCCTAAATCACCTAGAACTGTTATCCTATGCAAAATTTATTGAGGTTTTCAAGAGCCAAAACTATTTTTAAAGGAATTTAATGAATAAATATCCCCTTTGCTCTCAAGTACTGGTGTAATTAATTCCTTGAAAAATGTTTAGAGAGTATACAGCACAAGCCAGGTGCTGTTCCAGTCACTGGTGTATAGAACTGAATGATACAGTGTGCCTGCCCTTATGGAGCTTATATCCTCATAGGGAAGTCAGATCAGAAATAAATAATGAAGCATATGAACACGTATCAGGTGACACTAAGCCCTGTGAAGAAAAAAAACATGTTAAAGGGTTTAGGATGTGACAGGGCTTGGTTAAGGAGGTTTTCTTACAAATTGACTTCTTTTTTCCTTTATATTTTTCTCAGTACCAGTAATCGAACTCAGGGCCTTGCATTTGTGAGGCAGAGGGGTTGCCACCGAGCTAAATCCCAGCTCTAGAAAATTGACTTTTGAGTGGAGACTGGAGGAGAGCGAAGGAGCAAGCCAAGGACTTTTCTGGGAGTAGAGTGTCTAAGACTGAGGGCACTGCTCATTCAGGGTAGGAGTATGTTTGGGCTGCTCAAGGGGACGAGTGTGGCTGGGGTTGAGCAAGTGAGGGAGAGGGATAAGGACTCACGTCAGAGAAAGGCCGGGCCCAGGTGGGTGAGGGTCTTGGAGGCGCTTACAGCATTATTCCGAGTGAGACGGCACTCACTGGAGGAACAGAGCGGCGCTCTGTTCTGCTCTGTATTTTAAGATGATCGCAGAGCAGTCTGAGGGTGGGGGCTAGGGGCAATTATGGAAAGCAAGGAGATGAGTTAGGAGGCTGCTGTAATCTAGGAAGATAAAACCATCTGGATGAAGACTGTGGCTTAGGGATGGTGAGTTCAGTTTCTGGTTACGTTTTGGAAGTCCAAAAGACATAGAATTTGCTGATAGAATTTGCAGGAGGCAAAGAGAGGAGCCAAACAAAGATGACTACAAGATTTTTGTCTTGCCAAACCATTTTCAGAGATGGGGAAGGCTATGGGACGTGCTGGCCTTGGCAGTGGTAGAGAAGATGAGAAAGAATTTCATTTTTGACACATTGAGTTTATGATGCCTTTTACACACTCAGAGATGTCAGGCAGTCAGCCAGATCTGTGAGTCTGGAATTCAAGGCAGAGGTCATTACATCTGGAGACATTACATTTGGATGTCTTCAGGGAGTAGATGGTATCTCCAGCCACAGAAATTGGGTGAGGTAATCTCAAATCTGAGTGCACAGTGAGAAGTCACAAGATTGAGGCCTGGGACTCCCCAAAGTTTAAAGGTTGAGGAGATGGAGGCAAACAGAGAGAAGAAAGAATAGACAGTGATGTAGAAGGAAAATTCACAAAGAATGATACCCAGATGCCCGGTGGGGGGAAAGAAAAGCTTTACACAATGGTGGTCTGTGTGAATGCCATTGCTATTTAAGCAGATGAGGACCATTAACCTCCACTGCACTTATCAGTGTGTCCTCATTAATGATTTCGGCAAGGGAGGGTTTGGTAGAGAGGTAGCGGTGAAGGAGATATGGAAAGGAGATATGGAAGGGAAATATTCAAGGGAAAATGAGAGGAGAAGCTAAGAAGGAATTCTGCCCAGGAAAGCAGAGAAATGGGCTGTTGGCTCCTCAGCTAGGTGAGGTAAACTACAGAGGGTATGAAGATCAGAACATTCGAGCATGCCTGTGTGCTGATCCAGTAGAGAAGGGAAATTGATTACCGAAGACAGGGCGAGGACAAATTTTGCGCTATTGTCTCAGTTTAAGTAGGATGGGGTACAGCCAAGAGGGTAAAAGTTGGAGGAGCTGGCATTCACAAGAACCAGAAGAGCAGGGAATGGTGGGGTATGCCTGTAATCCTGGTGATCTGGGAGGCTGAGCCAGGAGGATCACAATGTCAAGTTCAGTTTGGGCAGCATCGTGACTTAATGAGACCCTGTTTAAGGAAAAAATTAAGTCCCAGTTTCACTTCTCCAATACCAAAAACAACCCCTCCCTCCAAAAAAAAGCCCAACCAACCAACCAAACAAAACAATTCACCCACAGACATAGGAGTGAAGCTGTGGAAGGTGGGAAAACGTGGCTCTGAGAGTTACTCTCTTTTGATTTCTTTTGTCTCACAAGGCCAAAGAGAGACAGGCAAGGGAAATGACATCAAAGCAATGGACTGCAAAATCTAAGGTGAGAAGCTGGGAGAACATGAGAAGAGAGAGGCTGGAACAGGTTATGGTGTCAGGAAGTGGGGCCTAGCTGTAGGTGGACCCCCAGGGGTGTGGCCTGGAAGGGTGCGTTCTTGTCTCCACCTGTCCCTCCCTTCTCTCTGCTTCTGAGGTGCCATGCTTGAGGCTTTTCCTCTACCAAGCCCCTCTGCTACCCTATTTCCACCTTGGAGCCTACTGACATTGGACTGAAACCATGAGCCCAAAGAAGCCTTTCTGTCTCTAAGATGCCAGTGTCAGGTATCGTGACTCAGCACCAGGAAAGTGATGAACACACGCACATACACAAAATCTACACTTCCCCTTTCTCTTGAAAAGTGAAACAATTTGGAGACACTGGGCCCATGGTTTGTATAAGGCAGCGATTGGCTGAAGCTGTATCCTCAGCAGGGACAAGTGGATGTCACTCTGTTCCCATGCCAATTGTTACCATTTTGGTTGGTAGATTCTTACTCTTGGTTGTGCAGCACATTAACACAACTTTCTTTCTGTTAGCGCCTTTGTCCCATGAAACCATGACCTTATTTTATTGTAAGTCATGACCCTACATGACTTTCTGGTGCTTTGACTTTGTATAATAGAAGAGTTTTAAAATTTTATTTGAATAAATGTAAATATTTCCCTTGTACCATCCTAACATTTAATAACTTTTTATATCTCCAAAGTTAAATTAATGTCTCCTGGGACTAACCATAATTTTGCTGTTAGGTTTCTATGAACCAGGTTAAATAAAGTCATTCAAAATAACTTGGATTACTAAAAAATATCTGTGGTTAATCACCTGCTAAAATTTAGTACTATATTTACTTTCCAACATCTTGTACCATCTCAATGCATTTCTCCTGTGTCATGTTATCCCAGTTTACAGGGGCAAGAAACAAACCAGGGAGGTTGACATGATGAAAGTGTTGCAGTACAATTTAAAGACTACACTCTTGTTGGAAGCAGACACCTGCAATTAATTTAGATCCCGAGAATTTATAATGAAACTGATGAAAAAAAAACTAGAGAAGTTCATAAACTGATGGATGAATGACCTACTTCACCAGCCAAAAGGTAGATTATGGTACAAAAGAACACTGTTATCATTGAATGTTTCAGAGCCTGCCATGACCCAAGTAAGTGTAAGGTAGTCATTGCTATTTTCTAAATTTGGTTAGATTCACTAAAAGACAGTCTCAGTAGCAAGCATTTAAGAGAAGCATTTTCATTTTTAAATTTTAATGAAAGTGTTTTAAATTATTTAAATCTCAAAGCAGATATTTTAGTCCAAAGCACTTTTGCCATATCTCTCTGGATATATTATGTTAAAATATATTTTGCTTTGCCAAAGAGATAACCAGACTCCCGTCTTTATTGCAGCACTATTCACAGTAACCAGGATATGGAATCAAATGAGGTTGATTCCAATCATTCCAAGATATGGAATTCAACCAATGGATGAATGGAAAAGAAAACTGAGGTTTATGTACACAGTGGAATAGTATTCACTATAAAAAAAATGAAATCCTGTCTTTTGCAGTGACATGGGAAGAACTGGAGGTTATTGTATTAAGTGATATAAGCCAGACACAGAAAGACACATATCCCATGTTCTCAGTGATTCTTTGTGGAAATTAAAAAGCTGATCTCATAAAAGGATGGACAGGAATAGTGATCATCAGAAACTGGGAAGGGGGGAGGGAGGAAAGACAGAAATTAGATAACAGATACCAAAAACACAAAGAGGAGTATTAGTTCTGGTATTATAGAGCTGGATAAGGTAACTGTTGATTACCATAATCTGTCATCTATTTCAGAATAAATATGTATGAAATTCCCAACAAATAAGAATAATGTTTGAGGAGATGGAAGTCCTTATTACTTAGACTTCCTTATTACACAGTGTCTACATATATTGACTTATCATACTGTACTCCATAAAGATGTACACACTATGTCTTAATAGTAAAAAGAAAAAGATATATTTGTTTTAAGTGACAATTATTCATCAGTTTTCCCTTTCTAAAACAACATTTTGAAATAAAAGTAATAAATGTTTACTACTGAAATTTTAGTAAACATAAGAGTAATTAAGTAATTAGTAAAATTAAGTAATTATTAATAATCCAAGTAATAATTCAAGTAATAAGCAATTAGTAAAATTATTGATAAATGTTGTACTGAAAGATAGAGTATTTCCTTGCAATCATTCTCTTTAGATTCATATCTACATACTTTTGTTAATCTATATCTGCATCTACATCTTTGTATATACTTAGAATATTAACAACCATTTTATTATATCTCATAATTGGACCTGGAATTTTGACAGGGCTTAGTGGTCATTTCTTCGTCTTCTCACATGGCATTGTTGGAGGTCACTTGGTGATGACATTAAGTTGACAAATGGGCTGGTCTGGGAGGTTTGAGATGTATTTCCTCGTCCACCTGGCACCTTGATAGGCATGGTTGCAAAACTGGAACTATTGGGCAAGTGAATTAGTTCTAGTCTTGTCTCTCTGAGCACTTCCAGTGACTGTCTAGGCTTTCTAACAGTGTGGGGCTGAGTTGTAAGAGTAAATGTTCCAGAGGTGAGCTGGTCCCAGCACCTGGAAGGAAGCTCCCCCACTGCCATCCCAAGCTCCTAGGGCAGAGAAGGTGAGCCGCGTGGGTGCCAAAAGCACAACCCCCACCGTGGAAATAAGAAGACACATAAACAAGCCTCAAAAACAGACTTCTGGATCACCTACAGCAATCCCAAAGGGAAACGAGATGGAATACCCTGATACTCAACCACCTGGACTCTCTAAACTGGCAACAAAAGAGGATATGGGAAAAATGAAATCAGAAATAATTACTCAGATAACAGCAAAGATTTTGCTCATGGTGCAGGACATGATTAATAAATCTAGAGAGGATACAGATTAAAAAAATAGAGGATCTGAGGAACATGATGGAATCCCAACATAGGAAACAAATGAAATCCATAAAACAGATACAAACAGATTTCTAAGAGATTAAAAACTCCATCGAAAGTCTGCACAGCAGAATGAACCAATGTGAGGATAGAATTTCACATATAGAAGATAAGATTGCAATTAGTGAGGAGGAAAAGAAAAATTGCTTTAGAATTGTAAGGGAACATGAGAAATCAATCCAGCAGCTGCTAGACGATGCAAAGAAGAATAACATAAGACTGATTGGAGTCAATGAAGAAAGAGGAGAGAGTGCAGATGACATAAAAAAAACTGTTCACAGAAGTGATGGCAGAAAACTTCCCAAGGAGGGGAAAAGAACTTGACATACAGATAAGTGAGGCATATAGGATTCCAGCTAACCTTGATCAAAAAAAAAAAAAAATCTACACATAGGCATATAATAGTTAGGATTCCAGAAATCCAACAGAAGAATAAAATTCTACAAGCAGTGAGAGAAAAGAAACAAATCAGATACAAAGGAAAGCCCATCAGAATCACAGCAGACTTCTCAATGCAAACCCTCAAGGCAAGAAGAGCTTGGAATGATGTATTTCAAGCCCTAAAGGAAAACAGCCTCCAACCCAGATTGATGTACCCTGCAAAACTATCTTTCAAAATTGATGGAGAAATAAGATACTTTCATGATAAAGAGTACCTCAGGAACTTCATGAATACCAAACTGGCACTCCAAAAAATTTTAGACAATACCCTAGGAAAAGACAATGAGGATCACAACCCCAGGAAACCCAGCAGAATGAATCCATTGGGTGTGACAAATTAAACGCAAAGGGAGAGAATCCAACAAAAAGAAAAGGTCATGACAAGGCTTTTAAAACTTTTGACTTCATCTCCCTAATGAGTGTATAATTCAATCTTATTATTGTAGTGATTAGTATTTTTCTGATTCTAGAATTGCACACCATTCCTTGTGCTATATTGGCTATTTATCATCTTCTTATGTCTACATTTTAATTGGGTTGTCTATTAATGAGCTCTAAGAATTCTTTATATATTCTGGTCATAGGTTACATGCATTGTAAATATGGTCCATTTAAGGACTACTTTTCATTTTAATGATGTCATTTAAAGTTCTAAATTTTGATGGAATCTCTTTTATCAATTTTTTTCTTATATACATCATGTTTTTTATATCCTAGGTAGTTCTTGCCTACCCTGAATTCATAAATATTTTCCCCTTATAATTTCTTCTTAAAGTTTTATACTTTTAGGCTTTCTTATTTAGGTTCTTGAATGCCTTCAAGTTATTTTCATGTATGGAAAAAAAGGGTTGAAGTTAATATTTTATGTAATAATAACACCAGGATACCAGGTGTTCTAGTGCTGTTTGCTGAAGACACTATCTCTTCCTCGGCTCTTGAATCAAGTTTATATTGTATAAAATGCTAATGTTAAATAATCTTTCAAAACTCAGTGGACCATATATGTGTGGTTCTATTTCTAAATTCTCTGTTTTATTCAAATGATCTATATATCTTTTCTTACAACAACACTGCCTTGATTACTGTAGCTTTAGAAGAAGTCTTAAAATTGGGTGCTAAACGTCTTCCAACACTGTTTTTGTTTTTGTATTTGGCTTTTCTGGGTCCTTTGTACTCCTACATAACTTTTAAATTTCAATATCCCATTCTCCATTTATAGCAAGTATACACAGACCTGAATTTTTATATATACCTTGTGTTTTCTAATTCTGCTAAATTCAAGTACAAGTTCTAGAGGCTCCTAGAGATTTCTTAGTATTTTCTCTGTAGATGATCATTTCAACTACATATAAAGATTTTGCTTCTGCCGTGCCAATCCTATCCTAGTTGTGTCATTTTATTGCCAGATTAATTTGGTTTAGACCTATGTTTCAAAGTCTAATGGACAGATGAAGAGTAGGCATATATGCCCTTGTTCCCCACTTTAGGGAGAAAGTATTGTATCATCTCCATTCATAGAAGGAATTCTTGTTGGAAGTATGGAGTACATGTCTTTGATCTGTTGAGAAGGTTCTGTTCTACTTCTAGTCTCCTGATAGCTTTTACCATGAACAGCTGTAGAATTTAGTCCAATACTTTGGCTCCAACTAGTGACAGGATCATATGGCTTTCTCCTTTCCTCTGTTAAAATGATGACTTTTGAGGGTGAATCTTCCACTGCTGAACCTACACTGCCATCCCTATAACAAAACCACTTTCTACATCCTGCCAGATCTGACTTCTAATAGTTTGTTTTGTTAAACAATTTTCTATCTATGTTCATACTTTTTTCTTCTATTATCTTTATCCAGTTTTAGGATTAGGACAATGTTGATTTCCGAAAATGAGGGGAGAAGTGTTCCTTTTTTTTTCTGCTTTAAATGTTTGATATAATTTATCAGTTAAACTGTCTATGAGCCTGCTGTTGTCATATAGGTAGGTTTTCAAGCTAGGAATATACTTTCTTTAATAGGTGCTATTCGAATTTTATATTTCCTCCAGAGTTAGTTTCATTAATTTGTCTTCTAAGTTACTTCTTAGAAGTTGTCAAATTTATTTCAAAAAAGATTTTTATAATATGCTTTCTATATCCTTTTAAATTCTGTAAAATCTGTGGTAATGTTTCCTAGATCTTAATACTGTAATTTAAAAAATGTATAACTGATATTGTGTAACAGGAAGAAAAGGTCTAAAAGAGCAAGGGAATTGGGAGGGGTAGGGAAGGGAAAAAAGGGAAAGAAAAAAATATGAGAAGAGGAAAAAAATGGAAACAAGATCTTTGCAAATAGGGAAGGGTGGAGGGGGTGAAGGGAGGGCAAGGGAAGGGAAAAAAAATAAGAACCAAGAGACTCATGTAATGATACAAGATCCCAATGATGAATGTAACTGTATTTTATACCTAAAATGTATCAATAAACTTAATGGGGGGAGGAGAGTAAATGTTCCAGACAGGTATGTGTGTGTGCGTGTGTGTGTGTGTAATATGATTAGAATCCAACTGTATACTCATTTTTGAATCTTGCCTCTTAAAGTTTAAGATCATGTTATATCCATCATCTGATTCCACAGAGATTTCTTGGCAATTGGTTTTGATAGCTGCATAATGTTACATATTATACAACATAATTTACTCAGCCATAAGATATGTCCACTCAGTTAAGAAGTACTCTTTTGACTAGACTAATTATATATAATAAAATTATATTTGATACATTTTGACAAATTTTGTATTGGTTCTTTAATATGTAGTTCAAGAAGTGAAATTAACTATAAACATGAAAAATTTTAAGGCATGGATTATCAAATTGCTCTTCAGAATTATTGTGCTTATTCAAACTATCACCATTAATGTTGATTATTTGTCTCACTATAAATTCATTAGCATTTTCATTCTAAAGTCTTTACACATTTGACTAAAGTTATAAATATCTTATTGAAGTTATCTGAAATCAGAAACAAAGCTGAAGTTTTCTCATGTTTATTATTGATATTATAAACTTTCATGTACATAGTTGACACACTATTTTTGAAATGTTCATCTTAGCTACCTATTTTAAAGGCAAAAACTGTGATGAAGTGTATTTTAATATTTTGAGCAGAAATTCAACCTGCAATTACTCATTTACGTATGCTTTTCTCCATATACCATGAATTTTAAATCAAACTTTTGACACATATTTGCTAATTTTTATTATAGGCATGGTGTTGCTTACATTTCTACTTAATCTAGGCTATACAGGAAAATAATAAAAATTAGTGTGATTATGCAATTTAAAAATTGCCTCCTAGAAAAAATACAAAATATACTCTGGAATCAGCATTAAAATTTGATTATTCTGACTCTTAAAATAGCAAGCGGTTTTAAAAAATGTTTCCCAAATTCTAAAAGTTTTATTTACTGTATATTGTTGGTTTATTTTAAACAGAAAGCCATAACTTTGAGCTATGCTTTTTCTAAAACAGAAACAATTTGTGTGTTATTTGACATTAGTGTTATATTCATAGTTTTTCAAGAGAGAAGAATGACTACATTTTACCTAAGAATATTTTTATTGCCTAATTTTAAAAGCTGTCTGAGTTGCTTAAAGGTTATAATTTTCCTCCCTTTTTCTTTGGTGTCAAATTCAGGAGATTATAATTCAGGTTATAAAAGTAGTGAAAAGTGAAATGGCTGATAGATAGATGTAACAACATGTGTACTCTGAATGTGAAAGACCATGAATCTTATTGTGGAAATTCACTGCACAATTTCAGGAGCACTATCACAAATTGCCTTGGAAAAAAAAAACAAGACAAAACACAAAACAAAACTAAAAGAAGGCAGAAAATCTCAACAAATTTTATATATATATATATATATATATATATATATCTGTAAAATGAAAGTATTTCATTGTGATGTCCTGCCAAGATTTGTCCTTAATAAATTCAAAGACCTTCCCTTTACTTTCCAAAATTCTGTAAAGTGCTTTGGTATTGATTTTGAAACATTTATTTTCTCCAATAATTCTTACTGAGAGCCAGTTTGTTTGATGTCTGCTAACTCTCCTGCTAAGTCATTTTCTCATATTGTCCTTTTCTGTCATTGCTTTCTTATGTAAGTGTTTCTCTAAACTAGCTTGGCCACTTACATTAGCCTTTTGGTGGTGATTAGGTTTGCAGGTCAAGCTAGCACATGAATAAAGCTGAACGTGTTGTTTTCATCTCTTTTCTTTTTGTTGTATTTTGTGATCCTAAAAGGAATGCCTGCAGTAGAGTTATACTACCAGTTACGTAATGTGATACCATATTAAACTGTAATTGCCCTTCCAGCAGACTAACAAAGGCTACATGCTAATTTTTGTATTAAGACTCAGTGCTATAGCACACAATTGCATGATGCTATTTCATCCCCTTTCTTCTTGAGACCTGCAATAACAGTCCCCTTTATTGCTGATGGGTTTCTAATAATGGTGTCCATGTGGCTTTGGAACAACAGTAGAATGTTAATTTATTCCCTAGTGTTACCTAGAGGCCTTCACTTGGGTCTAGGGCTGGCGACGCCCTAATTTGAATACTGGGGAGGACCAGGCTGATCAGGAGGCTCAGAGCTCGCACAATGGGCTGTGAGGGGAACCCTGGCTCCCAGATCAGGGCCGATCAGGAGGATTCCAAGTGTAATTGGCCTCCGGGGAGTGTGTAAGTCACTCTTGCACACCCCCTTCAGACCTCCTTAATGCCTTGCCAGCTGGAAGGAAAAGTGCCTTCTTGTATTGCCCTCAAAGGAAGTGGGGGCTGAGGGGAGAAGACTGGAGAAATTTAAAACAGAGGAAAGAGACAGCTCCACAAATGAAGAGGTGGGTAATAACATTGAGCATCTAAAAGCCTGGGAAGTGTGTCATAAACAAATGGGTTGCAATGGTCAGTAGACAATTATATCCTGTTACCTCATTTAAAATGCTGACTAATTACATAGAGAAGAGGAAATTAGCACAGGAACCTGATTCCAGCCAAGTCCACATCAAAATGCTCTAAAAGAAAAAACATGAAATCAATCTTCCATGGCTCTAAAGAACTCATAGTTCCTAAAGTTTAAACATCTGCACAAAGTCTTCTTATAGTATAATAAGATATTCAAGTTTCAGAAATTAGATTTGTAAATGAACCCTTCCTCCCAAACAAAAAACCAAAAAGAAAAAAATCCTTAAGACTCACCTTTTTTGTGAGCTGAACAATCAATTTAGCATTGTTTTCTTTACCCTGATGGTATTGTTTAAATCCTCAACTCCCATTCTACTTGCTTTATGTCAAATAATGACTTGCTGAAGTGGAAAAGTATCTACTTGGACAGAATTGTGTCCTGAAATTTCCCTGGGGATAACTTCAGTTTGCTTCAGGACTTAACTGAATATTTGAGGTTCGCATTCAAAGAAGTGCTGGTAAATACTAGCAGTGCATTTTGTCTTTTATTTTTTCAAAACTTTTTTTTTTCCTGAACACAGTATTTTTGAAAATCAAATCATTTTCTCCTGTTGACATACAAGTTGAAGATTTGTCATCATTAAAAAAATCAATTCACCAAATAACTTATTACATACAGCCCCCAAAACTTTTATAAATGTGCTAAATCTTTGTTCAAATAAAATACACATAGGCATTCAGTAGTGGAGAGATTCAGTAATTGAAAAATGGATGTGACCTTGGGCAGTTAGGTGGCCTCTCTGAACCTGGATTTGCTGGTCTTTAATGTTAGCCAGGAAATGTCTGCAAAGGACATTAGGATTCTGAAGTACCTAGGTATCAGGGTCCACTCAGAGCTGAACTCTAGAGCTCCACTCTGCTCTCAAGCACAGACTTTTCTTTTTGTAGAAAAAAATATTTCATACTGGTTTAAAAACATTTCATATTATTTCAGTAATATTTGATTGTTCAGATGGGCCCCAGTTCATTCATTCACCTACTGAAGGATGTCTTGGTTGCTTCCAATTTTTGGCAATTGTCAATAAAGCTGCTAGAACTATGTGTGCTGGTTTTTGTGTGGACATAAATTTTCAACTCTTTGGGTAAATATCTAGGAATGCAATCCACTGGATCATATGGAAAGAGTATATTTAGTTTTGTAAGAAATCTCCACACTTTTTTCCAAAGTGGCAGTATCAAATTGTACCAAAATGTTTGTGTACAACTAGACAATGGGATGTCATTCAGAGCAAAAAAAAAAAGAAATGAGCTACCAAGCCACACAAAGAAGAGAGGAATTTTAAAGTCATACTGAGAGCGAAAGAAGCCTATCTAAAAAGGCTACCCACTCAATGTTTCTAACTATATGGTATTCTGGAAAAGCAACACATGGAGACATTGAAAAGATCAGTGATTTTCAGGGGGTTGCAGGAAGGGAGGGATAAATAGGTGGAGCACAAAGGAGCCACTGAGCTGTGAAAGCACTCCATATGACCCTACAATGATGGATACATTCTTCATACATGTGACAAACCTATAGACTGCACAGAAGCAAGAGTGGGCCTCATGTAAATGAGGAACTTCAGGTGATAATAATATATCCCCGCAGGCTCATCAACTGTAAGAAATATACCACTCTGGTGGGCGATCATCATAATACATAGGACTATGATCATATGTTGGCAAAGGGTATATGGGATATCTCTCCACTCAATTTTTCTCTGCACCTAAAAGTGCCATAAAAAAAATAGTCTTTAATATATATATATATATATATATTTATAAAAGGGCTGGACTAGATCATCTCTTGAGAGCTAGAGATCTCTGATCTTCTTTATGATTCTATGTAAAAATACCTACCTGAGGTATAGATACGCATCTGAAATAAAAATTATCAGTGAGTAAACACAGGTCTTATGCTTGAAGATTAAAAGAGATTTTATTTTCCATTCATAAAAACGTCTTCTCAGGTTTTTATTTATTTATTTATTTATTTATTTATTTATTTATTTATTGGTACTGGAGATCTAACTCAGGTCCTTGCTCTTTCAGGGCAGGCAGTGGAACTGCTGAGCTAAATCCCTGGCCCTCAGGATATTAATTTAAATAACCCTTTTGCGTGGAAGTCATGTAGATACCTTTGACTTAATGTTTTAATTGCATTGTTTGCTGTTGGCATCAGAGAGGGAAGATTACTTTTTAAATGTCATCCTTCTTCAGGTGCAAGGCTCTTCCTGTCCTGTTTTGATGAAGGCAGCACTATAATAGATTTATTTGTTTCAGTACTAGTTAAAAATAGAAGAAAGAGGTAAGAAATCCATTACCAAATGAAGACAACTAAGAAGTATAATGAGGTTAACAGTTTTGGAAGTACTGCTGACATATTTAACAAGTTACTCAGAGTCCTCATCTGTCACACCAATAACTTTTTGTTTCAGGCAGATTCCCTGCTGTGAGAGGCCATTGCTTGACTTAGAACAGTAAACTCAGGTCTTAGTAGTAACACAAATCTTAGTCTAAGATTTTCTAATTTTATGAGCTGCTCTCTGTGAGCTAGTTCCACTATGGAGACATGTAGAATATGATGTAAGAAATGTTCCCATCACAGGGAAGTATAAAGCTCTCTGTTTATGTGAGCACCATAAAGAGAAAAGAGAAAAAGTAAAGGCAAGAATTGAGACCTTAGTGTCCAGGTTCACTGCTCTGACTTCAAACATCCAGAAGCAGTGAGAGAGGCTGTAAAACTGTGAGATGTCGGTAGAGAGGGCTCACCAGACAGGATGCAGGTCTGATATTTAAAATTCCAGAGGAAATGTTCACACAGCAGATCCTCATAATAGGAAGTGGCTGCAGCAGAGCTATGGTGGGAGAATGGCTCCTTGTGCAGACATAACCCTGAGACATGATCTCAGATCTCATGATCTATGGGAGCAGCTGAGGCTGGTGGCTGGCCATTGCCAGCACGGCCACTGAGGTAATGGCCAGGGTGACCTGATCCAGAACAGTGTCAAATGAGAGTCACATCCAGAGCTCAATCTACAGCCCAGAGAGAGCCAAGGAAGTTGCTTTGACAGTAGGGGAGAAGGCTGAGCTGCCTGTGCTGGGAAGAGAGAACAGTAATATCACTATCTCAGATCAGCAGTGGGATTCTTGAAGGCAGAGATGCATCCCCAGAGATGATTAGGGGTTGACCTTCCTCACTCACATGGGCTTATACATGCTCCCAGGGCACCTAGAGGCCACACTGTGCATGTCCAGGAAGCCATGGTTTCCTGGGACTGTCCAGGCCTTAACACTTCTGGTCTGGCTCCTGGGGTCTGCCTAGGTACCTGGAAATCCAAGACAGTTGACCACCCCGTCTTCAAAGTTATAAAGGCAAAATGCATAGAGAGATGCTTCTTCTTACAGGATCATGACAGAAAAAAAAAAAAAAAAAGGCTGCCAAAATAATGAAGTAACTAGAGAGTCATATCCTCCCAGCAACTGCAGGCAGAGGCATCAGGGTGGCTTGCCCCTTCACAAGGTAACACAGATGTTTTGGGTGCTTTATGTGATCTCATCAAGAGGTGTTTTATCCCAGCGTTTTAAACAAAATGTCATTTAAATCTGGATTATTGTCCTTTTTGGTAATTGAGAATAGAATCAAAAGTAGTAATTTCTTTGATTTTAAATAGCATTCACTCTTATTTTTAAATCCCAAATTGAAGATTCCTATGATTTAAGGTTAATAGTTTTTAAAATCACAAATCTCGTTTTTCTAGAGGCAGAAGAAATGTTGTGGGCTTCTCTACCGGCATTTGAGCAGTTGTTTCCTGTGTTGTTTTCTGTTGTAGCTCACCATGGCAGTGGAGCATAGTGGTTAAACAAGTGGGAACTGGCTTTAGATACCAAGTGTTCAAATTCCACCTCTCAGCCTTCACTGGCCAGACCTTACAAACCCTACTTAAACTCACAGTGATATGTTTTACTCATCTATAAAATAGGGGTGATGTCCACAAAAGCAATATTAATCTGAAAGTTTTTTGTTAGGATTAAATGAGATAATGTGTAGAGTTTGTTTAGTGTGTCTGACATATGAGAAAACAGTAAATGTTTCTTTCTGTTCTTTTAAAATAATATATGGTTCCTCTAATAGGTTGTAAACTCTTTGACCAAAGATACATTGTATACTTTTGCCCACCTGTTTAGTATCTGGTAGAGAGATAATTGTTAGTGATTGTTAGGTTTACTTTTGGAAAAAAAATAAGGCGACAATATCTTTCATATTATTCTTTCAATCTAGATTTCTCTCTTTCCTCAACTTTCAAGGGAGATGTAAAAAGGAAACAAAACTTGAAGATTTATTGCGGCTAGGTACTTAAGCATTATTATGAAGAAATGGGCATATTTGTAACCCCAAGTTTACTGTCTTTTGGGACCTTCTATACAGGCAGAAGACTAGTCCCCAGCAGCAATTCAAGAATATAAAAATATGGCTCTTGATTATTTTTCTGCCAAAAAGCAAACTCCACTTTTTCGGAAAGTTCTCTTAAAAATCCTAAAAATTAGAGGGTTGGACTAAATGGGGTCTGAGGTCTCGTCCACCTCTAGACTTCAGCATTTCCAGTAGAGAACAAAACAAGACAGCAAACAATTAAGTGCTAAACTGTGTGCTGAGCAACATGATAATACTTTTTAAAAACAATAATCCTTTCAGTTGTAATGTTTCCCTTTTCCTCTGGAAAACCTGCTTCCCTTGTGCAGGACTATTCTGACTCAGATGCAAACAATAGAGAACTCTCTGGTAGAAGATTTCCCAGCAGCTGAGGCATAGCTGACATTACCAGGCACCATATGTCAGCCAGGGAATTAGGCTCCTACCTAGGAGGTTCAGGAGCTGAAGGATGGCAACAAATTACTCCATGATTAGGGCAGTGTGTAGCAGGGCAGAAGTGAGTAGTGCTGTCTCTGCACTTGGACGTAGCTCGACTTCTCACCACCTCTGAAACTGCCCTATTTTCTACCATTCTCCCATTTCTCCCTTTCCCTACGTAAGACAAATTGCTCCACTCTCTCTGTTTGGAAAAGCTCCTAGTGTGTTGCACAGCTTTAATTACAATGGCATAGGGCACTCTCCAGCCCTAATTTGCTAAAGGTAGACTGGAAATCATTTTTATTATTTATTAGTAAATGTGTGCAATACATAATTACTACTTTCATTGTGGGTATTTGGTGCATATACATGGTACCTTTGAATTATTTTTTACATCCCTTTCTACTTCCCTCTTCTCTCCATTTCTTGGTCCCTTTTTCCATTTGTAGACGATCTATCGCTCTCTTTCCTTTTTTTTTTTTTTTGGTACCAGGGATCAAACTCGGGTCCTTGCGCTTGCGCAGCAGGCAGCGAAACCACTGAGCTAAATCCGCGGCCCCTATTTCCTTTTATCTATTTTTTACTTTGTTTCTTTTTTTGTACAGAGATCTAACTCAGGACCTTGTGCTTGCAAAGCAAGCACTGTACCACTGAGCTAAATCCCCACCCCTTTTACTTTTTAATTTGTTTATAATTTGGATTTTTCATATAAGAGAGACAATACGTTTTATAAGCTTGTGTGTCTGCTTTCTTTCACTTAACAGTGCAGTCTTAAGGTACATCCACTTTCCTACAAATGACTGAAGTTTTTCTTTATTTCAAAGTAGTACTCCATTGTGCATAGATACCACATCTTCTTTATTCATTTGCCTGTTGATGACCATATAGGCTGCTTCCAAAATTAAGATATTATGAACTGTGCTGCTATAAACATGGGTGTGCATGTATCACTGTGATATGGTGCCTTTAACTCTTTCTAGAAGGGACTGAGTAGAGAAATGGCTTTATTTCTCCTGAGTTCCTCTATTGGGAAGAGTTTCACAAAAATCCTTGATGGACTGACTTACTTACTTTATTTATTTATTTATTTATTTATTTATTTATTTATTTTGTACCCGTAATCAAACTCGGGTCCTTGCGCTTGCGCAGTAGGCGGCGAAACCACTGAGCTAAATCCCTGGCTGATAGACTTTAAATTCTAGCTTAGAATATGCTATCCTCCCTTTCATGGTACTAGAATCACCGATTCTTTGAAGTACCACCGCTAAGATCAGGAAGTCTCAGGAGGAAGACATGTGTTTCAGTCCTGAAATCTCACTCTCTTAGGAGAGTCAACGACTCCCTTTGCTTTCATCCCTAACAGTTCATCCCTGCACAGTTTTTCCTCATGTACACCACCAACATTGCAGCGTAAGGGCAAGTATGCATAGAGGCATTGTGTTCTGGTCATGATTCTCCTTGTTGTTTTGAGTTTTTGAAATATTTTTGTGCTGAGTGATACTTAATCATAGCTATTTCTGGTGAGGAGGATGCATCGGTACCTGTGTACAGAGCCATGGATTCAGGTACATTGGAAGTATCTAGTCATACTGCTTGGCACCCTTCCTGCTAGAAATAGAGAGAAGAGAAACAAAGCTCGCATTGGGCAGAAGATATTCTGCGCACAATTTTGGATGTCTGAGCATCTTTGACAAAAAAGACACGGTACAGGCCAAATGACGACACTGCCATATTTCTTTTTAGTAGTATCTCGCTGTTTCTCAGTCTTATGCCCCGACCCTCAGGGACATGTGGGTGGGAAGTGAAAGGCTCTGGAACCACTGAGGTCATGGTGAAGTAGAGTAGTCAAACATTCCACCTGAGGATATGGCCTTCTATGTGATCGGTCCCTACCTCAGTTTCCTTTTTCCCCTTGCCTCCTCCAAAATCTTTCCCTAGCTTGCACACTCTGTCCCTCTACCCTGAGACTGCATTTGTAACTGGAGCTCTTTCTCATTGGCATTCTCTCTCCTCCCCATTTCTAATTTGTGAGTTAATTTTGATGTTATCTACTCCACAGCATAGAGTGGTGGCCGGGGGTGGGGGGTGCATTTATGGTTTGAGAATCTCTCGGGACTCATTTGGGGAGGGAAGCTAAATATAATGTTGTTGTTTGGTGAATAAGAATGGGAGTAAGAAAGAAATGTATTCTTTAGAACACTGAATTCTGTATTTGCCTGTTGACTTGTTAATTAAATGCCTGTCTCTTAAGAGCTTAGGCTTATGACAACATAGACTATTGGATCTAGTCACGCTGCATGTCTAGACTCTACACTCTACATCAGTGCTTGGAACATATTTGATGCTTAATAAATATTTGTTGAGTGGAAAAATAGGAACACTCTTTTAAGTTGTGGGTCATTGTGTGCATATGTGAACTGTATGTGTCCATCTATGTGCAAGAGAGAGAGGAAAAGGAGAGGGAAGAAGACAACTCTACACTGAGGTTCTCAACTGCTGCACTCAGAGTTCTTAGTGTCAGCAATTTTTCTCACAGTATTCCCAGGCCAAAAGAAAAAGAAATACAGTATATAACAGTTTTATTACTTGTGTAGGTTTAAATAATTTCATAAATATTTATGTCCTAACAATTTAGTGACCATTTTAAGAGTACACATAAATTGAAAATAATTATTTCATTCTTATCCAATATTATGTCCAAATGGAATATATGTGGTTATTGGGTACCACATTTCTGCAACTTTGAAATTGGACTAGACAATGCTAACCTCAGTTCCTATTCCACATTCTACATCAATTTTCTGATTTTTACTGCTGAAAACCCAGTTTTACAAAGACATGATACCTTCAAAAGGAATCTAGCACAGTCTAATTTTGAAAGGGTGAGCAAAGGGTAGTTTGTGGCTGATTTACCAGATATCCAGCACCTCTGTTTTTCTTTAAAATTTAATATCTTATGGTAAATGCATTATTGGTTTCCTGGGGTGCATGGATGCAAAATTCAGGAACTGTATGATTACATTCCTTTGGATTTCTAATACTGGAAGAATTATAGAGAAAGTAGGTTAGGATTATGACAGTAATAAAAGTTTTAATCATTGTGAATTACTTTTTAATTATAGCAAATTATCATTCAATAACAATTATTATTATATGTGTCTTAGTTTAACTTTGCTTAGTTGAGCTTGATTAAACCTCAACTCCTTACTCTCAAAGGCTGTCAATCTGAAACAGGAGGACCAATCTCTCATGTTGGACATGGGAAATGGTCTCCTTCTTCTACGTTGCATGAGTTTAACCTTTACATTTTGCAGCCCATGGGGCATGGCTGTCTGGTTATAACTTAAAAAATAGAGTATGGTTGTGGTGGGTGGTGGTTATGGCTGGTCATGCTCACACTTGCAGTGTTAGAGAGCTTATAACATCTGCAAAACATCACAGCTCTGTGTCAACCTACAAATGATTCATTAGAACTGCAGGAATTTACTTAAAAGGCTTCTAGTGAAATCCTATAACAAATAGGTACAATCGAACAGCAGCCTTCTCTCTAAATGCTTTGTTCTTGGCATTTACAAACGTTCATTACCATTGTGCTTTCTTGAGTAAATTTGGGTGTTAGAACATAATTTATAATCCTTATCATCCCTTCTTTTGAAATCCAGCTAACTATTGCTCTTTCTCGGTTGAAATGTGAGATTTCAGAGGGTTAAGTGAGTTTCACCCACACACAAAGTCAACATCAAGTATTTCTTTAGGTGTGGACTCCTTGACAAACACATCGCTCCACTTGTGAGGATCATGAATTTAAAGCATCTGGGAATAACAGGCCTGTCCTCCTTCTCTGAGCGGGAAGCTCCTTGGGAAATGGTACCTGCCAAAGTGCCACTGCAATAAAGCTTGCATCTTAACATTTGTGTCAAACTGCCAGGGAAGCAAGACTGGCAGCAGGCTAATTTGAGAGAACCGTCTGCTTCAGCCTCCTCCACTCACTCCTACTGATCCACTCACCCACGAGCTATTCAGCTTGTTGACTGTTTCACGGGCAAGGGAGAAGGGGAGAAAAGGAAGTAGGAGCTGCCTTTCCTTTTTGCTTAATATCCAGCTTCCCTGTGTCACTGATCCTCAGTTGAGAACTCCAGGGCACAGTTTCCCCATTTGATGAATGGCTTCAAAGCACCCTCCAAATAAGAAACACACCTTTAGGTGAATGTGGTATTGCTTATGATAAATAATATCTGGACAAAATATAAGACCTTTAGAAAATCTTTAGCTTGGTATTAGCTGATTCCTTCCCTGATTATCAAATCAATTGTTTCTTTCTATCAAAATAGTCAATTAAACAAAGGGAAGAAAGCAGTTTCATTGCTTGGAACATATTGATGAGAATCCCTTCTACAACAATTGTTTGGGATAAGAAAGTTGCAAATAATAATGTGTGTTTTATAAAGCTTCCTCTTGGGGAAGCCAAGCCCAGGCTCTCCACGGCTGCACTTATTCTCACAAATGCACAGATTTTAGCTCTTTCAGTCCATCACATATGGACAAAGCAGAAACAAAAATGACTCTGGCTTCCATGGCATGAGCACACAGAACGCTCTAAGCACATAGCAAGCATAAATAATTTCTTTCTCTTCTTCCTCCTCATTTACATTCTTATTATGGCTTTCAGCAACTTCCTGAAATAGGTGTGCCAGGCAGAAATTTGTATTGATGCAAATGGCTCCAAGTGTATCCTCTGGTTTTTTTGGTACCGGAGATCGAACTCTGGTCCTTGAGCTTGTGCAGCAGGCGGCGAAACCACTGAGCTAAATCCCCGGCCCCCAAGTGTATCCTCTTTAGTAGAATATCACAGGACGAGACAAATAATTAAGTAAAACAAAATAAATCCTATGTAGCATGCAGGAATTATGGCAAAGCGAATATGGTCCTCAGGGGTCCCGACTCCTTGTTTGCAAGCACGACTTACCCTAAGGCAGCGATTCTCATTGTGAAGCCAGTGAACCGCTCACTACACTTAACAAGCAGTGTGTGCCTCATTACAGCCTGATTTACTACGTGTGCCCTTTGTGCGCTTCTGTCCCCCTCAGAAGGGGCCTCAAAGACAGCATGTAAGTTCCATGCTCTGTCTGTTAGTGTTGGGCATGTGTTTATTCTCCTCAGGAACGCAGAATACCTGGTACCTCAAGCTGAGGCCTTAGTACTCCTGGTAATCATGAGGGGTGGTTGTAGATGCACATCACCACAAACAGTGGCTAAATGAAGAGGGTTTTATCAGTAAAAATGCTTGCTATTGATAAGAAGAAAAAAAAAACAACCTTAGCTGACCTAACAAGCACTGGTTTCTAGAATGGGTTGAAAGAGGATTCAATGATTTCAAGAACCTCAGAGTCCTTGTAACTTTCCCATCCTGTCAATTTTTAACATTTTTTTCTCTTTGAGCCAATAGTACTTGTAATCTTTGTTGCCAGTCACCACCATTCACAGTGTTGTGTGTACACTAACAATATCCAGTGAAAGAAAACCTTTTATTCCTCACTTGTCTTTAATAGGGACTAAAAAGTCTTTTCCAAAGCTCCTCAGAATTCTCATGTCTTTTTGAACTCTGCTAGATTGTGAGTTTGCAGACTTCCTTGCTTTAGATGACTAGCAGTTTTAAGGGGTACTACCATAGTTAGACACTTTGTAGAATATTCTCAATATGGATTTTTTTATTTTTGTCATGATAAAACTGAGGTAACTGGTTTTTAAGATGAAGGCTTTAGGTAAAAAGCCCTGTCACACATCAAGAGTATGTGTGATTAATACATCATTAACAATGTTAACCATGATCACCACTAACCACTATTAACCTACTGATACTAACTACTTCCCTGCAGGGTTATGGCTAGATTTAAGGGGGAAAATGAGCATAAACCCTTTTGTAAAATCCCTAGAATGTAAGATTCTCCCCATATTATGTTCTCAGTATTAGCCTTTTTGAGCTGTAGTCTACCTACTTTGGTAATGTCGCCTACTATCATGGCTTTAACTGTCATCTCTTGGGTAAAATAAGAAGCTTAAAAAGATTGAAGGAAATTCTTGGGGCTGGGGATTTAGCTCTGCCTCACAAGCACAAGGACCGGAGTTCGAATCCTGGTACCAAAAAAAAAATTACAGTTATAACACAAGTAGAGCACAAACAGAAATATAATTAACATATATTTGTATTTGGCCTCTGGGTCATCCTTCCTAGACTTTGGAAGAACAAAAGTGGTAGCTTATTTTCTCACATGAGAAGCCTTTCACCTTAAAAAAAAAGAAAAACCAAACAAAAACAGTTACACACGTCCACATTTTCCACAGAGTAAGCTTCCAAGGAAAGGTGATGGTGGTATTCGGGGGGGGGGGTTAACATTAGAAGGTCCCATCAGAGTGACAGAGGATTTAGATACACATAGGAGTCCATGGTTCCAAATATGGACAGAACAAGGCAGGGATGGTGGGGGGAGGGAAGGGGGAGAGGGGAGAGAGAGATTTTCCTGGTGTTAAAGAATGAACGCCCCCTTTTGTCCTCCCTCATTCTTTTCTTGTGTACTGAGGATCTGCTCGGGATTCCCTTCAGGAAGCTATCCTCTGTATAATACGCATATGCTAGGTATGACTTTTCCTCATTTTAATGTAGTTGCTTTGTAGTGAGTGGCCAAGGAGTTATTCTAATTTCACAGAGACCAGCTTTTACTGATTCTATTTTTTAATCTCACTTTTTCAGTTCACACTGTCAGGTTTCTAGGCCATCTTCTTTTTAAAAACATCTCATTTTCATTTTCAATCAATTTCTCTCCACGATTTTTCACATAGCTTTTTTCACACTACTAATTTCACTTTAGAGCTGGCATCCTCCCCTACATCCTTGGACTTGCTGTACTAACATGTTTAAACATGATTAGTCTTTATTAATGTAAAATAGACAAAGCTCCAAGAATCACACACCTCTTAATTTGCTATAGTTCCAAAGGGGGAACCTTAGCCCTGGGAACTGAAAATGAATGAGCTCTTCGAGATGCAGATATACTGGGCATTTTTCAGCCAAGTGGAAAGTTTTCCTTTATACTTGTAGACAGAATTTTCTGCTAGTTGCATTCCAGTTCAATTCCCTGCTATATCAAATGTCATAAAATATCCAAATAATCAAAAGACATTTCCTGGTCACAGATGCTGATTAATTTATATTCAGCAATGTTTGTTACCATTCAGTTTAGAAAATGAAGGGATTTTGGTATCATTATGGTGGTGCTTTACCTCTATTATAATCTTGAGACTAATACTTTTCCCATGTGGTATTCATTTATTCTGTTATTCAACAAATATGTGCCAGGAATTGTGGTAGTCATTCAAGAAAGGAGAGAATTATGTGAGACTACCCACAAGAGTGTTAGAGTTTAGTACTTTGAGTGTGTAGTAATTTCATGAAAGTTCTAAGATTTAAAAAGATTTAATATTTTATTTAATGGATACATAAATACATCTGACACTTGATGGAAGCTTCCTATTTTAGAAAGAGTTGATATGGGTTACATATATGCAATAAGACATTAACATAAGGCTAAAATATTAAGAGCCATATAAAGGAGTGGAGGACTTCATTGGATCTGCAATCTAAGCTAGGGAAATTTTCTACAATTGCACATTAAATTCAGTTCCTGTGCAGGTCAGAAGGCCACAAAAGAAATTCTATGAGTCATGTAGTATTCATTTTCTAATAAAAGGATATATGCCAGTTGGTAAGAAGAAAATGTTCCCGGAAATAAATTCAACCATGAATCTAACCATGGATTACTATAATAAAGGAAAATATCTTTAATAGTGACCTTTAGAGAAGATGCAGAAAATGTATTCATTTGGTAATTTCTTATACTGATCCCTCATAAAAATCGAGAGAATAATGCTAAATTACAATCATTCAGTGTGCTTCTACAGGGAATAAAGTGACATAGTCATCATGTCCCTGGGAGCCTGGTATTTTGGGGCAGCTGAGGCAGCTGAATGAGTCACCCAGCTTTGTGGATGGATATACATCTGCCTACAGCATCTCTCAGAGGACTAACTATACAGCTCCCACTCCCAGGGCCCCACTGAGAGTGTTCACACCAGTGTCACTGTTCTGCAGGCCATCGACACTGGGCTGTTCTCATGAAAGGGGAGGTCCTTTGCCTTCCCAACTTCCAAGTTCACCAGGTCTGCAACTGCTGTCTCAGCAGTGCCTTCAGCAGCTCTTGGGATCACCCATGTCCCTGCTAGCATTATTTCTAGACTTGTTCACCAGCTGCTATAGCTCATGGTAGAGCATCATAAGGTGGCTCGTGGCTAAATAAGTGGAGAATTTCTTTTTATCAACTGATTGGGAAATATTTAAAATTTTAACAGCTAATATGGTTAAGCCATGATACTTTCCCTTTCCCCTGAAAAGCATATCCCTTCACTTCCACTGGATTTAGTACTGCATAGTTTCCAATGTTTTGGACATTTATCACATATATTTCTTTTCTTATCTACCAGCCTATAAAGTCTGTGAAGACAATATCTTGTGAATGGTTTGATTTTGATACCGCATGGAACTTAGCAAAGCCCTTCATATTCATTAAATATTTATTAAGTGGATAAATGAATGTGAGAAATTTACCCAAGTCTTTTGGTTCTACACATATTGTTGGAAATAGGTGAGATATCTCTGTGGATGTTAGATCGAACACTTAAAGAACTTCATTTGCCCATTTTCATATGGGCTGATTTTTGCATTTAAACATAAAGATATAAAGTTTAGATTCTTTTTTTTTTTTTTGTTACCTGGAATTGAACTTGGAACCTTGCACTTGCGAGGCAGGTGGCAGAACCACTGAGCTAAATCCCTAGCCCGTTAAAGTTTAGATTCTTGAAGGTGAAAATCAGCAAAAAAATATATTGGTAACAAGACTCTAAGGCTTGAAGTATTTTCTCTTTGAGGTTGGGCACCAGTAGAAAACTCATTTTGACCCAGAGGACCATTTTAAGAAGATTGAAGAATTTTCTCTTCCAATTTTGCTATTAAGATCATAATTTACTGCCTAAATTGGGAAACTTTTGAAGGAAGAAAAGGGCACTTTTAATAATTCTGCCAGGGCTTCAGGCAGTAGGCAAGACCATCTTTGGGCAGATGGGAATGTATGACCATCTAATTATAAGTCAATTTGTGTTTTCTGAATGACTGGTTGTGAGTGTGACAATCTGCTTTTCATCTCCTTCAGTGGCCATGAACAAGGCAAGAAACAACACATGTAGAGCATTTTACATCCCCCCAATTGCCCTTGATTTAGGTGTGCAACAGATTGCAGTCTTTCTTATATCCTTCATCCCATCTCAAAGTACAATCTCAGTTCCTAAGCATAAAAGAGAATGAAAGAAAAATGGCATCCTTTTTCACTCTAGAATACAGAAGATGAAAATTTATACAGCAGCACTATCAAGCCAAGTAGCAGGTGAAATTTGTAGAGAAGAAAATTACTTTCTTGTAGACATCTGGAATTTTAAATTGCAAGCTTCAACATTTGGTAAGATTCTAACAGAGAGGACAGACTCAATTTCGGAGCAACACCCATCAGCACTTTTTCCTTCATTGGAAGGGATATTTGATCTCAGCTCAGAGGAGCATAGGAGTAGGCAGAATACTGATATGAAATAAAACAGAAGCCTATATGCATGGGGCACCAATTCTGGCTAAGTGATCAGTCATTTCCCTACAGCACAAAGTGCCTGGATTTATCATGGTAATATTCTTGTTTGCTTCCTGTAGATCATGCAGGTCTCTTTATATCGATGCTGATGGCCTTGTCACTAGTGCTGATAGTCAGAATTCTCTTTGTTGGACTTATTTGGCTCAATGACCTTCAGTAATTGAGGGTGGAACACAGTATAAAGGGCTAAGGGGAAAGCAAGTGTCTACAGTGAGATCCTCTCTCCCCTAATAAATTTGTCAGAAATGATCAACAGGTTTTCTTGGAACATTAAAAGGAGTGGAAATAAAGGGGCCCTCTCTGGTTTCATAAATAACACGAGGGTGTCCAATCTGGTCCTCTTCACCCTGTAATTTGAAATGGCAAAAATCTCTTGTGCATAAACTGCCTTTCCTGAATGTAACACAATTAATCCAGAAGGAAAGTGGAAATGGGTAGCAGGTTTTTTTTCTTCAAATTTTGTTGTTAATTAAAAAAACAATTATCAAGGATTTCTAATCACTTTATAACTGCTGTATGGCCTGTACCTGCTCCTAAGCAAATTAGTAAGATAATGCTGGAAACATCTTATTAAACAGAATTGCTCTTTCTCCTCCTCCAGATTCACACATCTACTTAATAGGCCTTTTTGTGCAACACCTTTGTGAAACATTTATATCTATTAGGTCATCTCACAGTTATTAGCATTGTGGATTGGTTTCTAACTTTTTTTAAATGCAAGACCTAATAAATTGACAGACTGCTATAATGGTCCATAGTGATAGACATAAATGCTTCCAAACATCTTTAAAAAGGTAATGCTCTAGAATAAGTGGGTGTTTGGGAAGTTATAATATCTTTCTGGTATAAAGGATAGGGGGTACTCATTGAAAAGACAACACCTAAAAGAAAATAGAGCCCAGAGGTTCACAGAAATTTCCTGGGATAGAATGAGAATCTCTAGTCAAGAGCTGATGAATGAAGGTTAGATCCAAAATATGAGCCGTTAGGGGGGGTGAGGCAAAGGGGACTCAAAACTGGGAGAGGTGACTGCTTTGGGGACATCAGATCCATGTGTGACAAGCTGCTCAAAGACCTACAATGGAGATTCTCTACTTCTGAGGGTAAAAGTTATTGTAGGGGTCTGTGGCTCATCCTTCTAAATTAGAACAGAATCAACCTGAGAATGGAGAAGCAAGCTCCTGAAATACAGAAAATTGTGATTTCTTGGTTTTCAAGTTTTTAAGAAGACCTCTGTTCTTCCTCTTCAAAATCCATGTTGAGGTTTGGTCCTCAGTACAGTGATGTTGAGAAGCAGCAGCATCCGGGAGAGGTGTTTGGAGTCACGCAGGATTCTCCCTCGTGAGCAGATTAAAATTTTCTTGCCAGAATGCTTTCGCTGTCGGGAGTTCAGCTCCCTTTTCTATCTTATTCACATGCCTGCTTCCCATTTTGTTTTCTGGCCTTGCACGGAGCACTATGAGGCTTTCACCAAAGTTGAACAGATGTGGCCTTCCAAACTAGAACTTTGAGCCACGTAAATCCATTTTCTTCATAATCTACACAGTCTCAAGTGTTCTGTTACAGCAGCACAAAATCAACTAAGATAGCCATTGCTGATCATAAAATCCACTCTAGAACTATATGACATTGGGCCTTGAATATGGAGCCAGATAAGACAAATAATCAAAGAGTTTTTGAACTGTGTGCATTTGAAGTGACTTTTATTAAGCCTAAATTAATTTTTTAGTATCATATAGTAGTTGTCAAGAGAGTCATCATTTCATGGTAATGGGATTCATTCCTTTTTTTTTTTCTTTTTAGGTCAGTACTCTTTTGTTCTAAGAGTTATGTCAAGGTCATTATTTTGTTACACCTAATTTCTCATGATGTTTGCTAGTTTGACCACCAGCACAGAATGTGTGTGGAGAGCTGTGATTAAGCCTTAATTTCTCCACTCCTGCTTCTCTACAGCTACAGTGAGAAGCCCACCATGTCCCGGGTACCTAGCATATTATCAGTCTGGAAATGCTGTGACAGCACGTATGCCAAGCCACTATTTACCAGAGTGAGAGCCTCATTTTGGCATTTGCTGCTCATGAAATATTTGTGGAGTGTTGGCAAAGCTATGGAAATCCTTTTATTTGTGGGAATTAAAAAAACAGTTCATCATGAATAAATGGTACTGCTAGGCATTTTAAGGGAACACTGGGTCCAGGTCTGAATTTCCAGTTAGATGCAGAGAAATTTCAAAAAGATACAAAAATAAACACAAATAGAATTCAAGAGTTGTAAAATAAGCACAATAAACTGAAAACTATAAAAGCCCAACAACATTGGGATCATCAAATGGATAGTGAGAATTGAGAAGTAGTCGGGTAAATAGTAGTTTGAATAAGGGGTATATACAATGGGCTCCCACACTGGGGCCATGTAACTGCAGATTGGATGGAAAGAGATGCCCTGGGAGGGGTTTCTTTGTGCCTGACCAAAGTTAGAAGGCAGTGGTCTCCATTTGTAGGGTGCACAGCTGGGAGCAAGAGGGGAGCTGTCCGAGCAGCATGAATTGTTGGACCTGCAGCTGCACTAGGACTGGAGGAGAGGCATGGATATTGGGCAGGCCAGCAGGGCCAGCAGGGCCAGCAGTGAGACCTCCTCCTGGGTACTCTGAAATGTTCCCAAATGAGTTCTGTGATTGCAGATGCTACAGGAAACTAATGTCAGAGGATCTTGATGCATACACCAGCAAGTTCCTGAATCTCCTGAGGGAGGTAATGAAAGAAGTCTCCATCACTATGGGTTAAATGTCCCTTCCTCCATTGTCTTTTACCGGTGGACCTCAAGCAATGTGGCATGGGATAGGATAAAGTTTCTTGAAACAGTTGAGAGTTAGAAAATGAGGTGAGCCCAATACACACATGGTCTTCTTGCCTGGTTAATTGAAGGCCAACCAACTCATGTAGATTACCTGGAATGTACTTAGATCCCATTCACTAACACAATTGCTGTAATGTTTTCCCTGAAAAGGCTTTATAATTTAACACACATTTACTTTTTTTCTTTCTTTCACATGACTATGTCTGTTGGCCATTCTTTCCTATGGATTGGAACTCCATCATTTGTACATTGGGTCTTTATCATTCCAAGTTATTCTGCACACAATAGAATCTCAATAATTATTTAAGGGATTAATAAGATCGTGCTTTTTCTTCCTTCATGTATGTCATATAAAAAGTGTTTTTCTTATTATAAATGTAATGCTAATTTTTTGAAACGTTGAGATTTAAAAAAGATGATCTTCATGTTGGCATAGCTTGTTATTGGGGATTTTTCATTACATCAGGAAAAATATTTTTAGGTATTTCCCCTCTGGCCAAGAAATGTATTATATTAAAATTAAAATGCACGGTAAAAATCAGTGACTTGTCTACAATGCAAATATATTTTATGGAAATCTTGGAAGTTTTTAGAATAGTTTTTTTTTTTTTTTGGTACCAGGGACCGAACTCGGGTCCTTGAGCTTGCAAGGCAGGTGGCAGAACCACTGAGCTAAATCCCCAGCCCTTGGAGGGTTTTGAGAGTCCATTATATGGCAAAATAATATAGGACACAGTATGTCCAAAGCTGTTTTGTCCCAACAAAGGATTTTGTTTTCACTTATTTCTGAGTTGTAATTTTCTTATTTATAGAATAGGATACTAATACCCTTTTCCACTGATCTTTTAAGATTATTGTGACACTCAAATAATAGATTAAAATCCTTTATGAGGTATCAAGCCCTGTGCAAGTATCAAAATTCAAGAATTCTTCATTTGTTTATGTATTAACTCAGTATATTTTTAAATTATTGTGTCTGTGCATGTTAGGTTAGGTACCACAGAGGCTGCAAAGATGCACAAGGGCCACATTTGCCATTCTCTTCAATAAATGCCTTTTCATTTTATAACATCCAAAACTGTGAGTTGAATTAGACAATGCCATCATTGAACTAGACACCCAAATATGAGGTCAATTTCAAAACTTCAGTGAAAACACATCTGACTTCATGACATGTCTCTGGAAGGAGGAAAGGCTTCAGGAAATTTGGAAAACTTTTTGCAATGGTGTCATAGCTGTAAGCTTCAGATGAAGGCAATGAAGAAAGGCTGACAGCATAGAGCAAACTGTCTTCTGATGTTTGAAGGATCCTATTGTGCAAGTCACAGTCCATTCATTCCGTGTGGCCGCCTCCAAGAGGCAGAGTAGAAACAATAAAGGGAAAATATAGGGTGCAGTTTTCAAAATATTGCAAAGGTGAAGTTACCGGTGTGCCAAGCAGTCCGAAACAGGCTGCTTGAGGGAAAATGTCACCGGGCCTGTCACTGGGCAAACTCAAGGGCAAAATGCCCTGTGTTCTGCACAAACCCGAGCCGGCCCTTGGGGCATTTTTTAGACTGAGGTTCTCATTCATTCGTTCTGCTCTTGAAGTTGGTCTTCGAGATTCCCCCTCATCCCTACCCTTTTGGGGCTTCTCTACCAGCCCTCTTTTCCCAGAAGGCACCGGAGCCAAGTGACAATAAGGCTCTTTCAGAATGAATCTTGCCATTAGGGAGAGACAGCTTCTTTCTCAAGATGAGCTTTGTGTTTAAGAATAAATCTGGGGCCACAGATTTATGTTTTTACTTACCTCCTTTTTCGATTGAAATGAAATGTATGGCACTCGTATTATTTCACTTCACTTTCCAAGCGTAGGCATGTTGGGAGTACATGGAGTGAGTGTTTTGTTTTGATACAGCAATCGGTTTTCCCCTCTGTTCTCAATCAGACAGTTTTAAATTTTGGTTAGGCGTGTAAACACACTGTGATGGACGACATTAATAAATGAGTATTACACTGGCTCTGCTTGAGCAGTCCCTCTTCATCTTTATCTTTTTTATTTAAATCCTGTGGGGCCTCAGAATGCGCTTTATAGAGATCAAGAAGATGAAGCAAAATTAGCTCTCAACTACATAATGGGCTTCCCTCTCCTGGCTTGTGTCTCCCCTCTCTGCACGTGGTGACGCCCCCTGATATCAACAGGAGCTTCACAGATGGAGGGAGAAATTATGTTCTGGAAGAAGGCATGCAATGGGATTTCAGCCTTTCCCTTCTCTTCTAGCAGTGCATACAGCTGGAATTGGAATCCAAAATGAAAATGATAAGTAAATTAGTTGGCTACCTCAAGAAACTTTCAAATTCATCTGTCTCTCAGGGCAGGCCGACCTGCTCAGCCTTAGTGCAAGGTGTGCCGTACTGGTCGCGAGAGTATCTAACCCACGTCTGCATAAACAGTCTATGGATACCTTAAAAGAGGTTATTTGCAGGGGGAACTATGCTTCACCTCGTCAAACAGTGAAATTCGCGCTGTTTATAAAGTTCTCCTGAGAGACACTGGCTTACTCATGAGCAGAGTCGGCAGCTGCCTACATGGAATAATTTGAGGATCAGTGAGAGGCCCCAATGCTTAAAAATCCATCTCCCTCATTCGTCTGCAGCGGTGCCTGAAATTTCCACCATTACTGTCATTTCTTAAAAGCCTTTAAGAGGACATATGCCCTATTATCTTGAGGGAGGTAACATTAATTAACTATATAACATATTAGAATGGATGAGTTTTCTTGTTAATAACCCATTACAACCATTGACACCCAGTAAAGATCAGGACTCCAAAGAGATAGAAGCAAGGGCAGGTAAATTTTAATGGACGAGAAGGAGATTGTGTGTGTGTGTGTGTGTGTGTGTGTCTAGGGGCTATTCCTCAGGTCCTACTGGGGAGGAGGCCTCTAATACAAGGATAGTGAGCAGGAAGAAAGAAGGCACTGGGATTTTTTTCCCATTAGTAAGGTATATGTGGACCCTAAATAAATGGAAAACAAAAGAAGTGTAAGGAGGACAGTATTTGGTACCTAATAACATGGTTAATCCTCACCTGACTCTTCCCAAAGAAATTTCTGGTGCCAGAAGTAGCATATAGATATATGTATAGATAGATTTTTTCAGAAGCATTCTTTACAGATACTTAGCCCAATCATAATAAAAAGTACTTACAGGTTTTAATTAGAATCAGATAATGTTAGAGTTAAAAGGGATAGTTTGAGTCTCTTAATTTAACCTCACCCCTTTAAGGATGAGAAAATGAGACCAGTTGTCAAAAAATGCCTTCATCTATTTCTTTATTTGCTCAACAATTATTTCCTGAACATAGACTGTGTATTTGGTACAGGAACTCAGTGCCAAACAGAAATAGATATGCTCCTTTTGGAACTTATACTTCAGTGGGGGAGAGAAACACTAATGAATCAACTGATAAGACAAATGGGTATAATGGAAAAGCTGTGATAAAGTGTTATCCATATATTTGATGCAAGTGCATTTTAAGGGAACTTGGTTCCAGGAGCAGTGCTGTTAGAAAACCTCTATGAAATCACGTGAGGGTTGAGTAGGGATTTATTGAGCAATTAGGAGAAAAAGAGGGGCCTAGGCAGTGGGTACAGAGCATGTGCAAAAGCCCTGTTGCAGGAAGGTCATAGCACAATTAACAAAAGGCCTGGATGTTTGGAACTCCAAGAGCCACCACAAGAGAGTTTTGAGAAGAGGCTGGAAAGAGTGGAGGAGGATCACACAGGAGCCTATCCTAGACTTTGGACCTTTATCCTAAGACCTTTGCAGTGAAGGACTGGAAGGGGGCACATGTGAATTAGGAGGCTAAAACAGTGATGACCCAGAAGAAAAAATGATGACTTACTCAAGGCCACGGAGCTTTGGTAGAATTGGTATTATGTCTAGGTTCCTTGATTAACAAGACTCTTTTTTTTTATTGTTATTAATGTATAACTTTATTATTCTTCACTAAACACACACATATACAAAAATTTAAATTATTCAAAGAAAAACAATGCAAGGGAAAAAATCTATAATAATATTCCAATATAATAGAACTCAACCAAAGCAAAACTTAAAAGTACTTAAACATTTTTCCATATAATTAAAAAAAATCTCAAGCATTAACAAGACATCAGAAGATGTGATTTGCTTTAGAAAGTTTTTCAAAACTAATGTTGAACAAATAGTGGTCTGGAGAAAAATTTCTAATTAACTAGTACACTCCACATAGGCCAAATTTTTTTTTTGATTTAAATTTCAATACAGTCATGTGACACGAGATGGAAATGTAATCGGAGAAATATGTTATTAGGCAATTTCATCCATGTGTATCACAAAGTACCACACAGAGTGCCAACTTCTAAGTGGAAACTGAGAAGGTATAGGTCAATCACCTGTGATGGCCCCTTGATATTACCCAAATACGCAGTTAAACAAGAGATACATGAGACTACCACTGGCATAGCAGCACACGGTTTTACAGTAAACTCTTTTATATAAGTAGGGTTATGCTCTAAAGGATGAAAAGCACAGCATGTTATGATGAGTACCTAAAACAGTACCAGTCATTTATCACACTATCGAGTACTGTGTACTGTACATAGCTGTATGTACTTCTTCTGGAAACACACCCTTCTCTCCTTTGATCTCAGCGACTCTTCCTTCCCAACCCACTGATGAGCTCCAGCCTAGTCTCCATCTACATCTCTTCCTATAGTTTTAAACACAGTCTATACATGGATTCTTTCCAGATTCCAGCCTGTAACCTGGTCTTTCCCTTTCCCCTCCTGCCAGCCCTGCCCCTTTGAACCTTTTCTTCCTATTTCAAATTATCCATTATTCATTTTAATCATTTTAATCCTTAATTACACTTTCAGTTTCTCACACCAGAGAAACTATTTGGTATTTACACATGTGTGTCCTATTTATTTCACTTAAGAGGATGGCCTCAATATGCAACCATTTAGCTATAAATGCCTCTAGTTTCTCATTCTTTATGGCTGAGTAGTACTCCATTTTATTAAAAAAACCCACATTTTCTTTATCCAGTCTCCAGTTGATGGGCACTTGGGTTGTTTCCAAGCTTTACCTATTACAAACTGAGCTGCTATAAACATGGGTGCACATATATCATTGTGGTATGATTCTTTTAATTTTTGGGGGAAGATACCCAGCAGGAGGGTAGCTGGGTCAAATGGGACCTCTAAGCCTACTTCTTTGAGTTATCTCCGTACTTATTTCCACAGTGGTTGAACCACTCTGTCCTTTTCACCCATAGTAAGTAGGCATTTTTTTTTAAAAAACCTCTCATCCTTTTTTTCCCCCCATATATTTGTAGATATACCTTTCCTCAACAAGTTCCCATAATTTTAATAGAGCTGGTTGACCCTCAGCTCCAAGGATGGCCTGTAAATCAGACCTAATGAGACCTTCAGATCCTCTTGAGACAGTAACAAGTGGCTCAAGAGGGAGACGTGATGCCACCATAGCAAGAGACGCTGTGAAGCTGTTACTAGGCTGTCTATGACACAAGGTAGTGAAGCATGGCCAGCTTCCTACATGGAGTAGAAACTAAAATCAACATAGCAGAAGCCAGACATGAGAGAGAGAGAAGACTTCTCCAGAGGGCTGATGTTTGAGCCCTGTGTCCAATCATGCCAGAAATAGGTCATATTGTGGATTTTGCCATTATGAGAGACAATGAATCCCATTTGGTAGAGCTGATTTTCAGGGGTTTGCCTACCATGCACAACTGAAAGGCTTCTAATTAGTACAGTACTAAATTATTTACTCCTTGCTTATGCAATACACCTTAAAAGGAGTAAGCTGTGATTTCCAGAAGAAAATTTACCGGGGGGGATAATTTCATTATAAAATCAGCTGCTTTGGATTCATTTCAGTGCAGCACTAGGAACTTCAGTATTAAATCACTTTGAAACTTAAAAAGGTCAAATTTTCATGTGATATTTTATTTAAATAGAGTTGATTCTCTATTAAATACTCATACTGGAATAGTTTTATATTACATGATACTAGATAAAAGCTATTTATTAAATATCATGTCATTGGGGAAAAACAGCTAATTGACAGGTATTACATAATAAAATGATATATGTCAGTTCCTTCTTACTCATCAATAAATCATTGCAACTTTTCTAATACAATAACTTCCCAATTATTTTTGATGCTGTCTCCTCATATCTAACCTATGAAAGTCTCTGCTTTTGTTCTCTCGCCTTAATCAATCCAGGTAAATGCTATATAGTTTCATTTATTTTCTAAATGCTTTTTGTGTCAATTAGCACATAGCTGTGTTTACAAGTTATAATATTTGTTTAAAAACAATATTCTACAATTTAATAAAAATTAAAGACAAAGATTTTACAGGGAATTTTTGAAAATGTAGGAGACTTTTTGATTAAGATTGTTCTTGGCCAGTTGTAGCGTACACTGGTAATCTCAGAACTCTGGGAGCCTGAGCCAGGAGGATTGAAAGTTGTAAGCTAACCTGGACAACTTAGTAACTTAGAGAGACCCTGTCTTAAAAAAAAAAGGGACTGCAGATCTAGCTCAGTGCAAAGGCTCTGAGTTCAATCCCCAGTACTGCGAATAATAATAATAATAATAATAATAATAATATAAATTCTCCTTCACCTTCTAAATCAGACATTTCCCCTAAAAAGTCATCCTTTTGAAAACTTATAATTAAATGGGTTTCAAGAAATGCTGCCATTCAAAATTTTCTTGGATTCAGTCTTTTACTACAAGGCCTGGAAGGTTGTATTCACAGCTTTCTAGGCTTAGTTAGTAAAGGTTGACAACACAAAGTCACAGAAGTGAGGGAACAAGTTAGTTTTTTTTTGTCCCCAATTGGAATGCTGAGTATCAGGAAATCTTAGTAAAATAGACACTAAAAATTCTATTTTTACAATATATATATATTTTCTGCTGGAAATCTGAGTTTGTGGCATCTTTGAGTGGAGAGGTCACTGATGTCTGATAACTCCCAGAAATGAGCAGCAGGGCTAACACAGAAGCACCTGCCCAAGAGAGTCCTGGGGTCCTCTCCCCTCAGGAGTCCTCTGAACAAGGGACAGCTTCCCAAGCTTGGAATCCTACAGTTTTTTAAGAATTCTGAGGTTGGGCTGGAAGAGAGGAGCTTCCAGTGCTGGTGGAGGGAGCTGAGGATGAGGTGGCAGATTTTCCTTTTATGATCTTATGAAAATAGATTAATTACTATATGCAGGACCTACACAGTACTCGAGCACATACACAATTGAATGAATGTGTGATTTGTTATAAATATATAATTGTAATTTCAATATTTAGTAAAACCAAAGGAGAAAATGAAATTGTAAAAATGAACTGAACACCAGCCATATATCCATCAACTCATATCCATCAATATTTGTCCATTCTCTAAGGTACACATGTGATCTACCAGGCACAGATTCTGTGAAATAATTATAATGCCCATTTCATAAAAATGTACAGAGATACTTTTATGTTCAGAGGACTTCTGGCTGGTATGACCAATGAGTGCAAATGTAGAAAAAGTGATATTTTTGCTGTGAATTGCTGATTGTGCAGGATTTAGGAAATAGCACGAATAAAGTTAGGCAGTCAGAGAAAGGAGAGTTCAAAATAATGAGCAGCATGTCATTTAGGAAAGGAAGGACTAAAAGGTAAGTTTAGAAAAATATGGTAAGTGAAGGGCAGATCACCAAGGTACTTGGAAGTTCTTTAAGTGGTTTTGTAGTTTTTTTCTCAGGTATTGGGGAGCTATAAACTAATATGAAGCAAGAAGATGAGATAGCAAGAAGGTCCGAGGAGAGTTAAGATGGTCAGGGGATGGTGGAAGCTGTCCAAGTGGGAGGTAAGAAAGTCCACTTCAGAAGAAGTGGAAAGAAGGGGCGGTTGGGAGACATAGTGCAATAATGCATAGGCCTTTGCAAGTGACTGAGTGTGGGAACAAGGGCAAGAAAAAGATAAGAAAGGACTGGGGAGGCAAGCAAAAGTGGCTGCAGTAGGAAGGAAATTCAGGGCGAAGAATAGATACAGTAATGAAAAGGGGGGAAAGAATGTGCTTGTGTAAGAATTACAGTCACTTCTTCATAGAAATAGAAGTTCTGGATAAAGCAACTACCCTGATTCCTTACTCTGTTTTTATCCTACGTAAGAGGGCTGTGCTTACTCTCTTACTATAGAACTATTGTGATACAATCCTATTTGCAAAGTTCTAATGCAAATAATTTTATTTTTTCCTGCTATTCTTGTGCCAGCTGCCTGCACCAAGTGAAGAAATGACCTCTTTCTTTCAGAAACTATTTATTACAGATTCAAGACCTACATATTTCATTTCCATATGTGCTCTGTTGATCCATGGAAAATTTCAGCTGTAGGATTTCTTTTAGTAGAGATAAAAGTCAATAATGTATGAAATAGGCATTATCACCAACACGATTTTAAAAATATGAGGCAAACAGTACATTCAGCAGCATAGAAACTACACACACACACACACACACACACACACACACACACAAACACACCCAGATATATTTTTAATGCTGTTACTTCTTCTAGTGTTAATAATGTTTCTGAACTCTCACCAGACATGTGGCTAACCACCCAAAAAAGAGTGTTAAGCAATGGAATTAAAATCATCTAGTAAGGTCAGTGAATGTCTAACAGAAAAGATGGTTTTATATGCTTTTTATATAGCCCTCAAGAGTTCAAGGACTTACAACCTCTTTTAAAAGTCTCCTGTGTTTTATCATTCTCCTAATTAAGAAGTTCCTGCCCAAGTCTTGTTGAAACCTTTTCAGCTGCTTTTCTCATTAGACCTCTAAGGAGCAACTACGTTTTTCTTCCTGATTTTGGTGAAGCCTTAATCCTTCTAAAACATCTTGTGCTGATGAAATGACGTGGGGAGCACATTCCCTTCCCAATTGTTCAACACTGTAGTGATGAAGCCAGTTGTTCTCTGGATCTTGTATGGTTTGAGTCTTGTGTAATGACAGTAGAAAATGGCAGTGAACAGAGCCTAAAAAGTTAATGGGCAATCAGTCTTCTAATACCCTCAAGTTTCTATTGATGCCTTCAATACTTTCAGAACCTTACTGCTTAGAACACTACTGCTTCTGTAGGCTTGAAATTGTAGTATCTGGGAGAGAACTGGTACTATATAAAGTCCTATGGGCCGACAGCCAGGAACATTTCCCATAAAGTAAACATACTTGTCTCTAAACTTAGCTTGAAAACAAGGCCATACTGGGTGACTCAAGGAGACACATATGGTGCCAACTTTTAGGGTACTCGGTTTGCACTCTCATTGCCTCTTGGCTTCATCCTAGTCACAGATCCTGACTGAAAACAACTCTTCAGTGCACATCATTAAACTTCCCAGGATGTGAATTAGAGATTTATTATTCTTTTCCCTTGTGGGCCATAAAAATGATAGCAGGTTTAGGGTTGGGGTGAGGATTTTGTTCTCCAGGGGTAGGTGTATGTCTGTTAGGATTCTGTAGTTGTAAGCAACAGAATTGACTTTTCTCAAAGAAAACAAAAAGAAAATTTATGAGAAAGTATTTCAATACCTTCTAGGGAGGAAAAGCCATTTTATGAACCAGATTCAGGGAGGACAGGGAATAGTTCAGGGGTTTGATAGAAGTCTTGCCCAATTCTTTTGGTATGTGATGTGCTAGATACACTTACAAAGAGATAAATACACTTCCTTAAAATGACTCTGTGATTGGAATGCTACCCAAGTTCCTCCTACCTCACAGTGGATGATTGAGACATTCTATAATCATTTAGCACAATGGCAACAAAAATACATTCTCATGATAATTTTTCAGTACATGGGTCATTTTGAACAATAATTTGTATGTCTAAATCATTTATTTACTTATTTCAAAAATATGAGCATATATGAACTAATTGATACTAGGTGCTCTGTTAAGTGGTTGTATTAGTTTTCCCATTGTTGAGACACAATATCCAACACTCATAACTTACAGAAAGGATTTAATTTAGCTCATGGTTTTAGGAGATGTGGTACTTGGTTGGCTGGCTTCAATGCAGAAACCTCATTGTAGAAGGCCATGGAAAAGCAAAGCTTCTCAGTTCATAGTGACCAGGAAGCAGAACAGGGAAATAGTGCCATCGAAGATTAGACAAGGAACCATATATAATACCCAAGACTATGCCTTCATGACCTACCCAGACACAACCAGGCATAAGCTGCACTAATTTTCTAGATGTTTCTTATCTAGTGAAGTTTATACATCAGCATTATTGGTCACAATTCATCTCTTGTCAACTTCACACCCCAAACCATCTCCTTAAATTGTTCTTAACCTCCACATAAAAACAAAAGTAAGTTTATAATTATACCTAACAATACAACTGTCTCACAAACTGGAAATGTAATAATCTCTTCCCCCAAATCTTTCTAGCATTTTTCAAAAGTCCAAGTCTCTTCTGAGACTTAAGGCAGACTTAATGGTGAACCTCTGTAAAAATGAAAAACAGGTTACAAAATCCCAAGGTACAATGGCACAGAGTAAATATTTCAATTCCAAAAGAATAGAATATGGAAATAGAAAGATTTGCATCAAAACCAAACCAAAACCCACCAGGATAAATATTGAGTCCTGTGGCTTTGTATCTGGCATCCATGACACATGGTAATGAGATGTGAGTTTCAAACAACAAGCGTGGCCCCACCCCTATGGCCTTGCCAGTTGCAGCCCACAAGACTTCTCTTTTGGGCTGGCTTTACTCATAGCCTATAGCTTTCCTTGCCTACATTCCATATTCCTGACATCTCTGACTTCCAGGTCCAAATTTAAATTTTTCAATTTTTTTTCCTGCTCTGCATATTGCCACTGATTCTCACTGTAACTCTGGCTAAAAGCAGCCAGCAATACCCATGCTGCAGCCTCAATGTTGGGGTGTTTTGAAATTTCCTTCAGCAGATTAATTAATCTACCATGCTTAATTTCAGTTTCTGGCAAAGTCTGAGGACATGAGCAAAATATGAACAAATTTTCTGCCTGAGTACAACATACTTCTAAACCAACTACTAATGCAGTCTTTTTTCCCAACTGAAACATCCTGGGCCTGGTTTTTTAATGTCTGCATTCCTATCAGCAAGCTGGTTTTCTAGCTATAACCAGAATCACCCACTAAGCTCTGTTTTCAGCATTCTAGAACTTCTCTAGCTTGCCTCTCCAAACTTTCCCAATGTATTCTGGTGAACTAGTTCCAAAGGCTTCTAAACCACATAGTCAGGTAAAGGTCCAGCAATTTATCCACTCCTTCAGGACTTAATTTTCTGTATTAGTTAGCTTTTCTGTTGCTCAACACAATACCAGACACTCACAACTTCAAGGAGGAAAGGTTTAATTTAGCTCATGGACTGGGGGAAGTTGAGCCATAATCACTTGGCTTCAAGGCAGGAATATCATGGTAGAAGTGCATGGTACTTATTTCATAGCATCCAGGGGGCAGAGCAAGAGAAGAGTGCCAGAGAGGAATCGGCAAGAGACCATCTAGTACCCAAGACCATGCCTCCATAACCCACCTAGTCACAATCAGGCATATACTTTTCTAATCTGTTTCTTAATCCAATGAAGTGGGCATATCGGGATTAATGGTCAAGGTAGTCAAAATTGAAGAATAAAAGATATAATTTCTGCCTTCGTGGCACTTACCCTCAAATGGGAATGGAGTTTGGTGGATGAGCATGTAAATAACAATGCAGGGAAATGTGGTATTAGAAATACTTTCATATTGGCTGAGCCCAATAGGACAATTTAAAGAGTAGAGAGACAGCAGTGGGTAGATCATCCTGTTTTGTTCTAAGAAGAGGACCTCATGGAAATGTGTTATAAACACAAGACTTCATGAATGCAGTTTATCGATTCTCAAGCTTATCGATCCTTCTTGATAAAATGCTTCATACATCACAACTGTGGGAATCAGACTTTTATTCCAATTATTACCTGCATTCCCACATTGAGTAAGTCATTATTTCCTCATCAGCTATTTTCAGATCAGTTATGTTCCTAATGTCTCTTCACTTTCCCCCATACCATCAAATCTATCTTATTTAGTTCTCAGAAGAATTTTTAAAGCAAGTAGTATTTTCCTATTCAAACTGAGGCTCTCATAGCATTTGAGTTAGAAGTAAGGCTACCAATCAGTTTGCTAAATAAATTTTCAAAAATAGACAAATTATTGATTCCCAGGAAGGTTTAGAAATTTGTCCAGGGTCATGTACAATTGACATATGAGTGAGACAATGGCCTAAGAACAAATTAATTGAAATAAAGTAATGCATTCAATTTCTGAGCAAGCTAGAATAAGCATGTAGCCCAGCTCTGGGATCCCTCCATGCACAGCAAGCAGCAAAAATAGACAAGGATACTCATCTTTTTGGGCTTGGGCAACTTAGCCAAGCTCTGTTGGCCTCCATCTCTTTTTCTGTCAAGTGAAGATAGAAATACATCATGATTGCAGATGTAACTCCCTTAGCATAGTACCTGACACAAAATAAATATTAGCAGTTGCTAGTGTTAATTAGCAGAAAAAGTAGAAGAAGGGGATAGAGGTCGAATATCTATTTGGTTCAAGTATTAGTCAGGGTTCTCCAAAGAAACAGAACCAATAGAAAGAGATTTACTGTATTTTGAAGGATAGGCTTATCTGATTATGGCGAGTTCAGTCTGTGTGGTACACCAGTAAGTCGAAGGCACAAATAGGAGCCACTGCTGTGGACCAAGTTCCAGAGCCGTCTGCTGCAGAGCTCTTCCTTCCTCGGGGGAGATTAGACCTTCTTTTGATTGGATGAAACTCACCCACATCATGGTTTACTCAAAGTCCACTGACAAACATGTTAATGTCATCAAAAAGCAACCTTACAGAAAACGTCACAGTACTGCTTGACCAAATATCTGGCTGGGCACTTTGGCTTAGCTAAGCTGACACATAAAATTCACCATTACTGTTCCAAACCACATTAACCATGTTTTAAAGAAGGTATCACTGTCTTGTCTAGTATTAGTGAGATTATCATTTCATACATCGAACTTAGCCGGCTATTATTTTTGGCAGCCTTGGGTGCAAATCAGCTCCTTTTTCTCTTTCTTTGCTAGTAATGCTTTGCAGCCATATTCTGTGATGGACTGTTCATCAGATTTTCCTCATAGTCTAGCTCCAGCTGTGGACATTCACTGGCTCTCACACCCTACCTTCATCCAAAGTAATAACTGCTACATTGTTCCCACACCAATTAAAGAGGCACCTACTAAGCCACTGATGCCTATGTTTAACTCACTCATCTTCCTCCTGAGCAGTGATGTTCCCTTTGGTAGCAACAGCTGACCCTAAGTGGTTGTTAATGTTATTTAGATCCTGGCCCTGGAATCCAGATTTGTTTTGGAACGAGCCACGTGGGAAGCAATCAGCTGGTGTGGAGGTTTTTCAATTGGGGCTTTGGTGGTTCAGAGAGATCTGAGGAACTATTTTTAGGCCACACTCTTCTGTCAGAGGCAGCAGAGAAAGCTGAGGTGTGTCATCAGTCTCCTGGCTGACAGGTCCCAGCACCCGGGATACTCTCGCCAGAATGATTTGGCTGTAGAAAGTGGCATAATTTGCCTTGTGCTATGGTACATGTTATTAAAACTGCTGTTTAATGTTCTTTTCCAAGGAAATTGTCTCTGGTGCTTTTATCATCCGGGGAAATGTGGTACCAGAAATGATCACATTCCTGGCAATTTTCTTTGAAAATGGTAAACTTTTGCAGAGTTTATTCTCTTTTCTATTAGGTTCGATAACGAGAAATTGTGAGGATTATTAAACACTCTTAGCTTTCAGTAGGAACTTATTTAGCACAGATGTTTCTATAATTGCAGTACACTGGGAAAATTCACAGTGTT